>NC_134427.1:2429242-2732272 GCF_030867145.1 Opisthocomus hoazin | reverse complement strand
GGCTGACTGACAATGCACCAATTCCACAGGGGAGTCACAAGATGTAATACAATACAGAATGTGGACCTGTGTGTCCACTGTCTTTCTCTCTATATTATCAGCTGATTTATTTTTGAAGAGAAAAGAATAAGGGTAAGAATTCCCAATTTTTAAGATATTAAACCTGTATGTCTAACCATGGGCAGAGTCATCCTCCTGAAAATGAGAAAAGCATCCATAAAAACGTATGGGAGTGGTCTCTTCTTCCCCTCTCTTCTTCCCCTCTCTTCTTCCCCTCTCTTCTTCCCCTCTCTTCTCCCCTCTTCTCCCCTCTCTGTCCCTCTTCTCCCTCTTATCTTCTCTCTGCTATACTGTGGACAAAGAGAACACACAAGGGGTAAACATCACTTTACGCTGATGCATCTCTAAATTTAGACCTAATTTAGCATCTCTAAGAAAAAAAAAATTAGTTCTTTTTTCTAGGCAGGAAAGTCTTTTCTAAAGTATATTTATTGCAAGAAAGGGGGCAGTTGGACATTTTTAACAATGAAATAATACGCGTTTTGAAAAAAAGAGTTTCAAATGTCAGCTAACATTGTAATGACTTGGCCCTGTAGGAAATCCAGCTTTAATACCCCTTTTCCAAAAGATTATGTGTTGAGTTTCATTATTTTCTACTAAGATTCACAGGAGACGGTTTCCTTTAATATCCTGTTTTTACCTACTGAAGAGATTGGCTTGAGCGCATAAAATATAAAATATTGATAATTAGACCTCAGATCCCTCATCTTTGGTAACACAGAGGTTCCATTCACTGCTCTTTCTGTTAAAATGTTGCCCGTCCATACTCAGTTACTACACTATATTTTAAATATTATCGGTGTGAGCTGAGGTAGTAAAAAAGCGTGAAGTCCCCCCAAACTGACCCCAAGTGCCAGGGCTTTATTTGTGCTATTTCTCCCTTCCAAGAGCGGCTCCCTTCCCCCAGCAGCTGCACTACAAAGCTTGTTGTACAGGGACTCCATTAATCCTACATTTCCTAGATGGTATCTGAGGCACAGTGGGTTTCCACAGAAATTAATTTGTCCTGACAACAGGCCTAAAGATTGGAGTCCAGGGATCACTTGGCAAATTCCCTTTAAACTGAGGCACAATAATAAACAGAAAGCTGATAACGACAGTTCGGAAAGACCACACAGAGGAAGGACCCCGAGTAGAGCTGCCCGGCGTGGCTCTGCGAATCCCTCCGATCGCTGGCAGCCGGGAGCGTGGGGCTCGGGAGGAAAACGAGCGAGCTGATTTATGCACGTTTTAATATCGCCGCGCCGGGCAGAGAGAGACTAACGCACATTTTTAACTCTTTTCTGGAATAATAAGAGAAGTTCACGACTGATCTCTTTTTAGTCCATTCTTATATAATATCTGTATTAATAGCTCCGTGGCCATTTTTCCTGTCTTTGGTATCGTAACATAGCTTGAATTTTCTCAGTACGCCTTGTATCTGTAAAAAAGTTGAACTGTGGGTAACGGAATATTTCAAGGAATGAATCCGGAAAGTTTGCCATCACTTCTAAACACATTTTCTTCGTAACCTTTGAGAATGCGCTAGTTTTTCGGTTGGATCATCTTCTACGTAGCAATTCCTTGCTAGGAATGGTAAAAAGCGTTTTAGACAGCGTTATCACCCGTTTGCTTGTTTTTATTTATCTTTGCCTTTGGTGCATCTTTAAATGCTGTTGTTTTCCTGAAGTTCAGGTACGGAAAATGGTAATGTTGGAAATATATACTGATATAGTAAGCGAATAAAAAAACATTCACTGGATATTTTAGAGCTTGTCAAGATAAAAGCGTTTCAACCTCTGATTTTTGTCAATATAGAATTGGGAGTTTCAATGATAACTAGGATTTGTGGTGTGTCGGTAAACCTCTGCCAGTTAAATTTCTGAAAAAAACCATCATAATATTGAGGGTTAGGACTGATGGAGTGAAGTTAAGTAAGATGTATGCTGCATCACTTCTCACTGCCTAAGTATAGGGTATGCAACAATTTAGGTAATGAATTAAAAAAGGAGGACAATTTAAAAATACGTACAGAAGATGGATTTTGGTTATTGAAAGATACCTTGAAAGTAAAGTCTAATTTTGTTTTCGGTGTTCAAAATACATTATAACAGCCGCTTGATACAGGGAAGACTACGTAACTCTGCTAAAAGCAGGTAACTGGTGTGCTTGCCAGGTACAGGTGTACACCTAAACAGCAGGAGTCACGTCTGAGCACTTCTAAGAGCCGAGATGTTTCTCTTAAGACAGAAATTTGGCAGTGGTGTTCTCCACGATCTGTCCAACCTCAACAAGAGCCCTTAAACACAACGCCTCCTCCGCAAACTTCTCCACGCGCAGCAATGTGCATGGGCTGGAGACGAGCAGCAATATCTGCTTTGCGGATGGGTCGTGCCCGGGGAAGGCCGGAGGAGGTGGGTGACCCGGCTCCCGTCCCCTCCATCCCCGCTCTGCAGCGGGGTGGCACGATGCCAGCGCCCGGGTAGTTACAGGCTTGGAACGCTGCTGCCCTCGGTGTTTGCAATACAGAGAGTTTCATATAAAAGAAATTCTGTCTTACATACTCTTCCAGCACAGCTAATGACAAAACTACCATTGACTTTGGTCAGGGCAGCATCAGACTCGTTATTTAACAGCTTAACGAGCTGAGAGGTGGGGCTCTATTACACTGCTGGAGTGGGGTGTGCGTACCACACCTCCCTGCTGAAAAATAAAATCTTTGCCTCTCATTATTGGCTTTAAATTAGTTTGTACACTCTGAATTAATCAATTACAGCCAACCTGCTTTGGGAATGAATTTCAGGATGAGTAACGCAATTTGTGTTTGTCACACCTAAAGAACTCTATTGTACCGAGGATATGAAAACAACTAGTTTGAACGCTCTCTAGCTCCTCTTTCTAGAGCCTGATGCAAGAGAAAATTGACTTGCTGTGCCTTCTAGTTCTGTAAAAGAACAAACCGAAATACTCCCCTCCACTTTTTATATCAAAATCTCTCTATGCATTTCAGTGTACAAGCTACTAGGTTTTTTTTTGAATTTGGATCAAGTCAGTTCCCCCCAGCAAACAGTCTTCTAGCGTGCTTTATACATTTGATTCGAGGGACTGTGTATTATTTGATGTTCTGAGGAGATAAACAATAAACTTTTGAATATGTTTTTTCCATCTGAATACAAGCCTAGGGATGCTTCACCCTGCATCCTAAAGCCTGATTTCCCCTGGGACTCATTATCATGCAGCTCACATGTTCAGTCACCTACACTGTTGAACTTACTATCAAATAACCTTCGAAACGTTACTAGTTATTACGTGTCAGAGGGCAGATTTATGATAAACTAACTTTGAAACAAAATAATGAATTCTCAGCGTTCTCTTTCCACCGGCGTTTCCAGTAATTTTGTTGGATTTAAATTTTAAAAGAGTAAGTTGCCTTTTTCTCTTATTCTATCACATGAAACAGCTCCCACCTCTCATGAAATTTCTCCCTCCTTAAATGTGGTTTACGATGATTTGAGCGCTGCCTATAAAGAATAAAAATGAGAACATTTGTCTGTGAGCTCCCAAACTGCCCACTGGAGTTCATCTGTGATTAAACTTTCATAGCTTTCTAACTTGGTGAAAGTTAAATTAACTTAACCCTTAGCATAGTCTACTGGTGTCCAAAATACAGCTGTGCAGTAGGTGTTTGCACACAGAGATCTTTCCTCCTTGCACTTTTTACTGTCGGTATTCAGAGGTTTCAAGCGAGGTTCTTGCACTAGGGTGACAAAAAACAAGAGTGTCATCTTCTCAGAAAGCAGAAACGTGGCCTATGGCAGAGGAGAAAGGCTGCCTAAAAAGCTTTTCCAAAAGGGTGGCCTGACTTTCAGCCCCCAAAGCCCATATTTAGGGATCTGAATAAATGACTGATTTTCAGGAAGGCAGAGCATGGCTTCGGAGGAGCTTCACTTGGCCGCTTGTAAACAGTAGCCAGAGCAGTCGTGACTTTTAATGTGCTTGTATCAGAGGGATAAAATTCAGGTAGGTAAATGCCATATAATAATTTTCAAGGTGATTTGAGTAGCAGATATCTGCGGATGAAATTTAAAAGTACACTATGTCAAAAATTAAGCCTAGCCATTTTGGAGACAAATCAGTGTAGCTCTTCTTGGTATCAACGGAAATTTTTGCAGAGGAGTATCAGGCAGATTAACGTCTACAGGATTTTCATCTCCTGCTAGACAAAGTCTAGGCTTGGAGATCTTGCTCACCGGTGCTGCTGTGTGGCAAGTGCCTGACCTAGGGTAGCTCTGCGAAGCTGGGGGATAGAGCCACCATATTCAGCGCACCCTCTCATCTCTTTTGCTCCACTCGCCATGATTATGGTTCTCCAAGGGCATTACGGGCAAAAGTTCCATATCAGGCTGTCTATTAATATTTATGCAGCAATTCAGGAGGTAATGCATTGTTAAAATACAAGTTGGAAATGCACCAAATTTCATCGCTTTTAGTAGTAGAAATTATCTGTTTCTACACCAGTTAGAGGGGGATGGGGGCTATCATTACAACACTTTTTTTAACCGAGTTATTTGCCCATTCTAATGTGGCTTGAATTAAACGTGCAATCAATGCTATTGTGTAGATAAAGTTTCCAAAAGGAATGCGAGCTATATATGTGAAATTTCACATGAAGTGTTAAAAAATATTTAAAGTAAATCCCTACTACGTCGGTATGTCCACCTACCAGTCATGCCGTGTCCGTCCGTCCCTGCCTTCGTGTGTGCGGACTGCTTGCCTGTGTGTAGGCCAGCAGGATTTGCCCTTTGCAACTGTGCAATTCCTCCTGCCTAAACGTAGAAGGAATATTTTTATCACTGATATCGCCTCATTTTTGCAGCTGTCTGCTCGCATCAGGCTAGCAATATAAACTCTGTCAAAGACCAATCTCTCCCTTCCACCGGCTACAAAATCCACAATTATTACATAGAGTTAACCTCCTAAGAAAGAGTTCGCTATTTAAACTGTGCAACCCAAAAAGAATTGTTTGCTATTGTTATCTGAGGACCTCCTACAGTCTTCCCTTGGTCAAATAAGGCTCCTTTTGTTTTCAGTTGGAGTTTTTTCTGAGAACAAGCTCTGAGATTTCATGCAAGCAAAATAAATCCAGTGGAAGTAAAACATTAATTGAAATGTATAAGAAAATAAGAAGGAAAATGTTCAAGAAGAGCGTGGTGCTCAAATAAAGCACTTTTTTTTTCAGGTCACTTCGCTTTCTGATGTCATTTCTGGCAGATTCGTTAGCCTGGCTCCATCACGTTCTGTTCTGAACCATAACGTGATGGGAGATGATCAAAGTGAGAAAGCTAAAGGCTCAGGACATTTGAAAAATGTTCTATTCTGGAAATTGTTCTAAAACTATAAACAGATTACATTAAAAATCTGTGTTGCTGAACATGGTTGCTCATCATCCTTTTTTAGAAGGAGCTATTGGGGAGTTTGGGTAAACAGCCTTGAAGTCTTTCTGATGGCAGGCTGCAGATTTCTCCAGAGTTTTTAGGCAACCCAAACCTCTCAGAAATGCAGTATAACCCATTTCTGCTGTTAGGCGTGTTGTTTTAATCTTTCTACTTGAAAGTGGTAAGCATATGGGTCAGATCACCCACTCCTGCTAATAGACACAATTCCGTAGACTTCGGTGTCCAATTATGCCAGCTAAAGATCTGACCGTTGCTGGGTTTTATTTCCTTATTTTTCTTGTCTTCCTGATCTTTGACCCTTTATCAAAGGAATGCCGCCTATCATATGATAATAATATGAAATTCTGAGCTCACTTTCTAACAATATATATCCCAAAGAATTGTAAAGATGCTCACCTTTATATGAAACGGAGCCGATGAGAGGTTTCAGCCTTGTGATTGTCTTTGCTTGGCACTGGGGTGAGACTCGGGTAGCTCTGCCTTGTGTCGCGGTGGAATATTCAACATTTTTGCATTTCCATGAAACAACTGCTCTGCGGGAGGAGTGAGTGAATAAACTCATTGGCAAGTCAACTAAATGACAGGAGGTCATTTTTCCCAATTTCAGATGCATTTTGGCGCTCAGAAATGTGAAAAATTTTTGAGTTTTTAAGGGCTGCACACTCTGGTGCTCTCAATCAGTGCTAGGATCTGGCTGAAGCTGGAGGCAGAAATATATCGGTAGCGTGACACCTTAGCTACATAATGGAGCTACACAAGGGTGTAAAAAGGATTTAGATCTGTAAGCAGGATTCGACTACCTATTTTGATTTATGGGCTGAATGAAAGTGTGTATTTTAAGGAGCCATTAGAGTTTGTGGTTTGAAATGTGCAGAGAGCAGTCTTCCCCTCCGTCTTGTGCAGGAAAGGGCGATGCAGGCTCCTCGCACAGGCTCACATGATCCTGTATAGTACAGAAAACGGCAAAGAACGATCTGTAGCAAGAAACCCCTTTGCTTCAGACTCTCTATACCAAGTAAGTGATGGAGTGGCCGGGGATGGCATGGTCCATGACTCACTGAGGCGCTGGCTGAGAAAGTAAGGAAGAAAAATAGACAAGGAATACCTACCCTGTGCTTCAATGTAAAGTGTGTATTCCAAGTGTATTTTCTAGGTAAATTAGTGCTGTTTCTGTTGACAGGGCCAGACAAATTCTTGAGAAGGGTCGGGACTTGTAAGTGCAAAGAAAGAAAGGCATAGCAGGAACAAGTAGCTGCTGGGGCACTTGGTCAGAACGTGGCTAGAAGCTTGGCTGTACGAGATGTTCTGAGAGGCGTGCTGGGGAAATCACCTGAGAACTGTAGCGAGAGAATTTTGGCACCTCCCAGCCTCCGCCGTCCTCCATCTTTCCACCTCTGCTGCAGATGTGTAGCTCCTCTGCTTGGGTGGCAACAGCAGTTGCAGCTGGTGACCCTCACTTGGTGCCCTCTGGCTCTGCTCTTGCTACAGCTCTTATCGTTCGGACAAACGCTGCTCTTGTTTACCATAACGTGAATTTGGAGCAACCCCTCTGCCGTTTCTCCGGCACAAATACTGCACTCTGTGTAATCCCCGTCTCCTCCTTCACACAGATGGAGCCTGGGAGGTGAGGGAGGAAGGCTGCTCCGTCTGAATATCTGCGCATCGATCTTTTCGGCTGCGAGCCCCAGGTGACTGTGCCGGCCATACATTCGATCTATGTAGATATGGGAGCTGCTCTTGGTCTGGTTTTTTTTTTGTTTCCTCTCGACTAACAGCAGTTCCCTTCCCAGCTCTAAACCCAGCTGCAGTGCAGGAACCATGGATGCAGCCCACTGCACCTCCTTAACGTTGCTCCAGCCCTGAGAAAAAGCTGCCCGGCCATGACAAACTCCGCGCTGGCTCTGTGATTTGTGTAAGCTCAAATTTTCCACTAATTCACTTATATATACTAGATGGAAAACACAGCCTGAGGGCTGCTATAAACTATGCTGCTGTAGCCACAAAGGGCCGTCCTGCCAGCTGGGGGATCGCTGGAGCATGCAGAGCGCCGGAGGAAGGAGAGAAATGGAGTTTATGCACTTGTCAGAGGAGCTGCGGCGCGGGAGCGGGTCCGTCCCCGCCGTGCAGCGGTTCCAGCCCCGATGGCATCCGGGGGGCACAGCCCTTGCAACTCGGGTCCTCGCACCGGAGCTGGTGCGGGGACGTGGCGGTCGGATCACGGGCAGGAGCGAACGCCGTGTCCTGGCCACCACGCCGGCTCTGGATGGGCGTGGACTGCCTGAAACCAGCCGCTGTTTCGGGCTGCTCGCTGGAAAGAGTCGTGGTCTGCTCTCCTGCAGCCCCGACCCACCCTAGTGCTTTGTTTTTCGCGGTGCTGCAATTCCGCAGCTTTAATTTCCGTATAACCCACCGACAGATAATTTAAGAGCGTTTTCTTTTAAGAACAGTAAGAGTGCCACGTTGGCTGACTCCCCAGACGATTGCTTGTCTTGTTACGGATAGCTGTTGACCTGTTCCTTTAATGTTACCAGTCTGCATCTCACTGCTCTCTTAAGCCAATCTACTTCCTTCTTTTTAATGAAATTGTCCCTTTAGCCTTTTTCCTGGGCTGGCTTTTCAACAATAACATTAGAAACAGCCTGCTCAGTTCTTTCCTCTGCTAACACCTTGCCCAGAGCTAACTTGCAGCTTCGCTCTGTCAGCCGTAAGATATAGATATACTGTTGTCTTAATTACTCATATTTCTCCTGCTGCTCATAATTCTGCTTGTTCCACCAAAGAGCTCTTCAGAGAGCTTTACCACTTCCCTCTCCCTTTCTTTGGGGGTTTAAAGGTTGTCAGATATATAAACCATCCTTGTCGCAGAGCTTTGGTGGCGACAGTGTCCTTTGTGGAGAAGATTTAGGGGGACGGGAGAACTAAATACGAATGGCTTAGACTACATCCCCGTGGAAGGAGAAAATACACGTAGTGCTACCTGGCATAACAGAGCATCGAGGAGTGCGTTTGGCAAATCCCATCTCTAATGAGTAGCTAGGCAGATGTTTCTTCTGCAGCTTAAAGGGTAGATGCTGGTTGTCAGGAGTAGGGTTTTCTTTACTCTCTCTCTCCACCACCGACTATCCAAGGCTGTATCTGGCCTGTTGCTATTCCTCTAAAAATACAGTTGAAGCGAGACTGGATGTTTGAAAAAAAACAATACCGCCGTACCACAGGGAAACAATAGTCCTTTGTGGTTTCATCTCTTTCTTTTAAGATTATATGCTACTGTTTTTGTTATCTATATTAATTAATCTGTCTGCTACTCTAAGTTTTGCATGTTGAATAACCTACAGCAGACCAACAACATGACGTCCATGTTTTCTGGCAGTGGTTTGAACAAGTTTTATCTTAGAAGTGAGCTCTCTGGTGGGGAACAGCTTTGGCCAAAGTCCTTCACTCCTGGCTGTTTGAAGTGCACTCTCAATTTGATCAGATGTCAGCCTCACACAGCGAGATAGTTCAGCGGTAGAATACATCCTGGTACTCAGCTGGTTGCCTTAGTTCGGCTGGCTGGCAGGTTCAGGAAGCAGCGCTGTGAGTTCATGTTAATCAAATAAATCAAGAGCCTGTCAAACTGCTGTGGTTAAGCCTGTTCCCAGCATACAGCCTGTGCTGGTGGTGTGGTTGGAAGTGGGACTGGGCAGGGTGTGCCTTCCATGAGTGGGGCTTAAGCCCTCCACTCCGAGTTTTGTTGCCGTGTCTTTTTAGTAATTATCTGGTGAAAATGCTGTGCAAGTATATAAAAAGAAAGGTTTTAGCAGTGAGAGATGGTGACACCAATGAAAACACGCAATTCTTCGAGGTTTAAACTGACCTAGTAGCAGTACTAGGCCTATGAACACGGGCTGAAGTAAGTCATGACCAAACTCTCCCAGCAGCACAGACGTGACTCCAGAGTCTGTTAGAGAAAGTGAATGAAAACAGATGAGAGAACTCGCTGAGAGGCTTTAGAAATAAAGAGTAATTCTGTTCTGCATGGAAGATTAGCATGGAGAAAACAGCTCTTCGGGTTTGTGCTCTGCTCTTGAAGAGCTGAAAGGGATCAGAGTAGCTGTCTCAGCCAAGGTCACACGAGTTGGGGCAGATGGGAAATCCATGCAAGTGGTAGCTCTGTTCAGACCATTGTCTGTAGGAAGCTCATAGTCAAGGAATACCATCGGAATACCAAGGCTGGGCAAGAGGACTGGTGAAGCTGGCCCAGTTAAAAGCTCCAGTTCCCTGATGTTGGCCGCAGAAATGTGTTTGTTGCAGAGCAAAAGGACACACGGTCTGTGACGCTTGACATGGGCATCTGCACTGCTCCCGTCTGCAGGGCGAGCTCTGCCTGGGGGCAGGCTGCCCAAACATCTCAGTTGCCTTTGCAGAAGCAGGCACCAGCACTCCACAAGGAAGGACTCTGGGAAGCTGGCAAGGCCCTGGGGCCATCAGTTCAGCCCGATGCTAGTGTGAGGACTGATGGTGTAGCTGGAGGCTGCAGAGTGCAGGTGCCGAGCAAGTATTTTGCTCTATTTGCTCAAGGTTTCCTCTCGGAGTCCCAGCACTGTCTCCTGAGAGTGGCTCTGAGGGCATGGTGGCTGGCCAAGTAGGTGGTCACACAGCTGCTTTGGGCTCTAGTCCATTCCGGCAGCTACTCAGCACCGAGCAATTCCCTGCCCTGTGCATCTTCTGCAGTGCTGTTGGACAAACGACTTGACCTTGTGCCTCAGCTCTCCAAACGTGAGGATGTTTCCCTATTAACTCCTCTCCACAAACCCAAGGGGTGTTAACAGAAGTAGGTCTCATGACTGTGTGGTACTTGGATGCCATGGTAATGTAATTAGCTGCACAGCAATCTTACTAAAAATGTCCTCAGTGGGGGAGAGGACGGGGTGGGGGACTCATTTAGAGGAAGGATGTTCAAGGGGAGGAAGTTTCCTGACCTGTGGCTTCACCACAACCTGACCGCACAGCCCAGGTCCTTCAGTGCGGGTGGGAATCCAGAGGTTCAGAGCATGATGTTTGCTGCACGTGTCTGTACGAGATGTAATGCAGCACAAACTACTGGAAGTGTTAAGAGGTTATGTAACAGCTTTCCACCCCCAGTAAGCCTTTTGAAATTTTTATCTGGTATCTTGGGCTAAAAATCTTTTTGAGCTGATGTATAACTTGCCGTAAACTTCAGGAAAGTATTCCTGTACCACTACATTCTCTTTTTCTCCCTCTTTCTCTTCAACCTTACGTATGGATCCAGGAACTTCTGGGCTGCTCAGCCCAAAGGGGAGAGGCACCGGGTTCTGTGCAGAGATCTGAAAGCCTCGGTGCAGGAAAGCTGCGCTGCTGATTAGTTTATCTCTGTTACTCTGCCAAGCCCCCAGACTTTGGCAGCCAGGGTCTTTTTTTTTTTTTGCCTTTTTATATCTGTTAGTTCTTTTTCCTCCCTTCCCTTAGAATGACCTCAGTAGCGATGGCTGCCAAATGTTACCCTTATTAAATATGAGGATGTGTGTCGGCATCCACAGGGCACGCGCTGCCAGGCTGCGAAAGCCCTTCTGCTGGAGCAGGAGCCCGTGAGATGTCTGGAGTGTTGGCAGTTAACGCTTTAGCTCTGGCTAGCTGCAAGTTCTTGTAGAATTGGGTTGCCAAATCCATTTCTCAGCTGTATCCTCGCTACTCTGCCGAGGAGGACATTTGTTTCTGTTGTTTATTGTTAACCCTACTATATGTTTATTGGTTAAATGGAGGGTAACCACAGTAATAAAAAAAAAGGTTTCACAGCAATATTCAGATTAATTTAAAAAAGAATAGGTGAGATAATGCAATGAAGTAATGAAAGGCAAACTTGGATTGGGTGGGATTTTGGTGTATTTCTTTATGCAGATGTTTTTCTCCTTTATTTGGATTTTTTTGCATGCTAGGACAAGGCACAGCCAGCCATATTTCCCATCCCGATGAAGGAAACAGAGCTCAAGCAGTTTAGCTGAGATCGGCTTCCCCTGGAAGAAAGATTGCTCTTTGTTGCCTGAATCATAATTTTAAGGCATGAAAACTATTCATCAGAAAAACAGCGCTTGAGCTCCTTACATCTTGCAGCCTGATCTTTGCAGAGTAAGAAAAAAAAAAAAATCCCCATCCACTGAAGTTGATCAGAGTCATAACAAGTCTGTAAGGTCACCTTGATTACTGTACATCAACGTGGTCCCGACAGCGTGCTGTTGATAAGGCAGCCCATCGCCGTGATTTAATCCAAATCTGTTTAATCATATATAATCCACAGAATTCAAATATACTCACCAAGGATCCAGTTTTATAGCTGTACAGAGGGGAGGGAAATCTCCTGTTGTCACAAGTCATGCTGACATCAGTGGGGTTTTTGACTGATGTAGGACTTAGTGCTGGCTTAGGCAGTTAACGGCAAAATTTGGGGTTTAACATATTTGCAGTTTGATGTATTTTTAGGAGGCAGTTGCTTTAAGGTAAGTGAGTAAATGAACTCTGGGCCATGCCCAACAAAATGTCTGACTGAGGGTTTTGCCCAGTGGTCATCCCAGGGAAAATATATACAATAATCTGAAATCATTTGGCGTACTATTAAAAAAATCATACTTTTTTTTTGTTTATGTTAGAAATTTCACTTTACACTAACTATAGAAAGAGCCTATGCTCCACCCAAGGCATCCTGTGTTGTTTCAGAAGTGTTTCAACAATAACAAAAAAGATATTAGTCAGTGTAAGTAGTACGCAGGCGTTATTGCAGTGTTACTGGTTACAATTTTCATGTTCAAGACACCGGTATCGGATCGCACTCCATTTGGGCAGCCGTTTGTTAATGCGATGCACATGCAGCTCCGTGGCCTCATGCCTTATAGCTCTGAATCTAAAAAACCTGCTCCAACCCAGGGGTAACTGTAAACATCGGAGCAATCCTGTTGAAGTCAGTGCGCGCATCCGTTTACTGTGCAGACTAATCCTTAAAAAATTATGAAAAGGGCAAAAAGAAAACACCGTGCTTTCCAAGCCAATGAAACTACCTACATGCCTAAAGTTAAATACTGGGATAAATAAATGGTGCATGAGCTGAGAGATTGACTCCATACTCGTGACCATGGTTTATCAACTATTCAGTGAAAACAGAATATAAGGTGAGATTTATTCAGCTTGCATACTGTATCACTTCTGATACATTTCTGACTCGACCTTTTTTTTTCTTTGTGGCCATTTTGCAATTTTCTATGGATTTGTTTTGATTGTCAATAGGCAAACACATTAGCTAAAGCCAGATAATTTCTCCTGGCCAGCTTTGCCAGTAAATCACTGAGCTATGTAATTGGGTTTGTATAAAATTATGCATTGTGAACTTGGGAATAAGTAAAACAGAAACAAAAAGTTGATTTTTTTATTAGTCTTATTTTTGTGCAAAACTTTTGGTTTGACCCCATTCTTCTGCTTCCTAGCTTGATAATTTGATCATTCTTTCAAGAAGGAGTGAAAAGCAAACTATGGAATGAACCCAAGCAGAACTGGTAATAATTTCTACGTTGGCTCCTAGGTGGAGTTGAACACGATGCCCGCATTGGTGGCTGAATACAAGCAGCACGTTTTGAAGCTGATGGTATTCAGACGCATACCCGAACAATCTGATTCAGGCAGATGGGCTACAAGACTTTGACCAGCACGAGGAGAACAGGTGAGAACCCTTGAGAATGAAGCTGAAATAATAAGAGTTCTGATGGTCAGGAAAAAGATTTCTCCAGCAACACAATAGATCTTCTATTAGGAACTCAAAATACTAATTACAATCTGCCTAAAGACTTATTATAAATGAAGTGGAGATAGAAACATGTTTATATTATGGGGAGGCTTATTTGCAGATAAGCAGGAAACCAGTCACACATCTTCACAAACATAATTTTAGCTGTTTTAATTAGCAGGTTTGCTTTGATTTAATTTAGTTCAGTGGTTCCTTCTATCTTTACTGACACACGTGCAAATAAAATGTTCTGACCTGACTTCTGACATCCCTTTTCCTTTCTGATTTCTGTTTTTGTTGTTGTTGATTTCGATGGTGTTTACGGTGAAATGCTGGGGTCAACACTTCCAAACAGCATGGTCAACAGATGTAGCGTGGGGATGACAACCGCACGTTTGAGCGGTCTTTTGTTACCCCGGCACTGACTGATTGCTGAGGGGCTGGAAGCCAGGGTGTCAAAGGCCAGCAGAAGTCCCAGTAGCCTCTAGATCCCAATTCTATCAAGGGTTGGAATGACAAAAATTATGCCTTTTTGTGTGGTTGCCTGTAAAAGTGCAGCGAGCTTTCTTGCTGGAGAAGGAGACCCTAGAAAGCAGCCCCATGTGTGCCTTTAGCAACTTACTGCAGCGTGTGCGTCGACTTTGGGTTGAAAAGCAAGGTTTAAATGCTGTCAGAATTCATATATTTAACGTTTGGAGATTCAGTGGTTTTATTTAACAGTGAAAGTGATTATTGACAGTATGAAAGGTCATAGTCCAGAATAAAAACACCACATTAATGTACTGATAAAAAAATCTGTGTTTACTTTGCTGAGCTTTTTGCTGTTCTGAGTGCTTGGAAACTATTTTTTTCTTCTTTATGTCAGAAAAACAATTGCTGGTACACCAGGTGTTGTTCTCCCTTCTCTCTCCCCCCCTCCCTTTTGCAGTGTCTCACAGCTGTATGATAGGTAATTAAAACAGTCACTGGAATGTTCAAAGCTGTTGTAGCCTTTAGTTGACTTTTAAAATTCGTATTTGAAGAAGAATGGTAAAATTAATTTGTATCTGGCTCAGAAAAGTGCTCTTTACTTGAGCAATGAGCTGTACAGCATTGCCAACAAAAAGAATGAAATTAATATTATACTTGCCTTTATCTAGGGTTATTCTGTTAACTGTTTTATACTGGAAATTAATTTCAATATCATACAGATGTCTACAAGTCATGAATGCAGCAGTTCTAGCAAGCAGTCAGATAGCTCTCCTACTTCATCATCGTGGTAAAAATGGTAATTCAAAAGGAGTAAACTTGCCAGGACAGTTAAATGATTCTGCCTCTAGATAATGGAAAGATGAAGTTTGTATTCTTGGACTGTAGAATATGTAAGGTTGAGAACTGTTATTGAAGAGGTATTATGTGGTTATTTTGAAAGAACAGTAATTTTATGGGTTCATCTTTTTACTGAGAAAAAACTACTTTGGAGACTTTAGGAAGCAGACTTCTGGATAGGCATGTTTCTCATGTCGAAACTCTCTTCTGGTTTTCTTTCCTGTCTCTGTTTTTTGGGTTTTAGTTCCCTGCTTCTGTAGTAGGCTTTAGAAAACTTGTAATGCATTCATTATGAAATGCTTGGTCTGTGGGACAGGATTTTGTTCTTAAAATAAGCTGCGTTGTAATATATTCTTTTTGTTCTGTAAAAACAACCCTTCTCCTTTACAAATGAAGGTGTTACATCAGCGTCAAGTGGATCCTTTTCTCCCTTTTCGCCCCCCTCCCCTCCCCTCCTCTGCTGGTTTGTCCCTCATTGGAGGTTGGAGCTTCCCTGGCATGGGCAGGGGCAGTGGCGATGGCCACAAGCAGAAAAGGCACGTTCAGGAATTTCCAGTATAAATGGAATTGGTTCTGACTTTGGAATTACTAATTTTGAAAAGCCACGTAGGATGGCAGGTTTTGCATATCGCTCACTGGATTGTGGGGACCCCTTGCCTGGTAGGTCCACCAGCCTGCCGAGAGAGTGAGTGCTTTTACACGTGCACTGTTGAAAACCTGACAGACACCAGGGAGCAGAGCACAAACCGAAAATATCAACACTGAGAAATTAAAATAATGGCTTTCCCCATTAATTCTGAAATAAATACCTATTGCTATTTGCGCAAATATTTCCTGTTGATTAAAGACAGCATAATCTTTTCCTCTTTCTTTGCTCCTTTGTGGAAGTTTCTAACCACACACAGGTACTGCAAACCCATTTACTAACGCGGAGAAGACTTAAACACTCATCTGCATCTTTGCGTCAACACAACTCGGTTTGACAGTAAATTTTTGCCAGGTGGAACAAAGAGCAATAAATTAGTCTTGAACATTTATGATCTTGCGTTATAAAGACTGCAACAGACTGTGTTCAAAATCAATTGTCAGAGTGATGGGGGATTAATAACTCTGGTAGTGTAACCTTTTACATATCTGCAGACGGGGTAAGGGCACACTTCAAGATCTGCTGCCATATTTCATTATTGCAACTTCTATTTGAAAGACCTTTTTGATGCTTAAAAAAGAAACAGATTAGTTTTTAGTAGAGCTGGATGAATAACTCATAATTAATAATTCATTCAGTGAATTTTGCCTTTTATTCTGTGGGAAGAATAAAAATATAGTTGTCAAAATTTTTCATGAGTTCTACTGACTAGTTGGCTTTCTTAATCAAAACTAGAAATCAGAACTCAGGTGTGTTACTTATTTGTGATTGATAAGTCATGTGGCATTGGTTCTAATTCCTCAATTAACTGAGGACAAATACTGGAATAAATTTAATGATTAAATGTTTGAGGAGAGTGCATTAAAAAATCCCTTACTACATGCATGTAAGCTTAAAAACAGTGTTTGAAAGTACTGTTGAAAGTAAAAATCCAAGTGTATGAAAAATGCTGGAAAGGAAATGCAAATGAGGCAGGAATAAGGCCAAACCAAGTGTCTTACAAAGCACAAATGAGATTCTGTAGACTTCTACATACTTCTACAATACGGTATTTTCCAGATATAGTTTACCCTCCTTAGCTCTAGCACCCGTTTTGAGGGAAGACCACTAACTACTGGGAGTAAATATGGGAGCAAGATAAAGGAGAGCTGTATTGAATTTCCCTGGCTCCACAGCTACTCTGTTGTATTTTATGATAGTGAAATGTTTTGTAATAGTGAAACCACACAAAGAGTTGTCATCTTTTGGCTTTCTTCACCTTGCACCAGCTAGTCTGCATCCCATCAACGCGAGCTCTACTGGGCTAAGAGACATCTGTGGATTCGTCTGCCTTTTTTTCTTATGTGCACTGTATTTTGGTTTCTTTCTAAATAGAGGAAAAACAGTTAAATATTTCCCAACAAAACACACATATGTAATCTCAAGGGCTGTGCATACCATCGAACTGTCATTTCCTTTGATTAACCTTCACCTGACCTCCCTCCCTGAGGCGGTTTCAGATCCTTTTGTTCCTCCATTTAAGCGTTGTACTCTGTCAGGTGAGCACGTCTGCCAGTCAAGAGCTGGCCATTTTACTAGAGAAGTCGGTAGAGATGTGATGGAAAACTGTGCAGAAGCTGCCACAGGCTAGATGACCCAGTCTAATGTGCCGAGGTGGTATCACTTGCTGGATGTATCTAGAAATGAAAGGGAAGCAGAACTTGCATAAACGCAGTTGAAGATAGCTGAATTTTGAGAGTGTATATTAATTGTTTTAGGAATATTATTAAATATTTAAGAGCAGAAAAGGATCATGACTGAGAACAACAGGACTTATCTGTTGCAACTCCTTCACGTTATCAGGGAGTGTCAGGCTGTGGAGAATAAAATTGCTAACAGGAGAGGATCGGAGTTACTGAATCACCTTTACAACTGTAGAGTTTGGAAATTGCCACGATAGGCTGTTTTACCATTATGAAATGCAACAGATTTGTGTTTAATCTCAATTTAATATTTATCTACCGATAGGAAGAAAATGAAAATTAAAAAGGGCAGGGGAAATAAAACATTTCAAAATGATTCATGTCCATAAATTCAGTGGATCCAAACTGAATTCTTTTGGATGGCAGTTTGCAAGCAGTGTTGATGGTTTGTGTCACAGCTTTGGACAATTTTTTTT
The DNA here is from genome assembly GCF_030867145.1 of Opisthocomus hoazin. Lineage (NCBI taxonomy): Eukaryota > Metazoa > Chordata > Aves > Opisthocomiformes > Opisthocomidae > Opisthocomus > Opisthocomus hoazin. Next base: position 2,714,897 of record NC_134427.1, on the reverse strand, counting down.
TTTTTTTTAATCCTGAAAATTCATCTAGGGAGAATAATACGGAACTCAGATGTTAAGAATCCAGTCAGATCACAAATTTGGCTGACAGCAGTGAAAAGCAAAGCCTCCGTTGAATCCATAGCTTCTACTTATATGATAGAACATTTTTTGGAATAATAATACAGGCCACATGTGATGCAATGTCTCTTCAGCCCAGAGTAAGCTGGTACGGTGGCTCATGGTGGTTCCCGAGAACTAAAACTTTGCACCTCGATTCTTGGCTTTATTTGACTGTTGAATCTCATTATCAATATCTCAATATCTCAAAAGATATTTTTCCTGGCAGATTAAAAATTTGCTCTCAGAAGCCTCAGCATCATATCAGTTCTTATGCTTGAGGATTGACTCATCCCGTAAGTCAGTCTGATGAACTCAGTAGGTCAGACTTCCTTAACATTTCATCAGCAGCATACTTTACAGATCTTATACTATTTTGTAGATATTTTTTTCCCTTTCCTAGTTTGTCCATTTTTCATTATGCAGTTTAAAGTTTGAAGAACAGAGTCTAAGCATGCAAAATTTCATGATTCCTACTCAATCCCCAAGATCGTGGGACTCATTAAAAAATAGTGAGTTTTAAAATAAGAAAGTATTGTACTATAAGATTTCTGAGCAAATATTGAATGCTGCCATGCCTTCTGCAAAGGGTTTATAATCTATTTTTTAAGCTTTTATTCATGGTGGCTTTTTTCCCATTCCAGTGGGCAAGTTACATTTTCTAACTCACTTGGAAGCAGACATCGTTGCAGATGCAGAGCAGAGACGTTGGTGAGAACTGCCAACATGACGGGGCTGGTAAGCCTCCACCAGCCAGCAGCACCGAGGTCCTGTTCTGGTATAAACTGGTGCGGTTTGCTTTTAAATAATACCTAGGAAAAGTCATTACATAACTCCACAGGGATCGTAAAAATCCCAGTTTTGGAATAAATGTGACCTGTTATTCTCCCTGGTAAGGTTTTTGCAAATGATTCTTCATAACAAACAGTTTCTCTGAAATCCTTTCCAAAACCAATCTGTTCTCCACGAATGTTCTGTAGTGGCGGAGATGTACTCACCTGGTGTACTGCAGAATTTAAATGGAAGAACAAAAAGAAACTGAAATTGCCTTAGGGACTGAGGTCGGGTGAAGGTTAATTGAAGGAAATGACAGTAAAACGGCATTCATGGCTCTTGGTACATTTTTAATCATTCCTCTCATAAAAGACACAAAAGACGTAGAACTTTTGGCCATTTTATTTAGTTAGGGAAGATTTTCGTTTTTGTCTTGATTATTTTGAAAAGTAATTTCTTTTAGATTTCTCTTGTAGATTTAGCTCCTGAAAACTTGCGTTGCAGTGCCTTAAAATGTGTGTGGGAAATTGAGAATGTATGTGTGGGGGGAAGAAGAATGTTACGAAAAGGGAGTAATTTTCCCCAGAATATCTCTCATTTTCTCTTCTCCTTCTAAGGTGATAGATATTGAAGGATTTCTAGAAGTCATGAGTGTAGAGAATAAATACTCAAAAAAGCTAAATATTCACATTATTACACAAGCGTCAGGCTAAATGAAGTCCATGAATGCAGCTACCGGGAACAAGAATAGTTGCTTTCAGACTCTGCTAATCTACAAGTAATCACTCTGGTTTTAAGCGGAGATGTTTTGTGTATTTAAAAAAAAATAATCTTAGAATAACCTTCACGATTACCATGAAATTTTGAAGTCATATCTTTATTTGTGGGCTGTCGGTTATATTCTGATGATATGTATGTGAAAAGGTCCCGTTTAGGAACCTTGATTTTCCAGGTTCGTAGTTGTCACTTCATGCCAGTCACCTTAGATAACTTTGGCGTAACTACAACAGGGACGGGAGCAACTTTATGTAACTTATCACTGCCTGAGGCAACTTCCAAAAAAATGTGAGCAATGCATTTCTTTTTTTTTCCCCGAGTCTGTTTATATAGCTCCCTTCCCCCATAATGAAGGGAATCCTAAAGGGTATATATGAAACACAAACAGCTCTCAGCTGGGGTAGCTTGGCTATAGCACACGTATTCTCCCTGCTCTTTAGATCGTACACTATGGAGGGTTACACATCGAGTACATTCGGTGATGCACCTGGGAGCCGAGCTTAGGCAAGACCTTGCGGTGTTAAAGCCTTTGGAGAGGAATGGGTGGCTTAAGAAAAGCACATTACAGCAGACCCACATTAAATTATCACCACCGTGAGTTGCAGTGAAAAAAAACAAGTGGTGTTTTATACGTTCGCTTTCTCCACGTCCTGGGGAAAAGAGTAATCTGGAAGTCATTTGTTTGTGTGTCGTGGGGCTGCTTACGGCCGTGATTGCTACTGGTAATGCCAGATCCCACCTAGCAAAGGCTGCGGCGTGGGTGCCAGATGGGCTGTTTGCCAGGGAGCCCCAGGAGGAGGGAAAGCCCCGCTTTGCCCCGCGAACGCTGCCAAGAAAATGCCTGCCACGCGATTCTCAGAAAAAAATAGAGAATTGGTCAAAAATGGGAAAAATGTATCTGAAGTCATTGGGTGGAGGTTGGGTCGAGTTTGTCTCTCAAAACCCAAGGCTGGTCAGCTGTTCAGGGAAGGGAAAACACGGCTTCGGTAGTTGGAGTGCAGTGCTGCACAGCAACAAGTGACTGGCTTTGCAGACGCAGATAGAAGAGTAACTGGAGTATTTTCACATTTAAAGGATTTGACTCTGTGATTTTATGATGTTGTAATGATGTCAATGTCATGTTTATGGAGGGCATTTTTCAAAGGTTCTCATCGTCAGCCTGAGCAGCTGACTGTCTCACCCAGAACTTCCCTGTCTTGTAAAACTTCTATATTAGTAATAGAAATACAAATAATGTTTGGATGACTTTCTTTAGCAAAACAGGAATAGCTGTTTAAGGAAAAGCAGGATAAAACATTAGAGAAATAATTTTAAATGAATACTGAATATCCAAGTTGAAGACAGCATAAACTGCTGACAACTGGGAAGCTAATGGACTGAGGGAATATGATTTTTTTTTCCGTAAACAACAATATCACCTCAGAATTTTTCGGAAGTAAATACTAAGGAATCATAGCCAAACCGTATATCTATTTTTAAAGTAGCCAATAAAAATGTTCAGACAGTTAGATGCCTGCATACCCAAATTAATGAAAGGCAAGAGGTATTAGGTTGGTTTGAGCATTTTTACTCCAATCATTCAGACCAGCTTCCAAAACACAATGTCTAACCTTCTTTAAAGGTTTCTTTTTAAAAGTGGCTGAATTTCTTGAGTATTTTTGTTTTCCAGAAAAGCAGAGTTGACTAGAAAAAGCCCCAGGTCTAATGTTCAGTGGAAGAAACTGAGGCTGAAATGAAATCTCCCGAATGCAGTGTCCGAACACATTTAATTGCTGTGTATTTTCCCTGCCTGGGCTGGCAGTCAAAGTAATGGGGGCTGGGAGTGGATTCAGCCCCGTAGCTCTGGTCTCAGCATCCCAGGGATCATCCCTGCCCGTGGAGTGGGAAGACCACTGGGATCATCACTCCCGCTCCCACCCATAGGTCCCATCCCAGATCAGGGCTTCTTCTGGGGACAAGAGCTTTTCATCTGAATGAAGCCGGATTCATGATTTTGGGTGTTGTCCACGTTGTAAAATGACTATGGGATAAAATATGACCACTTATAGTTTCCTCTGAGGGCAGAAAGTGGGATTTTGTGTTCAGTCTTTGCTGAAGCTGCGGTGAAGGCAGTGAAGGAGCTGAAGATCAGAGTGGATGCTCTGCTCAGTGTCTCGCAGTTTTGCAGGCTGGTTTTTGCATCTTGTACCGGATTCCCAGCACACCTACCCTGAGAGGGGGGGTTCAGAGTGAGGAAGCTCATTTTAGCATCAAAGTAATATGATAAAAAATGATGGAGGAACAGCAATAACCGATGCTTTTTCATTTCCTTTGACTCTCTGTTTTTGGAGGGAAACCTTCTACGCAAGTATTCTCAGGTGATGGGTTGGTTTCTGCTGGAATAAATTGGTTGTCTCAATTCGATCCCTAAGTCTTCTGATAAAAATAACATTTTTTTGTACCTTATTTGTAGCCTTGTCAAGTCTAAACCCGCACAGATCTTTGCTGTATGTGAGGGATCATCGTAGGTCAGTGATGTACTGAGTACAGAGGCTCCCATGCCCATGGTGTGGGTGTCCTGCTGATAAATAGAGGGGTTCGTTTCTGGTCCTCTCAGGTTTCCACCTTCATTTTCTACTCTTCCACCAAGACACAGTGACGCTTAGGAGAAAACTCACGCTGTCTAATTTTAGATGTCCAATTTTTGTTTCTTCTGGCTGTGGCAAAGCACAAGCTCTGCTTGCTGCAAGTCCAGAAGCATTTCTTTATTTGCAGAGTCAGCTTATTGCTTAAGCCTAACTCTGGGTACACAGAAAGGAGTGCAGCTCTGTGACATCTCAGCCAAGGCTGTTCCCCTGCCTGGGCTCCTACTGGATGACTGGGCTCTACCCTGAGCACCTATATCGGATGCCTTGTGGGTGCAGAACCAGTCACTTCAGGGCAGTTCAGTTTTTTTAATGGTCTCTGTGACAAATCCTCAGTGTAATCAAGGTTTGAAAAAGAAATGATCCGAAGACCATAAAAACATTCTAAATAGGCAAAGTTTCACACTGTCTTTGGGGTGAACCACGGGTTTCACCAGATACTAGGTCAGCTGGGAATAAGCTGTGTGACAGCCTTGTGCCAACTGGGTCATTGCTGGCTGGCTGAAGGCTTCTCCAGGTGCTTTGCACCATTGGTCCTTGCAGCACTGGAAACAGTCAGAAGCAGAAGGTGGCCAAGTGTTTTGTCAAATTAGGTGAGGTAGACATCCTGCCTGAGGTTATTTGTTGTATGGCATGAAGTTAATTTAATGCTTAATACTTTCCAAAAAGGAGACTAACGTCTTCTGAGATATTTTAGTCTGAAAATGCATGTTAGGCAATTACTGCATTGCTTGCTGCAGAAGGGTGGGCATTATCTGAAAGAGGACATTAAAAATGGTGACTTTTTGTTATGGGGTTGGTTTAGAAATATGAACCACAGCAAGAGATGACTGGAAGGAGACACCTTTGCATTCAGGGATGTTGTCTGTATGAGAATCATCAGAAATTCAGGAGAGTCATAGCTGCCTGGGCAGACCTGAGAGGCTTTGGACAATTTGCTGTGGCCACCTGTGGTTATTAGTTTAGAAAATGTGTCACTATTTTACCCTGGCATCTGTTCAAAGTACTAATTCTGTGGATCAGTGTCTTTCAGAAGAAGAAAGTGAAATCTTTTTTTTGCCCCCGGTGTCTGAGTAAATTGATATCAAATACTCTAATGAAAAGATAACTGTTGTCAGCAGAGGCAAGCAACAAGAAAATCTGGGACAGGAGGTAACTTCATGATGGATTCTGCATCCTCAGGGACTTTCTGGGCTCTGAGGATTAATTTTATATTCCATCCACTTGTGGGGCGTTTCTTAAATACACTTCCACTAACAATATTTTTTCAATTACAATATAATAAAATGCTACTACTTTTTGTCATTCTGCCACTTAGAGGCCAATGTTTTCATCGTTGTGACCGTTGTTGCCGCCTTTTACTTTTCCTTAAATGAAGCATCTTCTTCTTCCCCCACTGAAGCCGTGCATTTGAAGAGAAAGGATACTCTGCACAGGGGAATCAACCCCTTGGGAACTGTGCTGCTGCAGTGATTTATTAGTGAACCCTCATTTCCATGATGGCTGGCTTGGTGTCCTGCAAGTACACCTTATGGGCTTGAAAAGCCTTCACCAGAAGCACCTCTTCTCATTATTATAGTTCAGTTGGTCCAGATTATTTTATTATATTTATTTATGTGTTATTTATTTTATTGTATTTATTTCATGTGTAGTAACTCTAAGAATGCATTCACAAAAAAAATGGGGCATTTGTACCTGCCAGAGTGTCCACATGCTTGACTACAGCAGGAGACAGTGCAAGAGCACAACAGAGCAAGGTTTTGCTGCAACAGCCTTGTACTGCACGTAGAAACGGTGCAGGTTATGACAGCACATGAGCCAATGTTTTATAAGTAAGTTGGATTTGGGTATCAATGGGTTACAACCTATTGTAGGAAAGTGGTCAGTAGCTCAATAATTTGAAGTAGTTGAAATAATTTGGAGTTCTCTATCCAGAAGAGTAGAGGGTTGGAGAAGGAAAAATAGATAGCTTAGGATGTCTGAGAATTACCTGGGTGCTAAGCAGAGTCTAAAGTATTTGTGAGGCTGTCTTCACCTTCTGGAAGGTGGATCAGTGTTGCCAGTCACACGGTATCACTTCTGGGAGAACAAGGCTTTAGAGGGCTTCTCTGCCTGGGGACTCGATGAACTGTTGTGGTTTTGTTGGCACCAACGAGGAAGAGATGCATCAAGTTCACAAGACATCTCGAAATTCTTTTATTTGGGAAATACTAAGCTAGTTGCCCCAAAGAATAGTAACTTTGTTGTTTTGTTTGTTTTGTTTTGTTTTTTAAATGGTTTTGTAGCAAACTGTGTTTTTAAATCTAGAACAAGAAGAATTCAGGAGTTGGAGACAATGTCTGTGGAAGGCGCTGGGCGGGTACGGAGGTGCCCATGGGCGAACCCAGAGCAAATCTTTTGCAGGATTTTATGGATGGGCTCTGCCTGGTGCTGTTTCTGTCTGACGTTACATGTATTTTTTTGCACAGTTAATTCAAGAAGGGAGTGAGGCAACAGCAGACTGGTGCTTTGGCTGAGTTTGTTTTGAAGGTCCACATCTTGATGCGGGTCCACATCTTGATGAGGTTACTTATGCAGGAAGATGTAACAGGCTCCCCAGGGAGGTAGTTGAGTCACCATCCCTGGAGGTGTTAAAAAAAAGTGTAGATGTGGCACTTCGGGCTATGGTTTAGTAGGCATGGTGGTGTTGGGTGGATGGTTGGACTTGGTAATCTTAGAGGTCTTTTCCAACCTATGATTCTATGGGAGAGCTTTCTGTTCCCCTGGGTACAGCAGAGGTTCCTTGTGCGGGCAAAGGGCAGCCTGCAGTCGGGAGCTGTGTCCCCCAGCCGGGATAAGGACAGGTCAGTAGAACTGTTGGCACCCGCTGGAAAACCAGGCTGCCCAGATGCTTTCACACATATTTTCTGTCTCCTTCATGGAGGAAAACAGGTAAAATCCTTTCTGAGCAACGTTCATAAGAAACAGCATCATCGTGTGTCAGTGCTGAGAACATAAACTGATCTGAGTTAATCTTTGTTTTCTTCTGCACCTGCATTTTATAAAATGAAATTGGAAGAAAATTATGGTCACATAACCTGATTTTTGCCTCAGTTCTGGTCTTCAGTACAGAACTACCTGACAATTAATATTTGTGTATACCTTTTGAAATACCTGACCTTTGGGGAGTTGACAGAGCTATAATATTGGTCTTTGTATGTTAGCCTGGCTTTTAAACTCCCTGCCTAGTGGATGTAAGTTCAGTGGATACGGATCTGAAACTTGATTTCCTCAGTATAGCTGCATTAGCATTCAGCTGTGGGTATGTAAGATAATAGTATTAAAAGCAACCTTCCATCCTGTTGTCATGGATGCAGCACAGCCCAATCCTGGTAGCAGTATACCACCAGTCTTTGTACAATCTCATTTTTATCTACAATTTTTAATTTAATTGTACCAGAAATTCTGTAAGGGTAGAGAATCTATGATTTTATTTTCTGTTTTAAGCATTAAAATGTAAGAATTGCGCAGCTCCTGTTCTTTGTCCGGTGCTCATTTTTTTTTGCATTCCAAGTATCTGTCAGTATTAGTTATGAGACTGTGTGAAATAAGTAGCCATGAAAGATGCCTGCTTTTATGACAGAATGAGTGGTTTCATGAATTTTAAAGGAGCACATTTGTATTTTCTGTTCAGGAACTACATGGGCTACTCACAAATATGACAGAAGATAATTGTTTGAGGAATTATGATGCCTTTCAATATTTTGCAGGATATTACTATTTTCATAATCTTTCATTTATCAGGTTATGTGGCTTGATTTATTTATGTATGTAATTTGGAAATTAAAGTACTCCCATTCTGTCAGCATAGGTACATGTTTTCTTCATATAGCTCATACTCCTGTTAGCAAAAATAATGAATGTGCTAATTTTTTTGTCAGTTACTGAAGAAACGCGTCAGAATTGGAGGGTAGTCAGGTATTATTCTGGGCCACGTGAGACAGTATGGAAGGGTACGTATCGCTCCGTCGATGCCTTAGGATGGCGGGAGCGCATATTTCAATATATAGCACTAACGGTGCCACCAGGCAGAGCGCGCACTGCGGTTTGTTAAGATTGAAATGGATGCATTGTTAGCACCGACTTCAACAGCGATTCTGTGTGAGTAAAGGCTTCAAGCCTTTAATTGACTAAGAAAATCTTTTTAGTTGTGATTAGAGGGACAGATACTCAGCTGGTGAGAACTGATGGTGCTCCATTGAATCAATTTTCATACCCTGTCTGAAGTCAATGGAGCAGTGCTCATTTATATCCCGGTACCTGGCCCATTATTAAAAAAAACACCACGTTTCAAGTCTGATATTTGAGTGATACGGTAATCTTTTATTGGGGAGATACTGGACTTGATTTTAAAAATTTCATCAAAATCAGTGGTAAAATCCCTGGGATAATACATTCAGTGTCATCAGCTATTTTTGTTTGGTTGGGAGTTTGAGTGTAGAAACCTATGACCGTGTCCTATTTGCTTGAAAGCACGGCGATGTATCTGCTGTAATTTCATATTTAGCATACGGTTGTCTTTCTAAAGACTACAGTGAAGCATCTCTATATCAGTATGAAGCATCTCTGTATCTGTATGAAGCATCTTTTAAAGACTAAATGAAGCATCTCTATACTCTTTTCTGTTCTAGTCATGAAGTATTTGTGTTTTTTTCTCTTGGTAATTTTATCGCACTTTCCATCCTGTGATAACTGCGTAGCAGGATTTTATTTTATGGTAAAAAATTCTGAATCTTTATGTATTATACTTGTTCCTAGCATATGAATTTTGTTGCTGAAAATCCCCTCTCAAAATTCTGTGCACGCCCATAATTAAACTGCTCTGAAGGTGCAGTCAGGAAAACCAGGCACCAACATTATGGAGTGAAAATTAAAGAGGCAAAACATCAGAGTGTCTACTGTATGTGCCTGCTGTTAGACACTCAAGCATGGAGAACAGGATACACCTCTATGGATGGATAACTTTCCTTATTAAAAAAACACAGTAGGACTCACAGTAGGGGAACACACTAAAACAAGGCTTTGTAGTAATTTCCTTGAAAGAAATTTCCCAAGATAGCAACTTGAAAGGCTTTTAATCTTATGACTAGCTATATAGTGAGTTTTACTGTGGGTGGTATAAAAAAGACCATTAGATTACAGATGATCTGGTAGAGTTGGTCCAAAGCCCCTTCCCTTCCAGCCTTCCTTCTCAAGAAAAAGATTCGGCTTTCCTTGCACCAAGCAGAGGTTTGAATAGATCGATGTGACTACTGACATATTTAAGAACTTTAAATACATGTCTCTCAAATCTGAAATAATGTTAGAAAATCAAAAACCCACCTTCAACATCGGAAACACTTGATCAAACGTGATGCTTTGCGACACTGAACCGATGCATTAGATCAAGGTTTCTTCTACATATGTAAATTCGAGACCACTGCCACTTGTATTTTTCAGCTGATATTTTATTTTGGATCTCTGAACAGTGTCCTTACTACTTGCAAGGAACATTAGGTGTTTCTCATAAACTCCTGAAGAAGTATCCTATGGGACCGTATCCTGCAGCAGCTCGACAGGACTTTGCCTGATCTAAGCCACACAACTATTAAAACTCAAAGTAAAAAAAACAACCAAAAAATCTGAATAAATTCCCATGCAAATATGCTGGAAAGCTGTTACGTGTGCTCTGGTTACCTGACAAACCTTAAACCAGCGTGACTGCGGGCTCTGTGCTGTGCTTGGTGCTTGTTTATGTGTCAAGGGCCACACTCTGAAATCCAGCAGCTTTTCCTGAGCCATATCTCCCCCCACCCCCAGCTTTGCTGTCGTGACTACGAGGTGGTGGCCCCCAAAGTTCTGTACGAGGAGCGGGAGGCGGTGGGGACAGCAGGTGCTCTGACCGGAGCCAGCAAGGACCAGGGTACCCAGCACCCACGTGTATGAGCAGCACTGGAGAAGATTTAACATCTTGCACCCATCTTGTGTCAGCCACTGCAAGCTGAGAACAGGGAACGAACATGCCTGATAATGTGTTTCACATGGAAATAATTAAAGAGAATTGTTGCTGGAGGGAAATGTGCCTTTAAAAATTAACCCTGACATCTCTCTGACAATTTGGCTTATTACAGGAGATTTTTTTTCTCTCTTTTTTTTAGTTTTGCTAAACTTGCGATGCATTTTTCAGCACCGTAGAAAATGCAGAGCCTTTGAAAACTTTCTTGTGTGAGTAGTCTATGCTTACATGTGCAGTCCCATCTATTTTCCAGTGAACTGCTCACAGGACTGAAGTTTAAGGGATCGGGTCTGAAGTAAATGACACATTCTGCTATGCCCTGGAGCCCGTGCTAGTTATTATTGTTTGAATCTATCTCTTGATTGCATATATTGCAGCCTTCTATCACTCAGGGTGCTGGTTTTGAAAGCTGAATGCTGTTCCTCAAATAGCTGTCGAGCAGCTTGCTTCTTGCTTCTTCTGGTGGAACAGGTCCTGGAAATCGAAAGCAGTGATTTCCATAAAGCACTACAAGTTTAAAAGTGTTCTTTTTGATGGATCTCAAGTATTTGCAAAAAAAAGTAAATGCCTATAAGAGTGGTATTGTTTATGTTTAAAATTCCAGATATAGTAACAACCCTTACATTCATATTTTTGTGATCTGTGGGGAGTACAAACAGGTACTGGTGCTCAGGAGGTTTGGTTTCATTATATCGTGGCTACAACAGTTATTTACTACTCTAAGAATCGTGCAAGTTTTTACTGGGGCAACTTCTGGTACTTTCAGTTCTCCAACTGATCGAAATTTGGTAGTCCAGGAAAAGGAAGTTTGGGGTTTGTCTCCGTTTTATTTGATCATTTTATAGCTAATTTTAAACTGCATTTAGAGAGTATAAACATGGCATACAAGGTGGCAGGACCGGGTGCCTGACGCTTTCCATCTGTTTGATGTTGCCTGAGCTGCTTCGGACTGTGCGTGTTGAACAGGCTCTCTCCCTCCAGTGCGCCTGCCCGTCAGCGGGAGGAATTGGAGGGCGTTATTCCAGCCGCGGCGGCTTGGAACCGGGGGATCCTCTGGCCGGAGGAAAGGCTGAGGTGCTGCTCAGGCATTTCTCGCTTTCAGTTCTGCAGCTAAGAAAATAGACATGCAAATTTTCCTTCGGACGCTGAAAAGTTTTGGGTCTCTTTGTTTTTTCCCCATCTTTTGAATAATGTCTGACCTCCTGGGAGGAAAACACAGTAAAATACACAGGAGCAAGCGCATAGTTTTTATTTGTATTCTGCAGTTCTCGGTTTGCAGGGTGGATTCCCGGCTGACACAACCCACCCCCATCGGTACACCCCCATTTGGTGCGATGCTGGTTTACACCAGCGGAGAACTGGATTGCAGGAGCCAAATCCTCCTTCCTTCCTTAGTCAAGGCGAAGAGAGCCAGCTCCGTATTTGCTCTTCCACTGAAGTTTTAACGATTTGGTGATCTTGGGCACAATCCTTCAAGATGCTGAGTACCCCCACGGGCGCTTAAATCAGGATAGCAGGTGGCTCATGATACTTCTTAGAACGGGGCACTTTATTAGCTAAAATTAAAACATATAATACTTCAAAAACACTTCTTAAAAACATTTTTCTTGGCTTGGGAAAAAACTGCAGCTAAAGAAATATCTGTTGGTTGCTGCAACTATTGTTATAAACCTAGCTGTACACAACATCACTGGTACGTTCTTTCCAGCTATTGAAGACTCATTAAAAAAATTAAAGTCTCCACAATTTACAGTATTTTCCATTGAAATAGCATGTTAACACATTTCTTTAATCAGTGTGTAACTGTCAAGGGAAGGAACAATTCATCTAGTATATGCATACATTAGAAAAAAAATTATCAGATTTAATTTTATTTGTTTTATATTCAGGGCTTTTTTGAAGGAATTCCTGCAGGGAAATGGTTAATCTATTTTTAACTAAAGCTTACTTTTGTAATCTATCCAGTGCTTAGAGTTCTGTCATTGATCTATGATTTATGTGATTTAAACCACCTCTTGGCTGTAACATTGGTTTCTGTCCAAGATGCTGAGCTGAATACTAATTACGAGATCAAATTTATGCTGTTGGGCTAAGCAGCTGAAGGAGCTTTCCATGCAGGACTCCCTTAAACCATGCCACCATTGAGCATTAGTGAAATATTTGGCGAGGGGGGGGGGAGGGAGGGGGGAAAAATGCTGGAAAAGAGAACAAATATTGCAGGAAAACTGATGCGTCCTTTGAAAGCTTTATTCTTCGTTCCCTCGAACACCGCGCAGCGCTACATGCAGGTATTCGGTGTGCGTAAGCCCGTGAATATGCACACGGTCATGTTTTTACAGCAGAACCTCACTAATTCACCCTAACGACTGGGAAACCCACTGAGAAAAGCCAAATGGCGTGAGTGAGCAAACAAATAAATAAGATTGAGGATATTTTATTCTGAGATGTATTTTATGCCTTTATTTTGACAAGTATCATGTTGTCAGAATGATTTATGGTATTTCACAGCATACCAGTAAATGCACTGTAGTACGGTTTCTTACAGGAAGAAAGTCTTAGTGACAATAGCTTGGTTTTACCCCTCCTTAGAGCATTTTTGCTGAGAAATAAGCCGAGACCACCAATTTTATAGAAAACATAGGGCTTAGGCTTCCCTTCGTTAGGAATGAGTAACACTCTTCCATTTGCCTGCATCACCTTTGCAGACGAGGTCGGGGCGGCAGCAATTTTCTTGGATATAGGTAGTCAAAACATGTTCAAACAGCCTTGAATCTGAAACCCAGTTCAAATAAAAATGAAATTTTCTGTACAGATTTTGTTGATTATAATGAGTTTGGAGACAAAAATGTGTTCCAACGCATCATTTGACTTTCGTCTCCGTTGGCGTGAAGTTGAGGTGTTTCATTTTGGTGACGCTGAATTTGTACAGGTTTCTGTTTTTTAAAATATTATTTATAGTGTAGTTCCCATATTTGTTATACGCTTTGTTTTATATTTTGTTACATTTGGAGAATTTTAACACTTTCAGGTGACCACTGCATATTATTAAAATGTAACATTTCCATAAAATGTTGTCATAACTTCAATTTTGCAGGAATTTTTTAAGGTTTCATTTCCCTTTTGCACTGATGAAAATACTGGAATTTCTCACAGAATAGAAGTTCCAGCTTGCAACTGTTTCACCTGCCTTTTAACTTTGGAGTGGTGGCTTGTTGTGCCCTCAGGGGTGCGGAGATGCCCTCCTGGCCAACGGATTAATGTATAGGATGCAGGTGGGGCCGTCAGACCTACGCCAGCAGAAGGGTTCGGAGGTTCTTTTGTTTTCCCCGTGACATCTGCATTGCCATCAGTGGGAATCGTTGTCCCAAGCCTCGTTCAACGGGAGGTGTGCACTCACATGCCTTCCCCCTCGCAGAGGTTACGGCGTGGTGGCCGGAGTCAGCAGGCCATCCCGCTTGGGCCGTAGGAGGCCCTTTCGTGGGGAATTAGTTTCCTTTTATCCTCATTCTTGCTCACTCTAAAAACAAAACCCCAAACAAATAAAAAAACAGAAACAGAAATAAAACAAACAGAAAACCTTGAAAAAGTTTCTTTCAAGGGCATTTTTAGACTAATGATCTCTGGTTGTGTATCTGTTGCTTGCTGTCTTCCTCATTTCTTCTTCCATTTTCTGATGTGGAGAAACTTGTATGTCAGTTTGTCTTTTTAAAAATTATATAAAATTATACTCCACTTGATGCCATATTTCCTTTTCAATGTGCATTATTACAAATTATTTGCAATGCAAAGAATACACATTGTGTACATTTGGGTAAAAGTTTTTGAATACATCCATGTGTATGTAATGCTGAAGTGGGATGTGCTTGGGAGCAGTTTCATGAAGAGGAGCCACCGTTCCCAATCCCATTTGTGTATTTTGTTCTCCTGCAATGCCATCCTGATTTGCCTCGTCTATGGGTGCAGTAGGTTACATATCTAAATGCTGCCAGCAGCGAACGCGATGAATTGCCTTACTTTCTCAGGTCTGCAAAATGGAGGCTATTGAAAAAATCAGGATGAGCCCAGGGACACTGATGAAACCACACGTCGTGGCTGTAACTGCAATCAGGTTGCTTTGTCAGCTGACTGTATCTGCTGGATGTGAGACACATTCCTGTACTGCTTATGTAGGGAAAGAACTTGCACCATCAGTGAGGTCATTGATGTTGAATAAGAGTAAGTATAAAAAAAGTTAAGATGGGTCATGAGTTAATTGCTCTCATGGTCTGAGGGACTTCAAGGGAGTTTTTTCACCAGAAGCCTCATTAAATGGATCAGATATTCTACTACATGGAACTGGTAGCTGAAGTGCTCCAGAGGGAAGTGTATGAAGATGGGAGCCACCTCTGGGACTCACCATGCCCACAAAGCTGCCGTGGTGATGCGGACCTCCAGCTCTAGGGAGACCCCAGGTGGGCCAAGGGGTGGCCATGTGGCAGGAGGCTTGCAGGAGCTGCAGACCCCAAGCCACCCAGCAAGGTCCATGTCCTGAGCAGGTTCTTCCGCATTTTGCTGTTTCTTTGAAGCGTGGGCTTGCAGGACTGATGCTGTGGATGCCACATGGGGTTTGCGTGATCTTGGGGTGGCTGTGCTGCATGGGCAGGGCTCTGGGTGTGAAGGGAGCCTTTCTTCCCTGCATTGGGGATAGCTCTGGTTTACGCTGTGCCTGTTACACAGCTTTTACAGAGCAAAAAGTCAGCGAGGAGGAGAAAAATGCTATATATAAACTGATAAAGCAGCATTCTAGAGGAAACACATACAGTGTTTTGAATATATATACATGCCAAATATTTGTTCTGCTTTTCCTTTTCTTTATTTGCAGTAGAACTCTTAGCTTAAGAATTGTGGCTTTGACAATAACGTGGGAGGATTTCCACTGCAAGCACAAAACCTAAAATCATGTTGATTTAACAGGTACATGTGCTTACACACCTGTATTTAAACTGAGATTTATGCATGCTAGATGAGTGGATATTTTGTATACCTTCATGCATGTTGATATGTAGTACACAAGGTAATTCATAGAGGGGAGAGCGTTTTGGAAAGCTGTTGTGGATAGCAGTTAATTAGTGTGGCCTATTGTCTTGATGATGCTGGAAGGCTGTTCTGTACCCTCAGGAGAGCCCCCTTATATCCCTGATACAGACACTTTGCCCTGGTTGCAAAGAGGAATATGGCTGCTGCCAGTCTGGGGATCCTTGCTATGCCTTTTGCTGACATCAAACGTCCTGTGGCTCCGTCCTCCCTCTAAAATTTTAGCTTGTTCCTCTGAAAAGCCTCGTGCACGTGAGCTCTAACGTGTCTGCTGAGACCTTTGCTGCTCTTCCCACCAAACACCAGTTTGTCTGTACAAAGCTATCCGGTCCATGGTGACAGTTACAGCTTTGTTGAGCTGCCACATTACGCTGCTAAAATACTGAATTTTTTCTTTACTTCACATCAGGAAAAGTTTTGGAGTGAAATTTCTGTGGACATTGTATTATCTTTTCACGAACAAGCCTACAGCTTGGGTTTGGGTAGGCTACTGCTGTACAGGTGTGCTGTAGTGTGCTGCTTTCTGTAATGGCCGGTTCTGTCGCATCTTCCAAAAATTTAGTGATTTATGGAAAAGGGAGCAAGACCTCACACGGGATGGTGATAGCATTATGATGGCCACCAGTTTTCTCTCCTTCTCTCTGCTGACAAGGGAAGTTCAGATTTTCTCGGTTTTTGGTTACGCAGGGATGCTTACCCATCCCACAGATGTGAAATTGTTTGAAGAGTAAAAGGTTTGAAGTCAACTCAGGCTGCTGAACATCCCAAAAGAGAAGGACCCACCATGCAAATCAATTGTTTGCCCTTGGGAATGTAGTTAGCAGCAGCAACGAAAAAATGCTTCTCCTGAAGTTTAGATCCCAGCAAACACAAACAACAGAAAAATGTAAGGTAAAAGCCACAAGCCAAGATTTGGGATACCCGTCTTACGGAAGTACCAGCACCAGAGACCTGAAGTATCTCTAAATCTTGGGTTTCATGGAAAACAGATAGAAGATAGGATGTAATTTATAAATAAGCATAAGAGCCCTGTAGTTTCTGCAAGCCAGTGTAAATTAATAAAAGCTAGGGCTAGCTATTTGACAAAACTGAGCAGACAAAGTGTGTGTAACTATCCGTAGAGTGGCTGACATGGTGAAAGATGATGGATCCAAACTCATCTCAAGTTCTTTAGCAGCATGAAGTAGTTTCTATAGGGGACTTCAATGTGCCTAAAACTGGACGGTATATTGAAGGTTGCATATTATGCTAAGAATGATAAGTATTTACGATTGGAAGGTCTCTATGTTGGGATTATCAGCTTTTGTATACCTTTTCTTGGTTCTTTAATCTTTTGACTTAAAAACCTATCCATAGATAAGAAAAAAAAAAAAGGCTGATTCCTATAATTGTACTACAGAGATAGCAAATACCCTCTTACCTCAAGAAAATTGGCGGTGTCTGATGCTACACAGGTGTTTTTCTTCTGAAATAACAGATGCTCTCCTTGAGGAAAGGCTGGTGAGAGAGGTGCCTGAGTGGCAGGCAGGAGGGTGGGCTACAGCTCAGCTCAGCTCAACTCCTTCCTGTGGATGGAGTAGAAAAAATCCTATCATGTGGTGCCCGTTGCATCTACTGAGTTTTATGTTAATGGAATTGCAGATGTGGTTGAGGAAATTAGAAGAAAAAAAAAAGTATTTCTTGATTTATGGTCACAGCATTCGTGGCTAAAAGTGGCAGCTGAAGATAAGTATGGGTATAACTACAGCAACAGGACAAGGGGCAACGGGCACAAAATGAAGCAGAGCAAGTTCCACCTGAACATGAGGAAGAACTTCTTCACTCTGTGGGTGACGGAGCCCTGGCCCAGGCTGCCCAGGGAGGTTGTGGAGTCTCCTTCTCTGGAGATTTTCAAGACCCTCCTGGACGTGGTACTGTGCAGCCTGCTCTGGGTGACCCTGCTGTGGCAGGGGGTTGGACTAGATGACCCACAGAGGTCCCTGCCAACGCTGAACATTCTGTGATTCTGTGATACACTGAGTCGACAGGGTACTAGAGATCTGTGTAAGCACAAGGGGGATGAAGTGGAGTTTTACAAGTAAAATGCCCCTTCTGCAGAACTTCTGCCTTCCAGTTGTCTTTGTGTCTCTGGAGTGTTGTAGTCTTGTTCAAAAGAAAGTGAGAGATTTTGATTAAAGGTTTCTCCAAAAGTGTGACGAATACGATCTGCATTTCTCTCAGGTTTGGAAGAGGAGAAACTTTTGTGTAACACACAGATTGATTTGAAAGACCTTAAGGTTTTCAGCTCTCCCTAACTTTTGCTAACATACTGCAGCAATCTGTTCTTTGAATGTGTTGATCCTCCTAGGTCAGTAAGAGTCTTTGAGACAGAGCTGATGTTTTCAACGTTGACTATAGAGGCTTGTGATTTTTAGATCTGAATGTCCCTTTTTCAACCCTGCTACCAGTGACCCACTGCATAGTAAGTGTCTCGCATTATAAAGTGGTTATTCACAGAGAGCTTTGACCAATGCTATCTGGAGGGTGGGAGATGCTTTCCTGGCAACGGGATGCGAACATCGTGGGGCAGATCTTCAGCCAGGATGGAAATCCTGCTTGGTCGCTGCAGCTCAATGGGCATCTGTTAATTCATGTGAAAAATTCGTGACCCCAGGGAGATCACAAAGTTCAGTGTCCTTGATTGAATCCAATACTTTGTAGTCAAAATTGAAACGTCTTTCTTCCTATAATTCCCTTGAATTTTAATTGTTCTATAATTGCTTTAAATTTTTTTATACCAAAGCCAACAATATTCTCCATGAAACCTTTGAGCAATGTTCTGTGAGTTCTTACTTTCTCCTTTATTATGTTATTGCATTTCCGTAGGAGTAGGGATACTGAGCCCTGAAAGCTCACCTGGATCCGTTATTCGTAGGATGTATTCATTTTGTGCAGAGGTTAAACTCTGCTGATTCTGGTGTGGCCATCATTACCGTAGCAACCATTCAGGATTTTATTTGCTTATTCCTGAAGAGCCTCAATCTTTCATTTTTAATTTAGTTACCTCAGAATTTTGAGGAACCTCTCTTGGCTGAAGTAGTGCCCTCTACTAGCCACGTCTGGAGGACAGACCGGGGGCTGCTTTGCCTGCCAAGGATGTGCTCTGGGCACTTTTCTCTTGTGTTTTGGTGGTGAATTGAAAGGTAGAGTTGCTTTGTGCTGGAAGGAATCCCCTGAGCAGAGGATTTGCAGGGCTTCTTTGCGTCGTTGCGGTGCAGCCAAGCACTCTTCAGGCGGTGCAGGTTTCCTCTGCTCCTTCTGAGAGCGAGCAAGGTGTTTGAAAAGATGAATTGTCTGCACTTTGCATTCAGCTTGGCACAAAATCTTTCGTCCCTTTCTACAGGAGTATTTTTCTTTTCTTTGGGACATCAGACTGTGATTAATACTGTAGTTTTTGTACACCTCTTGAGGCAAAGGTAATTTGACCTGAACTAAAAAAACAAAACCAAGAGGGTAAGATACTTTTAAGGAGAGCATTAACCTGGCAACAATAGTGACCATCAGCATCACTTTGCACTCGGTTCTCTAGGAATTGGGTAGATGTGTATGAAGCTTTGCTATTGCCCCAAAATGCCTGTTTTCAGCCAGGGAACAAGCCCTTTGTCCATCAGTCAAATGTGTCAGCTGAGGATTCTCTTTTCCTTTATAATCCTTG
Source organism: Opisthocomus hoazin (assembly GCF_030867145.1). Taxonomy (NCBI): domain Eukaryota; kingdom Metazoa; phylum Chordata; class Aves; order Opisthocomiformes; family Opisthocomidae; genus Opisthocomus; species Opisthocomus hoazin. The sequence goes on along the minus strand of NC_134427.1, from coordinate 2,695,825 downwards.
GTCCCAATCCCATCAATGCTGAAGGCAAATCTGTCGATGGCGTCGGAGACGGCAGGCGCGAAGCCAGGTCCCACGATGCTCCCTGACTCCTGTCTCATTAACACCTGGGTTGCTCCATCCTTTAATCCAGTCATCGGTACCTGAGAGCAGACAGATTTCACAGCTTCGCTGTGTTTGATTAGTTCTGTTATTTGTACATGCTGCTGTACTGCTGTCTTTTTAAAATTATTTTTTAATATATTGCACGGATGCACATAAACATATCTCCGAGACCTTCCCCCCTTCCCAGACTTCTCATCATGCCTTCTACTGGTAAGTCAGACAAAGTTGTCTTTACTACTATGGATTTTATCTACTTGAAATACAAACATTTAAAGAAGTAAAGAAGCGGTTTCAGGCAGCAAGGTGGCCCTTGGGTGCCTCAGTCAAGTTTTGCATTTATGCACTGAACTTCTCACTTTTTTTACATGATTTTCTTTCGGGGTTACTTTATGTGAGTCCATATAAAACATGAAATGCAATGTGGAGGACGAAAAGTGGAAGCTGGTGGTACACAAAACACTGTCAAATGTCGAAAGCGAGGAAATGGACATACATTCAGTATTCCTCTTCTTTTGTGAAGAATAACTTTCCTTCTAACTTAAAGAGATTGCAGATCTAGAAATTGGCAGAAAAGCTTAGCTTTAGGAAGTTGACTTTTCAGTGTGTGCGTAAACTTTGCCCTTGAAAAGCTCTGTCACCTTTCATGCAAAGATTCGACTTACAAATAAGATATACAGAGGGTTCAATGCTGAATAGGTGTTGGGAGCATGTCACAGTCAAGAGCAGCATGCATTATAAATAGTTATAAGCTTATTTATAAAAAGAGTGGTGGCTGGTTGTTCAGAAGCAGCCTGTTTCTCTACTAGACTTCAGAAAACAAAGGATTAAAAACAGGCATCTCTTTTTCCAGCATTCAACACTATCTTCATGTGTGTACTGTGAAGAAAATCACTCCTAGCAGACAGCAAACAACCGCCATCAGAAGGGGGACCTGCTCTCTGCCATTCACAGGTGAAATGTTCTGGCTGGGGTGAAAACCCATCCCTCCCGTGCCGCTGCCTTGCCACATTGTCATCTCCTCCTGTTGTCCTGGGGAGTGACACGAGACATCCGGTGAGGCCATTTCCTCCTCCTGTGCTGCCCCAGTCTCACCATCAAGTCCCTGCTCTGCGTCAGACCAAGAACCTGAAAACCAAGATCTGTCACTAGAAGTGAACCCATCAAATATAACCCCCTGTGCTTATTTGAGAGGCATGTGTGCCATTAGCAGCATAGTTAAAGCCAACAATTTTAGCTGTTGGCACATAATTAACCCTTTTCCCAAATATGACCCCAGAGCATGTACTCTGCATAGTGATGCTCTCTAGGTCTTCCTCCTTTCCACAAGCAACAAGCCTGAGCTCCAAGTCAGTGAAAACCCTGCTGTCTCTATGGGTTTCCTTGGTATGATGTATTTTCTCGTTTGTGCTATTTTGACCTTCTCCAGCAGAAGGTGTGGTAGCCCTTTAGTGGAGCACTGTGCAGCCTTGGGTCCTCTTTTCTCGACCGATGAGTGCCCTGTTTGAGATGATCCCTTTTCCGTTGGCCTGAAAATAAGAGTTACATTGCTCTGTTGCAGCTACATCTCTCAGTCAGTGAACAGAGCTTCTTGAAACCAGCAGGCTATACTGTAGATTCAAGCTTCCTAGATTCCATTAACATTTTGTTAATGAAATAGTGCTTTGTCAAAGAGTCTTGAAAACTTAAAAGGGTATTTAAGCTTCTTCCATGAGTCAATACCATGTAATGTCAACATTACCACGAAGGGATAATGCAGAGATGTCACACAAAGCATGTGTTATGCCATTTACAGTTTGGCAAAACAGCTCAGCATTTATGTTGTTTAATCCAATATTAAAAAATCTTTTGTTCTGAAAAAGTTTGAGATCAATCTTGTCAGTATTTACCGACACACAGCGGATGTAAGTCACTCTGCTCCTGTTGACTGCATCTGAGTTGTAACAATTTACCCCAGCCTCGAATTAAACCCAAATTAGGCATATGAAGAACTTGATATCAAACTTTTAAGGAACACGGAGCTGAATGGCACACATCCTGCAAATGGAAGTGTGGATGAAAGTAGACAGAAGTAAATAGTTTGCAGTGATCCGTGGCAGTACAGGCACAATTTGAAGAGACTTAAAGAAATGCAACTTTATTATCTAAAACTTTCCTTTTACGAAAAAACGTACTTCTCTGGAGAGAAGTAAATAGGAAATACAGAAATAGAGAGTTCAGATCTGAGCTCTGGCAATGAGGCTGGGGACGTGGGGGCTAATTTCCAAAATGTATGTGTTGCCATATCCCGGGTTTATGTCACTGTTGCAGTGAGTCTGGTTAAGGTACAAGAAATCCTTCCTTCCATTCCTCCTTCCTTCCTTTTTTTATCAATTCTAAAATTGTACCTACTATAGAAACAAGTCGTTTCATCCTACTGGACATAGCAGTAATGTTTGTTTTACCTTTGTGCTTTTAAATCCTTTTCCATTAAAGCTCTATATAATTGATGTAGTTGCATGGAATGAAAGGTAGCCCCAGCTTGCTGTGAAGAAAATAGACTGCCTTACTTCATACTTGGCTGAATCCAAAATGCTTTCCCGTGATTATTTCTTAGCTGCTTTAGATCCGTTTCCGTTACAGACTTCCCAGATATATGGGACCAATTCTGCAATATGTAAAGCGATGTCAGTTCTTTAGAAATAATGCACATATTTTGGTGGCAAAGATTTGTGTTTCTTTGACATTCAGGATTTTTCTTTCAAACCAGGTATTGTGGAGACAGGCAGCATCACAGACCTACTGAAGGAGCTCAGCAGAAGGAGAGCCTGTGCCACACCGACGATGTGAGTGAGTGGGGGAAAAAGGTCCTAATGGTATTACTGCTGGTGGGTCAGGTACGCTGAGGTAATGTGCAGGTTCCTTCAGAGTGAGGGACACTTTCTGGCTTGATTGCACACGGCAGGAAGAAAAATACTATGAGGCTTTTCATTTGTATATTTATGGTGTTTCACAATGTGGGAAACATACGGGGCATAAACAAATTGCTCTTTCTGTGAAGACCTGTGGAGGGCTTGCGGCCTCGTTGCTCCAGGTGAGGTCACTGCAAGAGCAACAAAAGTGAGAATAAAATATGGAAAAAAGGAAACACATTGCAAATACAGGCTTTGAAACCATCTGAAAGCAGGTTGTACAGCATAGTGTGTGTTCTAGCAGCCTTATGGTATGGAAGGGTCTCAAAACGCTTAGCTCTTCTTGAGGGATGCCTCGTAGCAAATTAAGCTGCACAGGATGACAGCATTTCTGTAATACATGCATAATTTTACAATTAAATTAAATTTTTAAATTATCTCCCGGATACCGGTATATTCGATCCCTTTTTTTAAAGGAATAGTAGATTTGAAGTGCTACGTAGGAAAACTTGGAAAAGCACAAATGTTACAGAAGGAGTGGAATCAGACATAAAGTTTATGACCCATCTTGGCCTGCTGTTATAAACTGAACTTGGAGTACGCACGCTGAATCTGAAATACCACAGTCAGCACTGCAGCAAAATGAAGCATGTGGCAATGGAGGCAACATCTAAATTGGGTTTAAAAGCAAAACGAAACCAGGTACTTCTAAAAAAACAAATCAAACAGGGAGTAACAGTATACGTGAAGTGCCATTCAGACAAACGCTGTCTCAAAAGCTTTACAGCTTTTAATAAGATAGTTACAATATAAATAAGAGAAGTCTGAGAAAGCAGTGTAGGATGCTGTGCATTTTAACCTACTATTTAAAAAAAGAAAAAAAGACGTCCTTGAAGACAATAGATACTGAAGAACTATTACAGAATCATAGAGGTTTGGTTTGGTTTGGAAGGGCAGTTAAAGATCATCTCGTTGCAACCCGCCTGCCATGGGCAGGGACCCCTTCCACCACCCCAGAGTGCTCAAAGCCCCGTCCAACATGGCCTTGAGCACTGCCAGGGAGGGGGCAGCCACAGCTTCTCTGGGCAACCTGGGCCAGGGCCTCATCACCCTCATGATGAAGAATTTCTTCCTTATATGTGATCTAAATCTACTCTCTTTCTGTTCAAAGCCATTACTCCTTGTCCTGTCACTACTTGCCCTTGTAAAAAGCCCTTCTCCAGCTCTCTTGTAGGCCCCTTCAGGTACTGGAAGGCTCTAAGGTCTCTCCAGAGCCTTCCCTTCTCCAGGCTGAACAGCCCCAACTCTCTCAGCCTTTCCTCATAGCAGAGGTGTTCCAGCCGTCGGATCATTTATGTGGCCTCCTCTGGACCTGCTCCACCAGGCCCATGTCTTCCCTGTGCTGGTCCAAACTGTATCCAGAGATAGGATTTGTATCTGTAGCAGTGAATGTTTGAAGGAAGAGGCTAGCATCAGAGGTGTGATGGCAGTGAGAGCAATGATAGCCCCTGCTAACTCAGAGCAGTGGGATTAAATCCCATAAATGCAGCTGCCCTCTCTCGGTAGCAAATTTGAGACTTCCTTGCAGATGCAGAGCTACTTACCTCTTCTCAAAAAACAGGCATTACAAAGATTTAATCTAAATTGTTTTTTAAAAAAGTCGAGTGCCTGATACAAAGTCTCCATAGACTGCAAGATCATTATACTTCTGCTTCACTTAAAAATCCATGTCTGATTTCCTGAACCTCATCGATGACATTAAACATCTGTTGATCTTCTTGTATGTGAACCGGCATCTCTCCTTGTCTCAGTTCTCCGTGTATAAAATGAGGAGAACAGTACTTTCTTCCGTACTTTTTTGTGTTTCCCGTGTAAATGACGAATTCCGGGGAAAGCAGCCCTGTATTACTCTGAGTGTAGACAGTGCCCACCCTAGCAGAGCCCTTATGGTATCCAGTGGCTTCCACATCTGACCACAGAACAGGTAACTGTAGTTTCTAAACCAAGCAGAATATTTCTTCTATATGTCATTAAACTGGGTAATTGAAAGAAACCAGTGTTTTTACTGGTCTGTTGCATATTAAAGCACTGCTCATTCTAGTTTCCTTGTCTCAGGTGGTTTGAAAAGAGGTCTGTGGTGGTCCAGCTCTTTGGAAACTTTTGTGGTCAAACCAGGAGGATGCTATAGATGGAGCTAATCTGTGAGTAAGTTTTCTGGAGGCCATTATGTCTCCTATGGTTTCGTTTTTTTCCTAAAGGAGACATTGTATCTGTCTGTGTGTGAGGGAGAGAGAGAAAGAGCATTGCCTAGAGGGTTTCAGTTATCACACTGTCTAAATATCCCTTATTTTTAGTTGAAGTCTTCTGAATATGAGATCCCACTACAGGTAGGTGAAGTGACCTCTGCGGTTTTGAATCTGCTCTTCTCTGGCAGATGCAAGGCTGCAGCTTTGAACAGGAACCCCCTCCTGCTCCATGCAAAGCTCTTTGAATTGCCCCTGATATGCTTCTAAGGCTCCCCGGTTGCACGCGAGGCACTTTGAAGATGAATGCCCCAGCAGAAGGAAAACATGAAACAAAACTTACTCCCTTATGTCAGAGTGTGCGGCAGATTTCTCAAAGATCTTCAGTACAATGGTTGCTCTTTGGTGGGTGAGAGGAAACAGGCTGGTTCACCAGCTTGTAAAAGCAGAACAAAATTGCACAGGGCTAACCATTGGGTGGTAGGTAAAAGAAGGGCATCTGGGGGTCTCCTCAACGTTCAAGTCTGGAAAAACTTATTTCAAGTTGACTTCATTGGATCTTACTTGATGAAGACAAATTTATTATCATTAGTTTTTCTTCTCCCTGAAGTTTGCTACATTTCCAAGTCAAAAGATTTGCCACATCCTCTGGAAGGGGAATATTTGTCTCTGTCTCCATGAAAATCACCACACCTTAGGCTATGTGTAACCACACGAATTTTCTGGTATATTTTGAACGTGACCTGGAGTCCTGGGAGCTGAAGGGCCTGTGAGTCCTTGGGAGAGTAGCAAAACGGTACGCAGTTTTCTCTTATCTGCGCAATTCTGAATATTTCTGTGACAATGGGCGCGAAACTATCCATCAAAGTGTATTTTAAAGTTGATGGATCTGTTCTTGTGGTGCAGATGAGTGGTCATGTATGATCCAAAAGTTTTCATGACCATCAGAAGAATGAACCCATTTCCTTGAGGGGTTAATGGGCTTATAATATAAAAAATTGAACTGGAGTCCCAGGAGAGACTAGGTGTAGAAACAGAAGGGAAGAAGAACAGTAAAAGAGATTTACAAAAAAAAATAATAAAGAAAGAGTGTTTGGTTAATAGAGATCAGTGATATTCTTCTCACCTCTTTAGGATGACTCCTACAATGCAGACGTGTGAACTCCCTGTAAAGTAAATGGAGAAAAGCAGAACCCTCTGGGCCACAATTCTTTTCCATATATGATAGATCTCTCTTCCCTCCAATCAATTAATTGCATCCTAAACCCATCTATTTCTCACCATTGACTTTAAAGGGATTTTAGATGACTAGCTCAGATATAGCTGTCTACACAGTAAGTGATTAAATTTGGGTGAGATGAGCTGGCAGGCTGCATGGACTTTTTTTCTTCCTTCATGCAAACCCTAAATCAAAAGGCATCTCATCAGAGTATTATAAAATACAGCCTTCAGAGGGATAGTCTTCTGCTTCCCTGTGCTGGCATGTGAAGGGAGGAGAGAGACTCCCATCAATTTAGAGAGAGGTAAAGATTTCATCTCCCGCTAGAAATCACGGCCGTAATGGGAAATTCAGACATTTATGAGGTTTGCTTAGCCAAGGCATAGCTGAGCATGTGGATGTTTCTGTTTTTCTTTCTAGTATTACAGCAAAGCAGAATAAAAGACTATTTTTAGAGGTTTTTTCTCCCCTTTTCCCCCCATCTTTTTCTTCTGCTAATGGTCCAACCTGTAGCTGGGGGGGCAGATACAGTCGGTGTGATGTTGTAAACTGAAATCCTTACCAGCCCTCTCCCTGTGACTGCAAAACAGGGATAAGCAGCAGGTCTTTATTAATGGGAAATCTCCAAAGCAACATCTACCAACCCACTGGAGGAGAATCCTCACAAAAAATCCATGTAAATCGTGCCTGGTTTGTGTTTGAACTTTAAAACCAGGTAAGGTTGTGAGTGAGTTAAGTATGCCCCACAAGTTTCTGACAATTGGTAGATATTTCTCTTAGGTTTCAAAAGTTGGAAAACACAATATATACTGTATATACACACACACACACATATATATACAAACACACATATATATTTATTTTAAATCAATATGACTTTCAAGCGCAGGAGAAAACAAAGCAAAGGATGACTTTAGTTTTAAGTAAGAAAGGGACTCCCTGAGACACAGTGCATGTATTTGCTTCCTCTAATTTGATGTTAACTTCTTGACAATAATGTGTAAAGTATCAAATTATGATTTAAACGTAGAAATAAAGCAAGTGGGCCTTCTCCTGTCTGTAAGTAATGCTCTTCTGCCAAATGATAGGCATGACTGTATATTTTCCTAATCGAATCTGCATATCTTTTCCTCTGATAGTCCACTGCCGAATATTGATGGGTGTAATAATTGGCTCTTTATTGGTATTTTGTGTTTTCCCTGGGATGTTTCAACTTCTGCAGTAAATCCTTTTCCAGTGTTACTTCTTTTATGGTGTAGTACTTACAAAAGTTGCTAATTCTGACAGAGCTGTAGGACTGTGAATAAGACTCAGTGTTTTGATCTGTAGTGTAAAAGCCGTGTATTGGTAGCTGGTACCTCTGCTTTTCTCTTTGTGAGTAGAAGTTCCTCAATGGTTACTGGCTATATTTAACAAGAAAACTCAATCTTTCTTCTCTATCTGTTTTCATCTATTTGTCCCTAGCTTCAAGGGTTAGTGGTACTCTATGGTGGGTAAATACAAGAAAAATCTAATAATGCCTTTCTAATATACACATTTATCTGATATCATATTTTATTTTAACTCTTAATGCAACTATATAATCGTTGCTCCGTTGCTGTAATTGGATTTTGAAGTATATTTGTGCCATGTAATTACATCTATATCATTTCTATAAGCTTATTCAGAGTAATTAGTCATCTTCTAATTTTTAGTGGAGTCATATTTTATATCTACTCTGCTCATTTTTCTCTTCCAATTCTTCAACACATTTTCACCAATTTTGCTTCTTAAACTGGAATTTCTGGCATAAATAATCATTAAGTGGTTTTTTTTTCCCCACTCTGAATATGAACGTAGTGTAATCCAGCTTTCGTCAAAGTCAGTGGTAATCTTCTCATTCGCTTCAGTGGAAACTGGATCAGGCTAATTGGTTGCAAATCGCATTCAAGGCAAAGGCACACCTTCTCGTGGAAATCGTTGTGTAGCAAGCACGGTGTATCGACGGGAGGTACAAAATAGCTGATTGTTTCCAGATTTTCTTACCAGATAATTTCTAGATTCTCTTATCCAATGTTATTAATTTTTAGCTTGTAAGTTAAAGCATTGCAATAATTTTTAAAGTGTTATGTTTAACCTGATCTTTATGACAAATTAAAAAACCCTTCCAGTTAAAGATTTTTGTAAAAGGGTCTAGAACTTTGCTTTCCAGACACCAAGTTACCCATCTATTCATCTCAATTAGGATAGCTTGAAATTGGGTGTTTTTGCAGTTCAAAATTTTTTTCTTCATTATTAATTGAAAAATAAATATTTGATAATTTTTTGCTAGCTCTCTGCTGTGTCTCTGCGAGAGCTGTGTCAGTTTGTTAATGTAATTGGTCCTCTTGCTCTGAATGTGAAATCCTTAAGCACTTCCATCTAGAAGTGTAAATCTAGCAAAGTACATTCCCAAGTAGGCACAAATTTATGATGTTCACTTTTTCCAACATTTTAATTCTGTAACTGTAGGGTGCTAACTGTATGTGCCAAATCAGATTTTTTTTTTTTGAACTGTTGCGACTTGCTTGTTAAGGAGTTCTTTTTCTCTTCTGCACTGCTCCCACTCTGCTGATTAGAGGTTTGTTGCTTTGGTAATGTGTCTCTCTCCCTCAGGCAGTTAATGATTACAGACAACTCTCTAACCTGTAATTTTGGGGGAAAGTTATTGAGAAGGTGATCTAGCAACAAATGTAATTGTTTCTGTAGCTTAGAGATGTCCTGAGTCTTTACTGGCCAGGTATGAGTTCCTGGGGTTTTGAGTGGAAGTGATGCTGGTGTCCAGGATTAGACACTTTTCTGTGCAATTTATTTCCAAATCATGCCAGTCTGTAAGGTTGGAAAGAGCATTGCGAAAGATGGCAAATTGCCATTGAATTCTTAATAAAATGTTAATGCAAATGGTGCCTATTCCATCCCAGGCAGAAGGTGACCTTCATAGTCTTGAGGATGGAGGCCCTTGGACCTCCAAGGAGAGATGCTCATCCACTGGAGGGGTGGCCCATGACTCCTGGCGTGATTTTAGAGCCTCAGGAGCCTTGGCGACCTGGAGCATCTTTGGTTTCAGGTGGCAGAGTAACAATCATGCGTTCGTCCAGCCTTTTGATTGAAAACAGATCAATTGAACAATTTGCTCTGGAGATTTTGTTATTCTTCCAGTATGGAGGAGAATTGTTTATGAGCCTTAAATCGAAAAAAACCTTAGCTTTAGTAATATCCTTACCAATCATTTGAATGGAGCAGCGTGAGCACCCGTGCACCTGAAATTCCAACCCTAAATACTGCAGTTATTTGCATATTTTATGTAGGTGCCTTGCCATGGGAGCCATGTTCCCACATTTGAGGTTGGATTTTTCCAGTGGATGCATATGAGCAATTTGTACTGAAATTTTGTCAGAAAATGACTAGTGTTTTGCCACTTTAAAACCATGGAAACATCACAATGTTCTTTTAGAAATGACTCCACGAATTAATCGCAAATTACTTATTAATGAAACAAATATTCAGCTGTCACTTGAGCTAAACCACATGATATGCTTAATGATTATTTTTTGAGAAAACACTTTTGTGTTTGTTTGATCTGCCTGGTGTTAACAGCAGCAGAAAAAAAGGAGAGCATTTGGTGTTGGAGTGGAAACTTGAAACTGGAAAAAAGAAGGAGAGGAAAAACATCAGCGAATAACTGCAAAATAGGTGAAAAGCCCAAAGAAAAAGAAAAAGCTGATCCCTAACAATTATTTTGGAAAGCTGCTCCCCCAGGCAGTCCTAGACAGGTAATGAGGGTAAAATATGGTGACACGGGCTGGGAAATCTGGAAGCGAAGGTTTTCGCAGTAATATTAATTCAGCTGCATTCCATGTCTGTAAAAAAAGCTTGAAAGCATTGGTCTCATATGGGGTGGGTAAATGTTTGCAAACTGCAGAGAGACTCTCAAATGAATGCAAAATATAATCTGTAGTTCTGCAAATTAGAATAAAAATAAATGCTGCTGATTAGGGAATGTGGATTCCTCGTGGCTCGGGATCTGGTCTGGGACAACACCCCTGAGCTTCCCTGCCCAGCCCTTCTATGTCCCACCGAAGCAGCTGAGCAGTGGGGAGCCCAGTGAGACCTTCATGGGTGACCGTGGTGCATCCAGGGGGGATTTTTCCACAGGCAGCTTGCTGAAGCTGCGCTTTTTTTACATGCACTCTCCATTTCAAGGGGTAGGTATAAATAGGTAATAAAGCCTTTACGCTCTCTGCCGCGCTGCTGCTGCTGTTTACAAGAGCAGGAACACGGGGCGGTACATACGCGAGACAGGTATGCCTGCGTTCTGAATACATCTCAGGTGTCCTTCTGCTGTGGCTGCTAAATTATTTACCACTCAGCAAGCGTCTGCCTGCGTGAGATATTTAAAGGAGGGAATCTGAGGTGAAACCCATCAGTTTACCCAGAGCTGACATTGGAATATTCATTATCGCATTAAATCTAACCGCAGTGAAAATGAAGGCTTCTGTTGATGATGTGCTTGCGTAGAAGACTTCTTTGGTGGCAAGTCTGTGTGCCAGAGATCTGAATATAAAATCTAGTAAGTGGAAACCATTCTCTTTATGGTAAATTTGCCTTCTTGGAAGTTATGAGACTTGGCAGGTTTAAATTCAGTTTTAAACCTGTGGTGGATTCTATGATTCTTCTAACTGGCTACAAGCAATGCTAGATGAGCACCCATCACACATGCCCAATCCCAGCCACAGGCAGAAGTCAGGATTTCCCATACAAAGGAAAATACAAGATGTAGATTCAATATCCAGAGAATGGTACATATTTATCTCGGTATAATGTTAGTTTTGCAGGGTCGGTACAGAGGTCTTCTCTTCTGGAGTGCTGGGGCAAACCACCTCGTCTGCACACACCTGCCTCTCCTTCCCCTTCTCCATCCCAAGTCTGCGCTGGAGCCGAGCAGCACAGCTTGGAGAGGGGTTTGAGGAACCCTTGGGGTTATGACTGCGGAGAAGTTCAGCAAAATGCATGTGACCACCCCCAATAGAGAAACAAGGTATTTCCTCCCTCTCTTTACTCATCCCTTGTTCCTTCCTTATCTTCCCCCTCCACCAGGGATCCTGTTGAATTTAAAGACTGAATTAAGTCATCTTCTCTGGAGGGGAAGAGAAAATAATAGAAACGATGAGATGAAACACTTTGAAGGGCCACCTCTTGAGCAGGCTGTCCCGCCAGGAAAAGGAGGGTCGTTTGCTCTAGTCAGCTTAGGTCTGTAAATGAGCTTAAAAAAAAAAAAAGGCATATCAAGGGCTGAGTTTGGTGGAGGTGGGTGTGTACAGGAATGGGAGAATAATGCCTGTTTCTGTTAATGCGAAGAGTGATGATTCACTCACAATTAGTAATTTAAAGAAATATGTAACCAAATGCATCAGTACAAAGAATTTAAAAAAAATAAAATCAAGTTGCTCCATCCCGTAATACTTACAGCAGACTTTCTACTTTGGCAAATTACATGTAAGGAACAACAAGACCAGAGGCCAGGCATGCCGAGTCATAAACCGTGACTGATCCAACGTGATTCGGAGTGTGGCTGCAATTAAACCAGCATCTTCCAGAAGATCATGAGTTTTTTCCGCAGAACGCTGGAGATACTTTATGGCACGGTCTTCTCTTCATGCCTCCTGTTTTCATCTTTAGTTGTAAATGTACTTAGTGAGCGAGAATAAAACGTAAGCATACGGTAGGCACAAAAGTGCCAAGCACCTTCAGCTTTCACCGATGCTCGCAGAGAGCACAGACAGAAACAAAATGATCTGTAACTATAACTGAGAGGGAAAAGAACAATCTATGTTTAATCAGCATTTAAAGGAGAAATTACATGTGCCACAAATCCCCTTTTCTATTGCACTTAAAATCCCCTTACCTGCCCTTTAGTTTTCATGGTTTTCCTTATCTTAAGTGTCACTTAATCATATTTCAACAGGATTTGCTTCCTCACTGCCCATCTGCTCTTCCTTTCTAGTGCCACGTTAATGCCAGAAAGCCATCCCAATAGCTTCCTTCTACCAAGCTTTGATGTCAGACACCCAGGGATTTGGATTTTTTTCATCCGTGTTCAAACAGAAAAGAAAAATACCTGGTTTGTGGGAGTGACAGATACTATTTTCAAATGTAAATGTCCAGAGCTAGGGCAGGGGAATAACAGCAGGTAAACACATTTCTTGTTTGACTCCTGTTGACACTGAGTGTTGGGCATAGGGGAGCAGCATCACCAGGACCCGATGGCCATGATCTGCCCTGCTGTTGGCCATGGCAATGCTTCTCCTGCCCCGGGGAGAGGATGCAGGCAATGTGCTCTGCATCGAGCCTGTGCCTGCAGGAGCGTCATCCTCTGAGGACATGAAAAGTACTGATCAACGGCTGGAGAGAGCAAGGCTGTGTTCTCTGGACACCCGCTTCACTTACATGGGTTGCCCAGTTAGCTCTGTGTTTACAGGATTAGAGGCATCATTTTGAGTGTCTTCATGGGTTTTATTAATCCTATAAGTATTGAATTGCTAATCTTTGGATATATATCTGTCTTATTTTCAGAGTTAAGGAAGGCTTTGTATATTGTGTCTTACTGGTTGAGGAACATGATGGTGCAGACAGGTCTGCTTGAAAGGGGAGAATATTTTTCTTTCACTGTTGAGAGGAACTCTCCCAAAACAGTTTTGTGCTGCCTTCTGTGCTAACAAACTTTTTTTTTTTAAAAAAGATACAAATCCATTCTAATTCATCATGTAACTGTGAGTTAGTCCTTGGATCGCTGATTGAAAGAGATCTGTGAGTATGGCTGGGGATATTACCCTCTCTCACATCACTGTCTTTGCTGGGCATTAAGCTCTCATGAAAATTCATATGAAAACATGTTTTTTTAAAGATATTCAGTGTCTGCAGTGGCCAGTATTTGAACAACTGTTCTTTAATATTTTTTTAATTAAACACAAATCTGGGGTTTTTTTATGAAAAAGTGTCCCAAAGTGCAGTTAATACAAATTTTGAGAAGTCTGTGCTAGCAGAAGTCAGTCTCGCTATTCCCAAATAATATTTGCATCATATCTCACAAAGCTGAGCATGGAGCTGCCTTGTTAGAGGAATCCAGAAGGTCCTCTGTATCACAGTGATGAGGGGCACAAGCTCAGAAGACGCTCAGTCATGCTCGGTGCTGTAATGGCAGAACACATCAGAAATGGGAACTGCTAAAGCAGCACCGGAGGCTCACCCCTGTGTGGGCTCTGCCCTTCCCATCCTGGAACATGACTCTTGACTCCCTTCAGTCTGGTGTTTCGTGAGCTGGTTTTGGTGGGAGCGAACCTAAAGGAGATGGGTACCACCAGAGCACAGGCAGGGGAGGGTGCACAAGGGTGCAGGGGGACAGGGCAGAGGGCAGATGCTTAAAGGACAAGATTAGAAAGAAATGGTTGCTTGGAGAAAGAGTAAAGAGGTCTTCTTCAAGACACAGATGCGACAGCAAGAGGGAAGGCTGGAAAGAGTAGAAGCGGGTGGAAGAAGATAAAGCAGAGGCTGTTGCTGAGGCTGACAGCTCGAACAATGAGAGAAAAGGAATTGTTTAACTTTGATTTGGTTGATGAATATGTAATGAAGAAAGAAATGCACAGGTTGATTTTCTGTGGGGGAAGAGGCTTTAAGAGGAAGCGTGGGGCAGAGCTCTGAAGCAGAGGAGAAGTAACCACAGGGTTGGTCATGGGACCTACAGAGGTGAAGGAGTTGGAAAAGGAGTGATGGCTTTAGCAGCCGAAGCAGGATTTAGAAAGAAAATGGAGAATGAAGAATAGTACGAGCTGCATGGAAAACATGTTGTTGTTGTCATTATTATTATTGTTATTGTTGTTATTATTATTATTTACTAAAGGCTGGCTTGTTTTGAATCTAATAAAAAGCTTCTGTCAGAAAAACAGCAAGGAAGTTTTAAATATTGGCTTTTACTTCTACTTTGTTTATTAGGCAAAGACAGTTCTGTTTTTCTAATATCTTTTAAGTAAACGGAGTGAGAACATTCATTGTGATAGAGACGATTAAGATGATTAACCACTGAAATTTGGTTCCACACCGAGCACATAAGAAGGAAGAAATGGATGGCAATTAATACGATACTGTAATAGAAACACTACTAATAGGTAGTAATAATGGTTCTCTATTATTTATGGTTCATTTTAGAAGACAGAGGGTTCGTTTTTGGGCCAAAGCAGTAGACATGAGCCTTGAAGGACGGGAAAAACCTTTTAACGAAGTAGAAATTTCGGTCATGAGCTGTAAAACAAAGTCGAGCTGGATGTTGAGAAAAATTCAAAAAGATAAAAACGATTTCAGTTTGGTAGTTCTTCACTGGTTCTGCAGTTTGGCAGCTGTCAACATCTCAAAATATCATCTCACCCAAACTGTTGAAAGAAAGAAACCCTTTGATTTTTCCCTTGAGACTCCCAAGATGAAAATGGACTCTTTGTAGTCTCAGCCTCATTTCAGACTTTTTTTTTTTTAAACATTCTTGCTGGCAGAAACAGCTAATTCATAAATAGAGTCTCTGTTAATTAAATAAGTTTTATCATTTTAACTTGCCTTTTAAAATGAAAAAGAAAGTAAATCTCTAATATTTTCTTCTTTATTACAAATCTTAAGGGGCTGAGCATCACATTTCTTGCATCATTAATGATGCAAATTAGTTTTTGTTTGGGTCTCACACAAGTTTATAGTTAGAAGTAAATATTTAACGCACAGAACTGGGAAATCAACTCTTATATAGCAGAGATTTTACTTTATAGTTATTGCAAGTTAACGTAAGAAAGATGGGAAGCACTGTGGTTTCTGTTTATTTAACCTTTCTTGCTCTTGCTTTTCTTTCAGGAGAACTCTTTGTAACTTGGCATTAAACACTGTTATATTCCTACAGTATCTGTTTTTACTATCTTTACAGTAGCCACGGTGTTCAGCATTTAATACCATTTTAAAGTAAAGGTTAAATATATATAGCGTACTTAGGGCTATAAGGATTATATTTGTGGTCCTGACTATTGGCAGGAAACCCAGGTGATTATTTGCAATAATATCTAAAAATTTGTTGACTTTGCAGCCGTTTTTCTTAGTTTGCTTAATGAAGCGATAGTCAGATAGCCAAATAAGATTAAACTCCACTTGGGGCCTCTGTATAATGCGTAGTAATGCCTCATGAGGGTAAAACACTTTGACTTGTTTACTTGTTAGCAAAGGGATAGGCTGCAGTTAGTGTATATGTCCTATAGTAGGCTTTTCTACCCTGTGTTTTTAAGCATTATTCTTGAAAATGTAGTACCTCTCTCCATAAGAAATGTCTATAGGAATGATATTACTGCAGATGAATTACAGATGTTTCACCACGACAGCTCTGCTTTCTGTAGTGACTCTATTTTTGTGTGTGGCGGATCACAAAAAATAAGAAGCTTCCTGTTATTTCGTGCATGAAATCTGATAGTGAGAAAGACACCAGAGAGAATTTTTCAGTGATAAAAATTTAAATAGCCCCATTTATCAATATGACAGAGATTTGACCTGAAAGTTAAAGTGAAAGTTAAGTGGGGTTGCATGAAGAAAGTTGAGGCTGCACTACAGATAGACGGTAGGTTTTGTAAGTTATTAAATCAAAATAAATGGTATTGACAAAACAATAAATTGCCTGTATCACCCCATCTAATAGCTTCTGGGAGCACTAAATACATTCTCCAAGCTAAAGATGTGTGAAGCCTTTCCCTTTCTCATAGTTCTGTTCTTCTACTTGAAAACATTCAGACCGTGGTTGGTTTCATAATGGACTTGGCACCAAATTGCACCTGTGAATGCTTTGCCAAAGAGCTTGTTCGGAGCGGCGCCGTGGGGAACGGCAGTGGTGGCATTGCTCTGCTATCAACAGGATTATGGAGCTTTGCAGGTGGGGTCCGAATCACTCTCCTGGGGATGAAAAAAATAATAATAGCAGCACTAACATCTTTACTGGGAGGAGGGAGAGCCCGCTGCCGTGCTCTTTGCTCTCCCTGGGAGTCCTCAGCACCATTTCCATGCTGGAAATCTGTGGGATTCAGAGGAGGAGCAGAGTCTGGCAGCAGCTGCTCTTCGGGGTGCGTTCCCCTCGAACAGGGACGCTTTGGGGAGCAAGGAGCCGTGTGGCAGCTAATGCTGTCCACGTAACCATGCACCTTCCTCTGAGAGGGGCTGAGTTTTCTCCGGGAGGGGGAGCGCAAACGGCTGCGGGACCTGCCGGGGATGGGGATGCCGGTGAGCGAGCAGGGGGCAGCTTTTCACCCCCAGGTTCATTAGCTGGGACCTGCTTTTTCCTCTGGCTCCTCCGACTCCATGGGGCCGGAGGGGTGTATACCCCCTACCTATGGCTTCCCCACCGAGGAGAGAATGAGCCTGGATCTCTTTGGCTCAAAAACGACACAGATTTGAGACTATTTCCCCTCCTGCAGATTTTTCCATGGAGAGGAGCATAGAAGACATTACTATTTATAGCGCACAGTACGTGTACACAGCGTGACATCCAGAGGCTTTTCAAGCAAACATCCTACCACTTTGGGGGGGGGAGGCTTTCCACCTCGGTGTCCCCAAGATGCCCTGTCCCCTCTCCAGGGGAGGTGGGAAATCACCCCAGGGGTACCAACCATCTTCCCTTGTCTATGGGTTTCTTAGATGAAGATATTTGCCTTCTATAGGTTTCTTTTGATTATTCTTAGACGAAAATATTTCCCCCCCTGTTGTGGAGCTATCACGAGGTTCGTAGTCAACACAAGTTTTCAACACAGATAACGTGAGTTTTAAGGGAAGGGAGAGGGATTGAAAGCAATGAAGGTACAAGGGGGGGTCATAGAGTATCTGCAGAGTCTGGTTTGGGGATGGACTGCTTGTGTGTGGGGGGGGAAATGAAGACAGCAAAGTGCATGGGTTTAACTGAGCATTTTGAGGAGTTTTCAAGGGGATGCGGGCCAGCAGTAGGACTTGGGTTTCCCCGCTGCCTGCTCCTTGCATGACTGCTGGGTCGCATGGCGTCTCTTTGTGTTCCTCTATGGGTTCGGGAAATCAGAACATCTTCATCTAGGCTCGATTCTCAATATGGAAATGATAGCTGACAATGGCAATAAAAATAACAGTGAGCAGTTGGAAAGGCCCAGCTCAAATCGTGCTCTGTCAACAGCTTTGCAATCTGTATAAATACGAGTAGAAAGACAAACAGCTCTGATTTCTCTTTAAGAATGTGAGTATCCATTGTCGTAGATTGAAATTAGGATGTTTTACTTGTACTGTATGTAAATTCCTTCTTGGCAAATAACCCATGTCCACTAATGTATGTGTATTTTGGGTCTGCATAGTTTGTTCTCTGTGAAATACAATGAAATTTGATAGCACGCAGAAATACTTGCATGGAATGTCAAATTTTTTGTGTGTGCTTCTCACATATCCATAAAAGAGTTTACACATTTCTAATTACTCATTCAAAAAGAGACTTTACAGCACTTTTAAAAGAGAGCCAATTTTTTCCCTACTGTGTTCTGTTTTTACAGCTTGTGGAAAGCTTATTTAACAAAAGTTTAAGTAATCAGCGAAAGTCATTTCTGAGAAAAGACTGACAGATATGAAGCCTCTTTTCACACTTTGGAAGAGGTGGAGATAGTCGCCATAAAATTTACAGCTGAATAGTACTCTGTATAGCTGAAGTTATAGAATTATTAGTGTTTCAGGCATGTGATAGATTTTAGGGAGGTTAAATATTTTAAGTAATTATATATGCTTGTGTAGCTGAGCTAGAAGTGTGCAATACTAATAGCAACCTACCCCTCCAAAACCAGCAACCTGCACACTCCCACGGGGCTGATGTTGTGCTAAAAATATGTGTTTGCAGCTGACTGAGCTGCGTGATATATTAATAAAATATTAGCAATACATTCCCTTCACAGAAGCTCACCTCTGGCTTTGAAAGTATGAATTTCTGGGCTGCGGAAATGAAGAGACAGGGGACGCTGGGTAAGAGAGGAGTCAGTAGGGAGGTCGGCACCATCAGCATCTCTGTCCCAGCGCCTGCAGAGCAGAAACATGCAAATTTTACTGTACTAGAGACCTGGCTATAGAATGGTTGAGAACAAGTGACTTCTTCTACAGCTCATGACTAATTGTGTGTTGAAAAGAGCTGAATAAGAGAGGAAGAACTTGGCTATGTTGTGAGACTGAACAGTTCATGAGAAGTCTCGTATCAATGGGCATGCCTTTTAGAGATAGTAATGTGCTTTGGGGTGTGACTCCCTAATATTATGAGATGCTCAGGTGTTATGGCAGTGGGCACCACATACAAATACTTACGGCAATATATAAACAAGAAAACAAAAGCAATTGCTAAAGGCATTTGAATGGTATGCTCTCTGCGTCATCCTTTCAACCCATTTGTTGTGTGTATGCTTTAGACGTAACTGCTTACCCAGGAACAAACAGAAGGAGGGCTTTCACAGTTCTTTAAAAGAACCTAAATTGTTAGAGCTGAAATCTAGTCCCACTGCAGTTACTTTGGGGTTTGCTATGGATTTCAATAGAACAAGAACCAAATCAGGGAGGCATCGTTCCTCCTCGTTGTGGCAGCCATGGTGTAACAGTAACACAATGAAGTGGCTCGCCGTACCACTTCTATCAATATGCGGTTTAAAGAAGTGTAGCGTAATGTTTATATTTTTTTAAATTCACTTTTATGGGAGCCTAATACAGCCAGCCTCATAAAGCTCACTCTTGCACCGGATTAAAGCGGCATCTTTGTAGCATTTACTGATTGTTCATAAATCATGGTGGCACTTTGTTACTGTCCACAAGCTGGTTTTCGCGCTAAAGGTTTCAATCACTAAGATGTAGAGTGTTATCTCAGGCATAGTTTTAGTCCTAGGGAAATTATGTTGAGAAGCGCTTTTGTACGTCTGGCATTTGCGGAAAATATGTGTGTACAGCATGGCATTTGAAAGCCGATACACACAATACCATTAGCTGCTGTATTAACAGGCACTGTAAGTGAATATATGGAAAATTGTCCCAAGTTTTTATGCAATGCAGGAAAAGTACTCACCACACCAGTCTGCAAATTCCCAGTGTTCACTTCTGACATCTGTTTCCTCTCAATGGAAGGTTTTCTGGGTGTCGAACACTTAGATTTCAGGTACGAATCTCAGTTGCAGAAGTGCCTTGATTTGTCAGACCCTACAGGTTTTCAGCTTTGGTTGTTCATACCAACAATTCCTAAATCCTATTCGGTTGACTCTGAAAACTGTATCCGGGAGGCGTTTGGTGATCCTGCATTCAAACGGTTAATTTGCACTATGTTCTGTTAAAGAAAAGGAAAACTGTCACCCTGTCATTTTAGAGTCTGACACTAAGCTTGTCAAAAGAGACAGCTGTTAAACTGAATTACTGTTGACATGCAGAGAAACGGCCCTTGCCAGATGTAAAGGACATCTGCGGCAATGAAGTGGTACAGGGTGGCTTTTAAAATGTGGTCATACTGGTATTTGAATAGAGCGTCTGTGGCATTAAAACGTGGCCTTGACTCCGACAGTTTAAGGCAGCGAACCAGAGCCAATGAGAAGCACAAAGAAGTGCTGATCTGTTGCTGTATCCATAACTTATGCGCGAATATGAAAACAGCGCAGTGTCAAAGCTATTAAGCTCTTATCTTGCATCCAGGAGAATGTGGGTTTAAAACACAGTGGGAAATATTTTGTATTTCTGGGTCCTTGAATGTGCGGGTAGGTGAGGTGTAAATTCAGAAGGTGGATTATGCCGGGAATGAATAGAAATAAGTCTTCTTGTCTTCAACTAACAACTGCTCAGACAAGAATTGCAAAGGGCATGAAGCTTAGGAAGGGAGGGCTGGATGTACCTCGCCGGTGTTTCTGATAAGGCTGCCGGCGTGCAGAGCGCGTGGGTGGGTGCTGGGGAGGTTGTCCTTCGGAGAGGGGAGCAAAAAAACCATGGAAGTATCTGCGTGGAGAGGCCAGTAAAATTTTGTCTGCATGCCTTAAGATGATTCACTTAAAAAACTCAGGATACCAAATCTATTTTGTAAAAAAATGTAGATATGAATATTTTATAAATTAGCAATTGAACCAACAGTAGAGAATTTTGTGCAATTTAGAAGTACATGAGTCTTTGATTTGCATGTTTTTAGGGTAGAAATAAATCTGTTTTGGAAAAAACGTATCAGTTAAGCAATTTTGTTAAATGTATGAAAAACGAAATGTTATGAGACGAAGCATTTATTCATTACGAAATGAAATTGATGTTTGAAGCTAAAAAAAAAAAATTCAGTCCAAACATCATTTTGAATATGTTAGCAGATCATATCTTGATGATTTATTTGTATGTTTAGTGGTGGCAGAAACCAAAGAGTTTGCCATCTGTGGGGAAGAAGGCAAATGATATTTCTAAATCGTGTAGGCTAAGCTGCTCCTTTCTGCAGGAAAGCAACAACAACAGTAACAACAGTTTGCTCTAGGCAGCAAAAATGCTGGAAGGGATGAGCGTGAGAGGTGTTTTCTTCTTTGTAAGAGGAAAGTTTGGTTTCCGAGCACCTGGGTTTTTCTATGCAGAAAGGCTCATGTCAGTTGAGGTGGACTCATCTGCTTAGGCTTCCTCTGAGGGTGGTGGTGGAAAGATCAGGGTTCGTTTAGGGCTTGAGGTGATTTCAGCTGGTGCCCTGCCTTGCTCTGAGACCATCCCTCTACCGTGGAGAGCAGTTAGCACCCTGTGCTGGCCAAGCTGCATTGCTAGCATCGCCCACCACCACGATGCCAAGAGGTGACGATCTGAGCCCGTGGTCCAGCTGGATGGCCTCCAGGTGGTTCAAGAGAAGCGTGGCAGCACTTGATTTATGGAGGTGACTCTACGCAGCGTGGAGGGCCGCTGGGTAGTGCTGCTGCCAAATCTGACCAAAGGGCTATTGCACATGTAACCAGCGGTGTTCCCACCGTCCCATATGGCCGTGGTTGGCTGGGTCACAGCAGGAGACAACTTTACAAGTACAAATATCTGTGATCTAACACGGCCCATCCAGAACCTGCATTTATCGATGGCTGCCAGAGGTCTGCCGTGTACAAGGGAGTAGTGTCAGCACTTAACTACCGAAGCATGGGCAGCAAGCAGAGAGTACCTGTTGCATTTGTGCAGTCTCCTGGAGTTGGGGAAGTGAGCTTTGTCCTGGTCTCTGCTGGGAGGCTTTCGAGAGAAGCAGTCAGGATGACCGTGCCCCCCTGCGGTTGGAGCACGTGGGTACATTTTGGGTTTCAGGATGCTGGGACAGTTGGTATTCAAGAATAACCTTTTTATGGGGCCAGTGTAGCTGCTTGACAGCATTTCAGTGGCAAAGTAAAGCCAGCCAGGACATAGCAGACTGTCTGGTGTGTGCTGCAAGCCACGTGCGTAAGGAAAACCTTGTTGATGATATGACTACGTTCATGGTGGCATTGTCAGATGGCTCAAGATCTCGGTGACAAATACAGGTAAGGAAATGTAAATAAAAATGTTTAATTAAAAAAGTTTTGAATAGTGGTTACCTAGCAGGACAACCACCGTCTTGTGTGTGTGCTCTGGGGACCACTGGAAGCTGCAGTACACAGTCCAGGAGCTACCACCCTGGTGGAGTAAGGGCAAGGCAGACCTAGGAGGAAATTACTTTGCAGTGATTTCCTGCCTTCCTGCTCGGCTGCTGTGTGTGCTGGTGTCTGTGCTGATCCAGGAACCTCCGTACTGAAGTGCCTGCTAAGGCTGCGCCATTTCAAATCCTTCCCTGTGGCTGTGCTGGGAAGGGGCTTGAGTGGTTGTCTTCACCCTGCCAAGCTTACAGGAGTTATTTGGGCAAAACATCAAGCACCTCTTCAGAAGGATGTTGTATGCTGCAGTAAAAAAGGCTGATATCTCAAAATTTTCACCGCTTAAGTAGAGCTGCAGCTCAATCACAGGTTTTATCCAGTGCAGACTCACTTATTTACATAAGTTTAACTATGCTGTAATTATTAACTTTTTACAAACAAGCACAAGGTGGAACATTCAAATAAACAGGAACAAGCTTATTATTAGATGGCAAGTTTTTCTGTGATACCTCGTATAATATCATCATTAGTTTATTAAAGCTTACTGTGAAAAAACTCTTTCTCCTAATCTGAGCCCTGTCATACAGCTTCCGATTTTGATTGACAGCAAAATAAATAACTAACCTATAAATTATAATGTGTTATTTGAATGATGTATAAATGCATTATTTGTAAGGCATTGCAAGGATCGTCAGTGTGCAACATATGCAATTTCAAGAAAATGAAAAATATTTTACCGAGATAATAAGGCAGAATGCAGCTCTTTCTGTGAATATTCTCACCATATGCTTATATTAATTCTAATAATCAAACAAATCCTGAAAAAAATCCCTATGTCAACAGCCATTTGAGCTTCATTATGTAATCAGTCCCAGGTCAATAATTAAAATCTATGCATTTCATCTCAGGAATGCACCTCGACTTTGTGAGTTGTCAAACAAGCAGAGTTCGCTCATTGAAGTCACCCCAAAATTCAGGTTTGTCAATATGTTCCTACTCACCTGCTGGTTGATGTTGGAGAGGCATCTTTCTCATCTTGTTGCAGCCAAGAAATGAAACTTTCTGGGTTTCGTGTGTTGACTGGGAGATGCTCTCTGCCCGCTGCTGTACTGACACAGCGAGCAGGGCTGAACTACTCCAGCTGAAGATCTACCCCCAGGCTTTAGTTTCCCACTTCAGTACAGCAGACAGCATGGGAACTAGGTCATTGACAAACAGAAAAGAATGCACAATGACTTATTAGAATCCATCCGCTTGTTTGGGAAACCAGTGGTCTCCAGGGAGCGAAAGGACTCCTTGCTACTTTTTAAGTGATATATTTAAAACTGGGTTTTCTAATTCAGATTTTACGTAGTCTAATAGCTGTCCGTTGCTGTAAGAAAGCTCTCCCACAAGTGGAAGCTATTCTGTCCAAGCTCATCCGTGCCACGGGCGCAGAGTTTGCTCAGTACGGCCACCTGATAGCACTGCTGCTTGGTGAGTACCCTTAATGCGCTGTAATTCGACTGTGCGTGTCCCGAGGGGTGTGCAGTGTAACATGAACTAACAGCACGTTTCGGGTTGGGTTTAAGTGCAGAAGTGCACATTAATGCTCATGGGGACCTTAGAAATTCTTATAAATATCTCAAGGGTGGGTGTCAGGAGGATGGGGCCAAGCTCTTTTCAGTGGTGCCCAGCGACAGGACAAGGGGCAATGGGCACAAACTGAGGCACAGGAAGTTCCGTCTGAACATGAGGAAGAACTTCTTCCCTCTGAGGGTGACGGAGCACTGGCCCAGGCTGCCCAGGGAGGTTGTGAAGTCTCCTTCTCTGGAGATATTCAAGACCCGCCTGGACGCAGTCCTGCTCTAGGTGACCCTGCTTGGGCAGGGGGTTGGGCTGGGTGACCCACAGAGGTCCCTTCCAACCCCTACCGTTCTGTGATTCTGTGATTATAAATGACTAACTTGTTTCTTGAATTTAGCATTTCCCCCTGCTTAATTTGCGATTTCGGTGAATATTTTCCAGCATAAAGGTATTCTTTTTTTTCTTTCTCTGATGGTATGAATGGGAGAAATCTTTATTTGCAAACTGAGGTGGTTGTTACCTTTCCTTGCCTGGATGTTCACGGCACGCTTCTGGCAAACATCTAAACATCACTTTCCAAGGCTGTGGACGGCAAAGGGAATGTCTTGCAGAGACAAAATGAGACAGATGAAAATAAATCTCCTCACAGAGTGATGGGAACCCCGCTCGATGCTGAAAGCCATCAAAGCAGCTCAGATATGCGTGTGTGCTGTAGCTGAGTGTACAGTCGAAATAGGAGGCAACTTTTACTCTGGATTTGCGCAGTTTAACACTGCAGCGGATTTGGGGTCTTCGTAAACTATAATCCTGCCATCTCTTCAATATTTTTAGTGGGGCAAAACCTTTTCTGATCCAAGCAAGTTCGCAGTATGACTGGTCTCAAGGTAAGGTCATGAGGAATTGTATTGTTTCTTTGGTGTGGTTTTCCCCTGTGGGTAATTTTTGCAGGCCAGCTGCAAGCTTACTCTTTGCTGACTGGCTTGGTAAACCACTTTTTGCATAAATATACTGATATATGCCTGATATGACTCAAGCTAAAGAAGAATCAGATGTGTCAAGGAGAAAGGTGGCTCCTTTTTCATCTTTGCATTGAGCATGTTTCTTGTTTCAGTGTCATTTTCGTTAGAATTTAATCTTTTCGGAAGCACTGTGAAAAGCCAGGTAATAGCTTTAGACCTGTCCCATGCCCATAAAAGTATTTTAAGATTAATTTCATGTGTAGAACCAGCTTCTCCAAACGTCAGCCTTTTCTCTTTTTAACCACAAACATAGGCATTCTACTCCTCCTGCTTTCTTTTTAAAAATGTGGTTTATTACACTGAACTGAGTGACCATGTACTGAATAGAAGTCTACTCTAAATTAAACGGAAAAGCCAATTTTTTTCATATGTTTTCTCATGTAATTAGCCATCATCCTGTTATAGGTTGTCTAATTTCCAGTAGAGGAAGAGCATTTTCATTATTTATGCCTTTTCTACAATGATTTTTCATATTTTATAAGGTTGTAGGTACAGGTAAAGATGAGGACAGACGAGCACAGGTACTGGTAGCATTCACTGAGTAGCTGATTTACAGAAATGGGAGTCCCCTGGGGCTGACTTGCAACCAGATGACCAACACACTTTGGGCTTTATTTATTTATCTGGCTACTTAGCACTTGTTACTGTTTCTCTTATATGAATTAATTTACCCTGTAAAGCACTCTTTGCAATAATCAATGACTCATTACACTGAAAGCCTGCAGGAAAGATTAATTAAATGAAAAGTGTGCAAAAGGAATGTTCAGCTTCTGGTTTTCTAGTGACCCAGATATTTAGTGCTTTCTTTATGCCAAGTTCTCATATGTTACAGGAGAGGTTTTTACCTTGAGCCATAGGGAGTTCAGATGGCTTAGAGTGTGGTGATATTTCCTAGACATACCAAATCCGGTTCATTTATCATCAATATCCACAGGAAATAATAATCTGTTTATACATCACATTTCTCTGAGCTCTGCGAGGTTCTTGTTATGAATTCCTTCCAGCTGCTTTTCTCATTCCCGCAGAAGAATTGCATCTGAAGGGTTACCACTTACCCATCAGTTACTCTAACAATTATTGACTAATGACCACCGGTAATCCCAACTCTCCGACAATGTGTGATAAGGATTTTGTGTAGTTATTATGCTCTGAAATGTCTCCTCACCCAGAAAGGTCTCCAACTTCAGGTCGGGTGGCTGACACGGCCACCTTTGCTGGATCCTTGAATAGAAAGAGGTTAATAATATGGAACATGAAGCTTTTACAGCTATAGAGATGCCATGTAAAACAGCGTCGGTTTGAAAACTCCTGCTTTCTGCCCCTGGGAGCGATAGCGTCCTGTTACCTCTGGAGAAGTGATGCCTGCCAGTCAGTTCGGCAGACAGCAGTTGAGGTTTATTTCATTCTGCCCAACGATTTTTGGTGAAAGTAGGTAAAGTAAAGCCATAAATTAAAGCAATTAGTACAAGGTAAAAAAAAAAAAAGCTATGGCTAAGCTCATTTCCTCGAGTTTCTTCGCACTGCTGGTTTTGCGGTACACCAGCTTTCCATTCTGGTTTGTTCCCCCCTGAATCACTGTTCACCTCTATTAATTTCCTTGTATCCATTGCAGGTTTATGTTTTCTTTAGGATCCCTGCGTACCTGCATTCAGGCAGGCTTGCACCACAGCAGAGCAGATGAGCTGTTCCCATTCTAGTTTAGGGAGTGATCACGTGCAAGCCTGGGAGATCTCTCATCCTACTAAGGGTCAAGCTGCACACACCAGTAATAATTACTTTACTTTTAAAGTAGTCTGGGAAAAGAGGGAGAATAAGCAAGAGAGGAATGAATTCTCTCTTCAATTTTAAGGCAGCAAGAATTTAAGTCAATTTAGCTCAACATGTTAATTAATATGTCCAAAGAGCTGTAAAGTATGATAACATAGGGGATGAATTCTTCAAATTGTAGGTGACCAACTGAAATCTGGGTGAATATATGACACTGCCTCTACTTTTGATTGTCATTTGATGGATTGCGTTAAAAAAGGTGGCAATGAAATCAAGATTTTTGTGATTGTTCTCAACTGCAAACAGTTGTAATTGCTGCAGGGATGTTACACCGTGCTGTAGGTCAGGAAAGGCAGTACTGTAAGGGCAAGCTAGGAAAAAATATTTCAATCCCAAATGGATGAAACCTGAGCTATAAATGCATGGCTTAACCCCTAACTATGGGTTCTTAAGGAGAAAACAGACTAAATGGTATTAGTACTGTAACGGATCTATTTGTTCTGTGAATCAAGAGTTGGGTATTTTCTTTGCTCCTGTGTAATTTTCTTGAAGTAAAATTGTAGAAAGCTTTCGCCTTCATGTTTTTCCCAATCGTTTCAGTGCTATAGGTGATTGGTATTGGTTACATAGCCTTTGCAATTCGGTGGGACTGATGGATTACAGCACTTCGGAATTCAGGCCCTAAATTCTGATGTCTACAAAACATAAAAGCAGTTGAATTGTGTATGTCTTGCCCTCGACCTACACTATATTCCTTGAAGATAATAGAAAAAACTCATATAAAACTATCTCTTTATTTGGAGGTACTTTAATATCAGAGGAGACTTGCTTCCAGCTAAGAAAACATTTGTTACAGAACTAAAAATGTTTGATATGCTGTTGTATCAGATAAACTTTGTTAGTGTGCAGTAGCACAGTGCTGATAATTTAAGAACTCGTGGGATTTTCAGCAGTAAAAGATCCCCAATGAGTGCGAAGCTCAGTGGGAAAATGCAGTAGGTAAATCTGCAGTGGGAGGGGTGGAAGAGGAGAGGAGTTCTGCACTCAGTTCTGGGAACCCCAAACGACTGTTGAAGGACATTAGAGAGAAACAAAAGTGAAGAGGTGATAACTTGGGGCATAAATTTGATTTCAAAGAATTTTCATGTTAAATATGTTGTTGGGCAAGAGCCCTCCTGGAAATCCTCAGGTCACTGGAGACTCCTGCTGTCGTTTGGCACAGGGGGAGATAAACTGGACTAGTGGAGGAATCAGCCTCTAAATCCCACAGAGGCCCGAAGTATATCTTGCAACACACTCTTGTGCATTGCAGCTGGGAGAAGTGGTCCCTGGAGGTATGAAGGAAAATGGAGAAAGGTCCAGGCAAGAAAAGCATGGCCAAAGGTGATGGATAAACCGGTTTCATGTGATAGGATGAAGAACATCAACTTGTAAAGAAGAGCTGCTGTGTAAGACGAAGAGGTGTCGCATCCAGAGTCAGCCAGCCCTGGATGATTTCAGAAGTAATGATGAAGTTGAATTTGGGAAGAGACAGAGAGGGAACTGCAAAGCCACCAGAGAAAGGCAGCAGAGGAATTTGACAACAAAATCTAGAAAGAAAAAGCAGTGCCATGAAGGGGGAGGACGCTCGGGCACCTGTTGTGACAGCTGTGACTAAGCATACAGTGACCAGATGAGGGTGAATGATGAGAGAATCTGCTCATTTAAGAGTGTATATACAAACCCAGCAGGGACATGAAACTGTTTTGCTTTGTTTTACTGATAATGTGTTATTGGAGTCAGGTCTCTGACTGTGTCCTAGAGTGGGTTCAAAACAATTACTTATATAACACAGGATACATTTAAGTCAGGGAGGAGTGGGGAGAAATGTGTGTATCTCAATTTCTGGTTAAGAAGCAAAATGAAATTACATCTTTCTGAATAGATTTATTGATTTCCCTTTTTCCGACACAGGGATATCTGTCTCAAGGGCTGGGTGCCCCTTGCAAAATTTGAACTGCAAAGTAATCGGCGACTCAGATTGGACCCCGTATACACCTCTCGCCAGCAGCTGGTTCATACCTTAACCTGAACTGCATTATTCTAAAGAATAAACTCCTTCAACACAACCTCAGTCAGTGCCGTCTCCAAAAGTCGGAACACATCTCCGGATGGCTGCAGCCTGGTCTGTGGTGGCTGGGGCTCGCTGCTGGCTGGGGCAGACAGGTAGCCCCTGGTGCAGCCCCTGGCCTGCCTTCTGCTTGTGCTGCTCTGCTTTAGAAGTGGTCAGGCATCTTCTGAATCAGCTTTGGGCTTAAAGAGCCTGATTTTCTAGTGGCAATTGCATGGCTCTTGCAAAATATCATCTGTATGTGAAAGAAAATTGAATTTGCTGCTCACTTACAGAGCAGAGTCATGCACAGGACAACATCAGGGGAAACAAAAGGAAAAATAAAACTCAACAGAGCAGTTGTCTAGGCAGCAGGAAACAGCACGGTCCAACGCAACTGCCCGCACTGCAAACCTGATTCACAAACAACGGCTTGCTATGCAAGAATTATCACTGCTACTTTCATTTCAAATGAAAACCATACCGGGAAACTTTGAATATGAAGACAAGATTTGTGGAATGTAAATACCTGGCGGGTGCAGCCAGCTAGTGCAAAATACATTTAGAGGGAGCTGGAGCTCAGTCCCTACTGGAAGGCACTGTGCTTACACATCGTCATGTACAAGGAGTAAATTACATCAGGGTTTGTCAACTAATTTGGTGGAAGCATGAATTCTTTATCTATTAATCAATGTAGGGAAGCATGAAGCACCTATAAACCATTCATCTCACTTTAGCTTCTTGTTTAAATTTAATTAGAGTTGTTCTGATTTGATTGGAAAATATGGAGGTACCTTTGAATATAGAGGTGTCAGATGTAGTATCTTGGATGGCACTCACTTCTGTGAGATCCTTGGGGCGATGGGTCAAGTAGTTCAGACATTTTTTTCCCGAATGAACCGCCAGAAAAATTGCTTACAGGGTAAGACCTCTCACTCATAAATAAATAAAAAAGATGCTCAGGGTGCCAGCACCTCACTAACATGAACAAAGTTTGTAACAGTGTGAATTAGTTCACGTGTGTCTTCTGCCTGCAGCAGTTTTCCCCTCTTTCATCAGTTTCTCCATTTCTTTATTGTTATATATAGAAGTATATGTACAAGGAGGATATTTAATAGGGAAACAATTTCTTCGCCTTTTATTGTTATCCTTACTTTTTCTACTGCTGTCAGTGTTAAAAATTTCATTAACTGCAGTAGGAAGAGAGTCAAATCAATGCTGCCTTTTTTTTTTAAATCCTCCACAAAATAGTTTACCTCTTCCTCCTATAATTTCCACAGAGATTATAGCTAAGGCTGTAACACCTATACATAGTTATTGTATGTTTTGTACTGCACTTGTAGTATGTGGTGTAGATAGATTCAATTGCAAGCAGAGAAAGCCCCAGTGGGTCACTTGCATTTTGTTTCCTTTTAGCTTCATTTTAAATCAGTGACATTAGCTTCTTGTTTTTTATAAAAGAATGCTTTAAAACGCTTTTTTAAAATGAAAAGTCATTGCTAAGCCTTAGAGTCCTATACAGAAAACTTGAAAACTGCAACTTCACTAAAAACCATGCACTAAATGTGATATACATTGATGCATGCTTATTACGGATAAATACTGTTCTCTAGGTAATGCCTAGAAATTTTAATTAATTTCAGATATGCCCTATTTTTGTCCACGTGTGCAGATTTCAAATCTGTGCCTGCGTTGATTTTGACACTGTGCAATGATGTATCTGAGCTTTCAGATGTCTGGCTCTTCGAGTTGTGAAATGATAAAACAAACAAACCCAACTGTTTCAGCCTTGTCAATTGAGTTCTCAGCGGAGAGATACCCCAGTGCCAGAAAAGCGTCCTCCCAGGCAATACCTCTTGGCAGCGTCTAAAAAAAAGCCAGAGATCTTCTAGATGCGAAAAAAAGACAGGCTTCTCATCTCAAAAGAAATCGTGTTTAAGGCCATGCTGAAGCTCCTGGGTAAGGCTGCGTGGTGAAACGTGCACGACCTCTGTGTCTGCTGGGCCTCCTTTGTGCATGAGTAAGTGATTTCTGGTCTCTCAGACAATCAATCTGATCTGCTGCTGGAGCGAGTTGCCTCCGGACAGGGACGGATTAATGGGTGAAGGTCCAGGTTTATGCGTTGAGGTTTCTGAAATGAGCTGGGTTCATTGTTAGAGTTTGTGGATTGCATCATTAATTAATTAAATGGTAGCATTAAATATGGATTTGAGTATTCTATTGGATGCTTATCCAGCAGGAATTGACTAAACTTTCTAAGAAAAAATGGGAGGTTTAGGGTTTTTGTTGGCACAGCAGCAGGGACAGCCCTGTCCTGCTGGTACACGGCCTTGGCTCTGTATCCTTGAAGGCCACTGTTGGAGGTCCCAGCACAGGTCTCCTCATGAGCACACCAGGTAAAGGGTGACGAGCCTCCAGGCTGATCTCCTGCCCATCTGGTCAGTCTAGGTTTGGCTGAGGACCTGGGGATGTGCAGTCTTGGTGGGGCAGAGCTCCAACACAGCCCAGCTTGGTGAAACAGCACCTGCCACGGAGCACAGCATCATCCTGAAAGTCTTGCATGATGGGTTTGAAAGCTTGCAGAACCCACTGAATTCATCATCTCGACAACTGGCTATGACTGAGAAAGAAGACTGTGAATGGTTTTGGTACAGACAAGGTTTTCTTTTGGCTCATGATTTGTTTTTAATGTCACACATGGTATCATAAGAAGTTGCAGCATTTGGGTATTTTTAATAAATTCATATTGCTTGCATATTAGTAGGACTGTTTCCACTGCAGCAGAGACCATAAACAGTTTCCACACTGGGGTATGTTATACTGCCACCAGAATTGGTTCTTCTGATGGTTCATTTCTTTTATGTGGAGAATTCAGGACCAATTCAGCTTGGTTTTATGCATCATTAGAGACTTACAATTACTTTGCTATAGTTTCTTTCTGGAAGCGTATCTCTCACGGTTAATGCTACAGGAGTCCTGTTGTGTAGAGGCTGGTATTAGCCACCTTATAGCAATAAAGCATTTGAGAGGGATTTAGAATTATGAGTGGCTAAATTCTCCGTGCAGCGACTGTGATACTGTTATCTCTTGCTGAGCTTGGGTCGAAACTTTTTTTCCTTCTCTTCAAATTAGAAAAAAGTGCTGTTTCTTCAAGAGGCTTTGAATCATTTACATGTAATTTTTTGTTGAACTGCTGCAGTCAAAAATGAGGAATTGTGAGAAATTCCATTTGGATTTCATGATGCTTAAAATGCATTTAGATTGTATTAGTATACAATGAAAAGAAGGCCTCCTCATTTTTTATATCATTTTAAAAAAGTGTAATCTTTATGTGGGACTTTCTTTTGATTTTTAGATTTTATGTGTGTTGCTAAAGTCAATAAATTTCATAAGCTTTGCCTTTGGACCATAAGCACTGGATCTGTATGCGTTATAATCCACAAAATTCACATTTCAGATAAACACACTATTGCACTGAAACAAACATGATATGCGGTGAGTAATATGAGCCTGATCTAAAGGCCATTAAAATCAATGAAAAGATTTCAAATTAACTTTTATAGCCTTTAGATCAGGCTCTAAATGGGCAAATTACAGTTACGGAGTTTTCCATTTACATACCTGTGTGCTGCATTTAATATATTTTATGGAATTGAAATTACTTGGTACTCTTTTTCATGCTTTTTTAGGATAAGAATTTGCCAAGGGCATCAACAGCAGTTTTCCCAGGCTTCGGCACAAGGATTATATAGTCAATCCACAAATGACTCCGATCTTTGAAAAAACGGCCATGGTTATCAGAGAGGCTTTGACGACAGCGAGGATGGGAGCACTATCTGGCTTCTTCCATCCGAGATTCTCATTCCCCCTCATTAACATACTCAGGACATCAGCACCAGCCTTCGGGCCCAGGGGAATCACTTAAAACTTTTCAGAGGATATGCGGAAAACCTCACCCCTGCATTATTTTAAACAGATCAAATCAAACTTGTCTTGTGTGAGGTTAGAAGAAAGGCTATAGCACGGCAGCATGAGGGGAGAGATTCAGAGGTAGCAGGGAATTTTCAAATCCGTTGTTCTAACTTGGTGATCTTTCTTCTTTTACAGGGCTCTTTAATCCTACCGAGGATGCACAGAGCTGGTCTCTGAGTCTGTGATATCTGCTGCTGCTGTAAGTGTGAAAAAGAGGTGCCTCTACCTGCTCCTTCTGTGCCCTGTAATGAAAAACGCTTCTGGAACAACACTGGAAATAAGCCATCATGATATCTGATTAAACCTCTTAGGAAACTGTCACTAATCACCTTCTTTGCTCTTGAGGGAATATATTTATGCATTATAAATATACTTACTACGTGTGCGCGCTCCATAAATCGCATTCAGCACTTGTATATGATGTATAAGCATATTCTATAGAACACACACAAATACAGATGCCAGACTCCCACAGAGTTCATCGCTGAGAAATGTTTGAAGGATCTGATCCTTAATATTTAATGAGAAAGATGCTATTTCCTTCCTCAGCTTTTATCTCTGGTTTGGCATAGTCATTAAATTTGTTGTTTCCTTGCAAGATTATATAATTTATGACCTAATTTTAGACTTTCGTGTAACCCTGCTAAAATACTCGTAGCGTATCTGGATTTTTTCCTACAGAGTGGTTCAGCATTAGACACCGGCTAGGACACAGCTGCTCAGCTGTGAGCTTAGTGTCAGCACAGCGTTTCAGGCATGAGAAGAAAACAGCCCGACAATATTCGGATAGCATTACAGGATTATATTGTGGGTTTTTTTTTTTCCCTGTAACAGTATGATTTAGCAGCATTTCCAAAGCCTGCCGTACGCAGCGGTTGGCAGGGATCCCCAGGTAATACAGTAATCACCCAGCAACTCCCGCTCCTTAAAATATTTTCATCTAGCAGCTTCTGACTTTCCAATTGCTCTGGGACAAATTCACGCAGCCTTCATTGCAGGGAGAGATGTACGGAGCCGGGGGAAGCAGGTGAAGAATGACGCTTCGTGCTTTAAAGGGATGATCAGCCCTCTGGAAGGAAGCATTTGCTCTCCAGCACCAGGCTGGCTGGGGTGATTTTTTGCTGCACAAGGTGTTGCCAGATAACTCCTAAACGAATTACGCTAAAGCTGCAGTCACATTTTTTTGTGCCTTCTGTGTGTCCAGGGTAATTCAGTGGTGCCATAAATAACGCCATGAGTTTCAGGTATTTTGTCAATTTAAACCATATTGTTTGGACCGGTCTTTCATCAAATTTAATATATTGGCTATTGCATTAATGCTTTTGGAGAGCACTTTATTCTGGTGTTAAGAGGGAAGTGGTTGAGGACGGGGTTAGCTCCTTGCTTTGTGCCTGCAGTACCGTTATGAGACTTTTTTCCTCTTTTTCTAACTTACCCCGAGGTATCTAACGTGGATGACAGAGGTGGGGTGCTGCATCCTCAGACCAGCACCCAGACCAATAGGGACCGTGAACGTGTAGCTCACGGCAACTTGATGCAGCATACGGGGTGAGGTGGGCACCTACCTGAAAGAAAAATAGTCTTTATGAAAAGGTGACATTATTTCTTGGAACAAGAAAGATTGGAGAGTGTATCTGCTTGGCTTTAATGAAGCAGTTCCAGGAAAGCAGCAGCGACCAAAGTGTTTTCAGTATCACATAATTCAAGAGTAAAATCATAATTCTAATTACCATTTCAGCCATTTCTGGCCTTGGGAATCCTATGCTAATATTTATTATTATATGATTGACCTATGATTTCTTCATCATTTACATTAGCAGCTACCATATTTATAGTCACATCCTTTAAATCATATGAGCAGATGTCAACAGTGCATGATGAAGTCACATCCTGCAGATTTTTTATTTACTCAGTCCATTTTTTTCCTGGTAAAATAACATTGTGAGATGCATAATCTCACCTCCACGAGGCCTCTGGGGGCATATATAATCACAGAATGCATTTTCTATAATCTCACAAAATGAGTCAATCCTATCTGAGGTACAAACAGTTCTACAAAGTCAGTGTTTCTCTTCCATCACTGCCTGACATCATCTTCCACACAGCGCAAGAAAATATTTACTTAGTGCTTTCACATGAATTGCCACAAAGCCTTTGGAACAAAAAAGGGAGGAATTGAAATTAAATGACTCAATTTAAAGAATTTAGCCCCTTTTCTAGGTGCAGGATTTAGGTTTGTAACTTTGTCAGATGCTTTCTTAGAACATCCGGGCTGGCCACAGACACCTCTCATCTCCTTTCTTCAGTGAGGTGCCTACGCACAAATCAGAGAGTTGCCTGGAATTTCCAAAGCTGGAAGCTGATCCTTTTTCTCCACCATCTAAATATTTTCTTTGCACTAGTGAGCATTTCTTTGGGTGAATTAAGATACTACATGCATTTTCCAGGCAGCTTCCCAAGGCACGTTGTTTCTGATGCTTTTCCATGCAAAGAGCTGCAGAGCGGGCAATACTTGACAATAATCTCCTGGACAACAGCTTATGGTTCCATACAGGGGTCACTGGCTGTGATTCTTGTTTGCTCTAAAATCACTTTATATTCTTTCTGCCCCTCCCAGCACAGGGGAGGGCACCGACAGGCTCTTCGGAGTCGGAGCGGTGAAATCCCAGCCGGCGAGGACAGCCACTTCTGCACCGTGCAGGTGAGGGGCCAAGGGCAGCCTGGGACTTCTCACTGCCTTCAAGCAGAGTTGATAGAATTGCATTTATCCAGAAAGGACAGTAAAATTTATTTCAGATTGCTCTGGTGACGTGTCTAGAAGTTTTAGTTCTCTGTCTGTCTCCCGTATCTGCTACTCTTCCTCCCGCCTCAGTGCAGCTCTGGCTTTTGTTCCCCTCCAAAGAGCACAGCCACGTGCTTCAGCATCTCCTTGGGACAAGTGTCACATCTGTGGATCTCAGGAAAGTGGGACCCGTTGGTCCCAGCTGGAGAGGCCTGTCATTGAGCGTCTTCATCCCTCATCCATCGCTTTTTTACCAAAGTTAAATTCTTCTGAACTTACATTGCCTGAAAGGGTTTACCTGGCTCAGCAGGTGCCAGGTTTAGGACATTTCAGGTAGTTTTTGGATCATTTTGGACAATTTTTTAACGTTCTCAGGCCTTATACGGGTTGTCAGGCAGGTGGATTCTTTTCTACTCTCCGGGCACTTAGCCCTAAAAGCCCTCTTATTTCTACATGTAAGGCAAGGCAAAAAGGTCAGCATAGTCCTAGATCGTGTTTCTGAGGACCGGTGATGTGTAATAATCATTAACAGCTTCTGTAAGGGTGCCGGTTACAGACGGGGGACCAAACACCTGCAGTGAACCTCCTCAGGCGAATTTCTCCTCGGCTTCAATCACAGTTTTTCCGGAGAAGAGACCGCTGGCTGTGCTCAGGGCGATCCACGTGTTCCTGGCTTAAGAGGCACTTATAATCTACTGCTAAGAGACTTATTAGCAATGTAAAAATGAATTTGAAGCAAGAAAAGTATTCTTCCTAGAAGAAACATATTATTTGTGAAATTAGTTTTGCTGACAGAAGTAATTGGGCTAACTCCTTGTGACTATGGATGTTATTTGTTGCCCCTTATCTTACCGAAGCAAAGGGTGCCAAATACTTTAAACTTTGTAAATAATTGTTTCCAAAGTGTTTTTTTTCTGTATAAATTCTTTAGAGAAAAGCTGGTTTCTAATCCTTTCTCTTCCAAAGCTTTTACAGCTCATCTTCTTCCCATTCTAGATATCTTTTATTTTCATTTTTGGGTTTTAGTATTTCTTGATATTATAAAAGTCTCTTTTGAGGGTAAATCTACAGCTTTAGCTCCGATTGGAAAAGACATTCCTAAAGCTTTAATAGATTAGTGAGAGAGAGAGGGGGAAAAAAGAAAAAAAGAACTTTATTTCGAACTGCTGCAGATGCTGGGGCCATGGCTTGGAGATGGGCATCCCAGAGCCTGACCAGTGCCCTTAGCAGGGGTCCTTGGCCACCGGTCTGGCTGTTTTTTCTTGCTCCAGCTACCCGGCTGGTGCAAACGGCCAGCGGAGGGGTTGGCCCTTGGCTGGTTGTTCGTTCCTTCTGGGCTGAGCAGGAGCTGGGAGCTGGTCAGCCCCCTCCATCCCACCCCTCTGGTGTTTGCTATCCCCTCCTGTGCCAAGGGTAGGGGCATGGTTGTCTTACGAACACATTTTTTATCAGATTTATTTCACTTTTGCAATCACAGCAGCAAATATTAACCCAGAAACAGGGCAGAAAACTCTCCCAGAGCATGTGCTATTGTGGTTTGGACAGCCCTGTATAGCCCAGAAAATTAAACGACAGCTTCCCCTGCCCACATTGCCACTGGAGTAAGGGTGGGTGTTAAATTCCGGTCTTCAGCCTAAGGCAGCAGCCTAAACCGGTGAGCGGCAAAGCCCAGGAATCCGTGGGAAGCTTCTGAAGTTGCAGAAGCTTCGTAGTGGATTCCAAAGAAAGAATCCTTGTTGAGACAGCTTGTTGCGTCAGTCTCAAGCCAAGAACACAAAAACCTCATGGCCATTGTAGGGCTCATCAACCCTTCATCTAGCCAAGATCCAGCTGTGTTGAGGGATGCTGAGGTGCTTGTGCCGTGGTGCTGTTCCCCAACTGTCCAAGGCCAGGGGGGGAAAGTAATTCCTGTTAAGCCCAGCTACGAGACTTTGTTCTTGAGTCTTCAGGTAAGAACTTGATGGTAGGAGGCTCCCACCAAGACAGATCTTCCCACTTTCTCCTCCTCCAAAGCCAGCAGTTTCAGGTCTTAGATGCCACCAGCAGCTCCCCGGGCACTTGGCTGACGGTTTGGTCTCTGACCCAGACGAAGTGGGAAGGAATTTAAAATTTCCAGTATGTTTTTTTCTTAAAAAAAAAAAAAAAAATCTACAATTTTTAAGAAGGCACCTTACAGCTGAGCCCAAGTGGGAATATTTGTGTTTGATGCCATCCATCAACGCCGCCACACCGAGGGAGCCGCTCCCCAGCCTCTCTCGTCGCGGTGGACAGAAGGAGCTGTCAGGGAGCCGCGTGCGGCCGCCGCGCCGAGCCGGGCAGAGCCTTGCTGGCAGAGATCCCTTCCACAGGGGGGATTTCTGCACTGACATTTTTTGGCTCCTTTAGGTTATTCTGGAGCTGTGCAGAATACGTAATGTTCTGCACTCGTGGAGGGGCTGACAGGGAACTTAAATACAGATTGCAAAGATAGATCATCTCCCAGCGTCACTTTGTTTGCTGCTGCTCCTACAAAGCCAGAAGAGCTCTCTATATTTGCTTCCTAGATGTCTTTCTCTTCTCTGCTTACAACTATAAAAGCAGCTTTTCATGCTCCATATCAGAGATAAATTGAAATCGCTGCTGAAGAAAAAAAACACGAGGCTAATCAAATTGTAGCACAGGAAGCAGCCTTCAGCCAGTGCATCTTTTGAGAGCTATTTTGAGAATATATTTTTATTTTGTCACTCCATATGGGAATTCAAACCCATATGGTTTGGGAGAATGGAAGGTTGTGCTTTTAGAGAGATGTCGCAAACCATCCGTGCTCAGCCACGTACTTAAACATGTGCTTAAATCCGATTGCCTGTGATGGGACTGAAGAGCAGGAGCTTCTTGTGTCTGGGGCCTCGGGCCCTGTCTGAGGTTGTAACAGTGTTATTCCCTCCCGAGATGTAAAACTATTCTATATTCGTTAAACCCGTCTCCAGTGAACTTGGCTCTTCTTAATTATGATATTTCTCATTCATACACCTTCCTTTTTTTTTTTTTCAATTTTTCCCTTTGATTTCTTCATTTCTTCTCTGCAGTTTGGATGCCCTGATGAATTCATTTGGTCCGGTACCAGCCAGGACGCGAAGCTGAACATCCATGGCCATCACTCTCCCGCTCTTCACAGTGGATGTTGCTACACTGGAGATAGCAAGATGAATGTGATGTTGGGGAGCATGACTGGATTCCACCCCCAACACCGCAGCACTTTCGAAGTATGCTGATGCAGCAATAATTGGCTAGAAAAGGTATTGCACTGCTGATAAACTAAACGTGGAAAATGTATGCCCTCAGTGTTCATCCACCAGAAATATCCATTTCACTTCTCTTTTAGCTTGTTCCATGAGACCTAAACAAAAATTAACATTTCGTTTAAGGATTTTTGTGGAATGGTTATAAATGTCGACAGAAAGTTTCTAACCTGGTAAATTCCAGAGGAGCATTTTATGAATATTGTCTGTTGTAATCCTGGAGTTTCTTCCCTGTGCACTTTCTCAGAAGGTGAAATTCAAAAAAAACAAATTTAAAACATGTTATTTATTACAATTGGAAAGGCAAAATTTACCTGAGCCTGTGTTCCTTGTGCTCTCAACTCCGACACTGAGGTTCCAATTTTACAAGCAAGTTGGGATGTCCCTAAAGCAGTAGCACACGTGATAACAGCCACAGGGGTACTGGAGTTTTTCAGCCTTCCGAAGCTCTTCGAGGTGTGGATGGCCAGATCAGCCTGTTGGCTGCTGAATGGCCAAATCTATAATTAAAAACTGTCTTTGAAACTCAAAGGGCTCCTGAGGTGCTCCGTAGGCAGACTTTCGGTGCCCAGGCTCCCCCCAGGCTGGCAGGCAAGCTGCAGGCGGGAGAAATGCAGACTGGGAAGAGTTTTGTCCCACGGTTCACCCCAGCTGTACGAGCAGAAAGCTCGGCAGCGTTGTGTGGCAGGCGAGAGGCAAAGATAAATTTCATGTCAGTTAGTATGAAATGCTGAAATAACTGTATGAACGTGCCTGAGATGATAGTTGACTTTGCCTACAAGTGCTCTGCAAGACACAGCAGAATGCAGCTGGATGCTTTTCTACCTGAGCCGAGGCTCAGAAATTCGGGTGGTGTGGATTACCCAGGTTCAGCGTAGCGAACACCCCGCGGAACTGCCTTCTGACTAAAGGAGGAGTGATTTTCTGTGTTACTTTTTATTCAGGAGTTGTATTTTGCCTCAACACAGCAGCAGAGCTAAAGAAAGCGCAGGGCTTTGGCAGTTAATATTTTTATGCACTTTTTTTTTCCTTAGGAAACAATTCTTCACCTCTTTTTTATAAAGTGCAACGGGAATAAGACTGCACAGTGGAGAACTCAGCGTGGCGGAGGGATGAGAAGCACAGAGATTTCTGAGATGGTTTGGATGCTACTTCCATCAAGTAGAAGGCATGTTCTACCAAAACTGAGATCTCATATGGATTATTTTATTGGAAAGTCAAGAAAACAACCACTGATTTTTTTCCCCATAAATATAAAGCAGAGATCTTGTGTAAGAGGAGACAATACTAAAATAACCAAGTACCAGAAAGGGCTAAAAGGAAAAGCCAGAGGTTAGAGCAGACAGAAACTGTCAAAGTTTGAAAAGAAATTTTATTAAGCCATATTTGTATTCAAAATCTATGGTAATTCTGAAACCTAAATAACTGCTGTTAAATTATTTGCTGCAAGTAGCTTTATAGTCAGGATAACGCCATCACTTGTATCCCACTTTAAAAAACATATTCTATACCATTCTGAAATCCCAAAAAGCAATAAAAAATACCCGGATTTATGATGTTTGAGTGTACTGGAATTAGATGCAAGTAGCTGCGTTTTCCCAGAACTGTTACTCTGGAATATTTGAACAACATGACTTTTGGAGCAGGTGCTCCGGTTGCGTGTGTGGCGTGGGTACGTGGTCATTACGTGGCGGACTCGTGACGTCACCGCATTTCCTGCGCATCTCTTCACACAGCTGAACAGCGCGGCCTCGGTAAAGCCAACCAAGAGTTTGTCAGGGACTTCTGCAGAGCCAGAATTTCATCCCAGGCCGGGAGCGGCTGATGGAGAGTGCCACAGGCTGGTGACCTGGAGCAATTTCAAGTCAGTGACGTAGATGCCAAAAAATTCCTTGTCACACAGCTGAGCTCACTGGTAACCCAGGGTACCCACATTTCACTTTGAATTTTCTACCAAGTTTCCATTCAGGTTGCGACTATGTAGGTAATATGTTAATGCATTACTCTTAAAAAAGGTAAAATATTAATTTTTTTTAAGAGATGGGTGATGTGCAGTAGACATTTGTGTAATTTTGCATTCTAAATGTGATTTATATTTACAAATAAATTTGCATAAAATCTTCAGCCCTCGATGCCATAGTTCTATTTTATCCTTAATTCAGATGCTCAAGAAATGTAAATTATTTTTACAGCTAAATAAAAGCTGTACAAAGCTGCCAGGCAAGAATAATGAGATACACATTGTGCCATGCAGCCATGATAAATCCAGCAGCTCCATGGTTACAGTCAAAATGTGAGGCCATCGGCAACTAAGGAATATCAGCACATATAGACCCCTCTGAGCAGGTTTAGCAACTTCATCTTAAGTGGGGAAGCTCATGGCACTAGGTCAGCAAGAGAAAATATTTACCTGAAAGATAGATAGGCACCTACAGTGAGGGGGAATGGTTGGTTTATACAGCAAGGGTTTATAATAGAAGAAAACCACCACCCATAGTCAGGCCAGGCTCCGCATACACGCGTTGCAGAAATGAAGATATCAGCCTTCCTGTAACATCGCAAGGTTTGCAGATTACTGGTGGGTTTGCCTTCAGTCGTTGTGGTGAAAGGCTCCAGTGCCACGGCTCTGGGCTGACTAATAGATTAAGAAATGGGTTGCCCTCATTAGGGGAAACTCAAAAGATGAGGGGATAATTACACCAAAGGAGGGTGTGAAGAGGCTCAGCTGACAGTAATCAAAGGAAAGTAAATAAAAGGTGCACTGAGGCCAACTGCTCCTCTCTTGGTGAGGAAGCTGGGGGGATAAGCTGTGTGGACTTTCAGGAGGACAAACCTTGCTTTCCATGACTTGCTGTCAGAGATTCAGGTGGGTCCTGTCTTTCTCTGTTTTTGTCTCATCTCTGGCTATGTTTTCCAGTAACGATATTTCTTTGGTGTGCTTTTTTTCTGCTTATTTTGCTGCTAGAAATGTCTTGATCTACCTTGCTCTTTAAAGTTTAAATAGAATGAACTAAATCTGATACGCACAGAAAACTAAGGCTGCTGATTTGTTGCTATTCCCTGCTTGCTGAATTACAGTGGTCTTGCTTTAATTAAACTCAGTATTTGGGTCAAACATCTCCAAGAGTGGCTTCCCAGGAGCTGGGTGACTGCTCCAAGGCTTTCTGCAGGAGGAGGCATACAGAGGGTGAAGGAGTGCATTCAGTGTTTGGATGATCAACCACGTAGGGTGTTTAGAGGAAGCGCTGTGATGAGCTCTTCTAGAGTGCCTAAATTCTGCAGAATCTATTTGCTCTAGAGCTGTCACGATCAAATTTTATTTTGTGGCAAAGTGTATGGAGTGTAGGGCAAACCTGGTGTTTTGGGATCTGCTGCTTTTCCCCTTTGGGTTTCCTCTTCCAGATGAAAGAGAAGCGACAGCTTTGTGATAAGTTTATACTGGGACCAGACAGGACACTGGACAATGCTGGGCGCCTCCCCAAGCAGGCGCTGAGCTGTTTAAGCCTTGTGGGTTTAAGGGCCACAGGATCCTCAGCACCCTGAAGAACTGAACCCTGTGATGCTCAGTTTTCCCGAGTGTGCAGATGACAGTTTGCAGTGAATGGGGACAGCCTCAAACTTGTGTCAAAAGCAACGCTTTGTTTCACTGAATCGGGGCGGTGACTGCGTGTGTGTCTCGGAGAGCGTGGCCAGGCCTGTTGACTCCTAAGGACCACTCGTTTGCCTTAATTGCATATGTGTATGAATGCTTAACTGGTTAGGATCAGCACAAACAGCCCTGAATGTCAAGCTCTCATCTGTGTCTGTTTTGTAAAGCTAATGACCACCAGGCATTAAAAACCTGGT
This sequence comes from Opisthocomus hoazin, assembly GCF_030867145.1. Lineage (NCBI taxonomy): Eukaryota > Metazoa > Chordata > Aves > Opisthocomiformes > Opisthocomidae > Opisthocomus > Opisthocomus hoazin. The sequence goes on along the minus strand of NC_134427.1, from coordinate 2,653,410 downwards.
TCTGGTCTTTGGAGATGCGGAGGCATCTTATTTCATATTTTTAAAGGTGAATGCCTTCACCTTAAAATAAAATGTCTTTATTTCAGAGACATAGGAGCATAGAAAAATGGAGAGCTGTAGACTTCATGTCCTTGGAAGCTTAAGATTTTTTTTTAAATGGCCCTAACTTAAAAAAGGAACCAAATAATGCTGCTTGGAAACATTTAAAAACAAAAAATCATGCTCAGCAGACAGCTCTTATGACAAGACTCTGCCCAGAGTGAATTTTTATGCTTGAGTTATAAACCCTTGAAAAATGGGGATCCTAATGCAAAAGCTGACACAGCTTTAACTAAAGCAGCTCTAGTAAGTGCTGCTATAATTATTTGCTCATTAATTACAAATTTTGCAAGACATGAGTAACACAAATTGGAAAATAGGAATAATTATCAGTAATAATGCCACAGAAGCTGGACACATTGAAAGTATTTTCCTCTTTAAATTTAATAATAGCAAGACAGCTAGGAAACTAATAAGAAATACATAATTGAAAATTAACCTTGCAAATCTGCTGTTAATAAACCATGGTACTCTTGTGTTACAATAATTTTACAGAGCCCTTAATTTGCATTTGAAGTGTTATTCCAGGTAATACTTTGTGTGTTCACAACAATTAGTATGTCTTTGAAGTAAAACAAAAATGCAAAGGTAGGATTTATTGCAGCTGAAGAGTACAGAGTAGCGTATACTGTAGTTTTGAGTAGCTTAGAGCTCAAACAATTGGAAATCAAATGCACAATGGTGATTTTTGTGCTGACTGTTCTGCCTGAATGCCGTTTTGTTATTGTTGAATTCAAGTATTGTAGTGTTTGGTGCTTTCATCCTTAGTTTGTGTAAATATACCAGTTGGGTGGTTGGATTGCTTGCACTTTCTTATCTTCCGAGGTGTGAGGCTTTGAGTACTCAGGGATGCCTGAAAACATTCAGGGTGTTGCTAACAGGGAGCTTATGCTCTTTGAAATACTCTGCTGCGGTCATGCTTTTACCATCGTGTGGGGGTAGTTTTAATGGATCTAAGGGGGGCAGGCTGCTGGAGGCACTGGGTGGGGTTTGCTGGGCAGGGTAATTCAGCACAGCCGGCGCCTTAATGGAAAGGTGCTGCTTTACTCCAGGTTGGCACCTTGTGCCTGAGGTTTGCCCGTCGTTCTCCATTCAGAGGGAAATGGTACTTCCTTATGGAGGCTTTACATCTGTTGCCAATTGACAGAAGTCTATTTAAAAAAAAAAAAATCTGTTCAATCAATCAATTTGCAAGTAAGGATGAAGAGAATTGTTTATTGAAAATGCAGGCTGAGTCAACTGCTCTTGCTAAACATCTCCCACTCATAAAGTAAACCTGATGCATATTGCTGCCTGCTTCTTATGCTCAGTTGCAGAGAACTTGCACATTTGTAGCCAAGAAGTATTTAATAATTTAGGAGCCCTTATCTACTGAGCTCTGAGTGCCCAGCTGAAAAAAGGATGGACTGTAACAAAGAGGAACGGCCCTGACCGCAGGTTTGTATTTCTATAGTGATATTAATGGTGGTGGAGGGATGTACAGGGTTTCCAAGTTGTGTATGGCCAAGCAGCTTTAAAAAAAAAAAAAAAGGAAACATAACCCAGAGACCTACAGTGTTTGGCATCAGAGAGGAGGAACATTGTACACAAACAATTGGGTTAAGAGTGTGCACTCAACAGTGTTTCTGCACAATTCCAAACTCCATCGAGGGCTGCATGTAAAATGTTGGCTGCTTTGTGCAAACCCACAAATCCTAGGGAAAAGGCCATTCGGGGTCAGCAATTCAGCTGTTTGTCTGCTCACTTTATGTAAGAGGTTAGCAGCGGTATGCTTTTTGTCCAAAGCCAGCAATAGCAGGAACAGCTTGTTTCTGAAAGGGTTGTGGCTCCCCTAGTAGTGATAGAAGAAGGGGTCCTGAAATAAACCTTGACTGTGGATAGTCCTTGATTTGACCTTTTGTCCAATTATTTGGCTATAAGTGTATGCTTAGTGCAGCATTTGACTCCTGTCACTCCCTTCCCGAACAGCCTGTATAGCTCAAGCACCACCAGTGCGGACATTTTTCTTCTATTTTGGAATGTTTCAGGGAATTTAAAAAACATTGTGATGTGGGACAATAAGGTGGTTTGGTTGCTCAAGCTCTTCCTCCAGAGGAGCTTTGGATGTTTTATGGAAAAGCAGACTGCCCGTCCTCTTGCAGGCTCTGGGTGAAGTCTCAACAGCATTGCAAATCTCAGCGGCTTCGGTCCTCGGAAGGAGAGGATGGTGGTGTCCCCCTTCAGCAGCCTTTGAAATCAGTTTTCATTTCTGTATTTTCTAAGATGTGAACTGACTTTGAAACCTCTTCTGCTTTGGTGGCAAACCATAGAAAGCTCCGAAAGCAGTAGAGTAGAGCTTATTTGTGTGAACTCAGTGCGGTCACGTCTAACTTCAAATGCGCTGATGTGAGGAGAGCTTCATTTGGTCCGTGCAGATTTGTGGTGGAAATGGAGCAGGGTGGGAGTGGGTGTTCCTCAGGTTAACTCCGGTCAGGAGATAACCATTGCATTTGTGAAAGCAAGAATTAACGGCATGGAGTGAAGAGATGACCCAGGGAAAGGACTGTTGAAGGCCATTTAGATGCAGCTTCCCTCGCATTTGTGTCTGTAGGACCTGTTGGCAGCTCCCTGCAAGTGCTGGGGCTGTGCTGAATTTCCCGTGGGAGCTCAGAAGCTCTGCCAGCCTCCCAGCCCAAGAGCAGCACTGAGCAGAGGAGAGTGCTGGACAGATGAAGAGGAGCAGGGAGCGGGCAGTCACAGCTCCAACCTGGAGAAAAAGGAGCTGGAAAACACCCCTTCCTCTGAAAAGCGAGAGGCTCAGGGAGAAACGTGCCTCTTAGCAATGCTCCTGAGGCAGCCTCTGCTAGTGATTCCCGATCAGTATTCTGTTCATCACAGCTTCCTCGAGCAAAGGCATAAAGGAACAACTTAGCCAAAAGGAAGCTATTTTTAGAAGATGGAGAGATGATTTTTTTTCTAACTGTTCTGCTGTTATTTATGTTGCGTAGTTCTGGAGTTATTTATTTCAGTGGGAGCTGGTGCAAAGTGGGACGGTGTTTGATGTGTGGAAGGATGGTGAAATCCATCCTACAGCTGTCTGTGCTATTTCAGGGCTGGGATTTGATAGTCTTTCCAACCTGCAAATTGGATGGCACTGCCTGGACGTCATGGAAGTGCTGCTGATTGTGGGGGGTGTTTGCTGTCTCCAGTCTCTTCGGCTTCCAGCACAGCAGCTATGCTTCGGCAGTTTGTCACTGCCGTATATTTTAACCTGCTACTTAACTCATCCGGATGCATTTTTCAAACACTAAAAAGCAACTGATTATTTGAAGTGCGCTTTAAAGTGAAAATAAAAAGTGTTTAATACTTCTCATCGATTGAAGCTAATTTATATGAACTGGGCTCCGCTTGCCACTGCGGCAAGGTGTAAATGGTGACATCATTGAGCACGAGCTCTGCCAGCCAAAGTTCATGTTGGAATGACAATGGAGTGATTTGGCTATTATGAGCTCACTTGATATTTCATACTTAAAATGCAGCCTAACCTGTAATTCAGGGTTATATGAAGAACACATTGTAGAGTTGTTTGAGAACAGATTTTGACATAAACTTTGCAGTTAAAGGAAACGTTTGAGTGACATACCTACTGCACATGCCGTTACTCTGTAAGGCAGGTGGAAATCCTTTCAGAAAGGAAAATTTACTGTGGAATGTTTTCTATTTTGTGTATATATGTGTGCATGTATGCAGACACATTCATACTTAAGAGGAAAACACCCTTGGAATGTTGTCTTAAGTTTCCTGATATGAAATCATCACAGGAAAAGAAAAATCACTTGGATCAAACAAACATAGCTGCAGTTTTTAAATCCTAAACCAAACATCCTCACAAATATGACAACAGTAAAATACTGTAGAGACAATGGGTGATGAGTTAGAACTTTTAACAGCAGGTTTAGTTTCCAGCCTCTTTTACAGCAACAGTGCTAAAGTGACCTCACAGTTGGTGAGGGAGGGATTGCAGCTGGGCTGAAAAAGCATCAAGTAAAGCAGCAGGAAAAGAAAAGCTTGTTCTGCTGGATGCTTTGGCTCCCCAGGTGTGTGGCTGCTGGGGGGGGACATGCTTCCCCTCTCCATGCCTCAGTGCCAGCCTCTGCAGGTAGAAGCCTTCGGTTGGCTTGCTCATCTCACCCTCTTTTTTGTTTTCCTGGTTTAGTACATGATGAGGAGAGGCAGAGCTTAGCCTAAATGTGTTGGAGAACAATATCTAAGCTAATAACGTCCGAGCTATAAGACAGTCTGACAAAAGAGCAAGTGATGACTGGTAGTCTTCCAGTCAAAACTGTAGGCAAGGTACTTAAACTTCTGTAGGATAAAACATAGTGGACTTGGGAGGGATTAGTTGCTAACCTTGGCCACTGCACTAGAAGGTTGGGACAGACAAACCAGGAAAAGCTGACAACCCTCACGAAGGCCATCAGAGACAAATGTGATGTCTGGCACCTGTTTTGGAGTAACTTCATACAGGCTGGAGACTGGGTGAGAAGCAGTTTTGCAGCCAAAGACCTTGGGGTCCTGGTGGACAAGCTGAATAGGAGTCACCCGTGTGTCCTTGCAGTGAAGAAGTCAATATGCAAAGCTTGAATGAAAGAGGCTCTGCCTTTCAAGGTGGCCTTGTTTTCCACACGTGGTTTGATCAGCAAGCCTTCAGATGAACCCCTTCCAAACAGAATTATTCCATGACTTGTTAACAGACCCCCTTTGCAATCGCCTTTGAAGGAAAGGAAGTAATAGTTTTGGGGTAAGTTTTTCTCTAGGAATGTGGTATTGTTTGCTCCTGCAGTTCAATGAAGCCTAAGATATGCAGAGATCCTTCTTGGCCTTAAGGGTCAGTGATTCTCCTCCTTTTTGTAGAGAAAAAGGACAATGAGTATTGCAGAAAGAATGTGGTCAAGCCTTGAATCTGCAAACTGTCCCGTTGTCTGGGAAAATGGCCTTTTTTCCCGCTAAGGCTGTCACGTTCTGTGTCATGAAGCCAGGTCTGGTTGCTCATTGCTGGCCACCAGCAACCCACGCTTGAAAGCACATTTTGGTGGTTACTCAGCATGTCTGAGGCTAGGACATTTTCTGCTTAGGGAGGGTAGATTTTGTTGGCTAAAGTTTTTTGCACCCGTGTTTGAAAATGTTTTGCAAAGACATTTTCCATACCAGTGGAATGACACTGTCACTGCTATAAATACTTATCAAAAGCAATCATTATTAATTCAAGTGTCTAAAATATAGTGACATAAAAAGTATTCATCAGCAGAAGTCTTTTGGTTGAATTAGGATAAGAAAAGGAAGGGAGGATTTGCAAATTCAGAATTCTAGAATTTTTAGTTTATTTAAATGCTACTTTAGGATTTTTTCAGTCCAGAATGAATTTCTAATGTTCCTTACAGGTAACAAATTTTGGGTTTTTTTAATCAGAATTAGTTTAAGCCACTAGAAAACATCCTTTGTTTCTATATTGATAGAAAATCAGTATTCTCCTTTCTTCCTGTTCGGCCTCCACTGCCCTGGATGCAATGGGAGCAAACACAGTGGAAGGATTTGTATTCCCAGCAAAGAAGAACAATTGCAGCAGTGTTTAAATTCACAAGGTTTGAGGATTGTAGTTGGAGGGTTTTTTTGGGGGAGGGGGGAGAATGTATACCCCACTTTATTTAGAGGCTCTCCATTTGTGTTGTCCATGCTTAGTGCAATCAGACAAACGTTTTTCCATGTAACAAATATTTCTGATTCTGTTCCAAAAATAGCCTAGAAGCCAGGAGATCCCAGGAACAGGTTTCTCCCTCTAGTGGCAGCAGAAAGGAAGATGCAGAGCTCTCAGACCAGGTAGCTTCACTTGTTTTAGAAAAGCATACGAGGTAAAAGACCTGCTGTTTGTTTTTAACTTCAAAGAAAGATTAATTTGACACGAAATGTCTACAACTTCATGGTTCTCCTTAGTCATTTAAATACCTGTAAAACCAAGATACCGTAAAGAGGACATATCTCTATTTTTTGAAATGACCTTGAGGCTCAAAATATAGCTAAGGCAACTTGATAAACACAAATGCTAATGAGTTTGGTGTCCTAGTCTCTGCTGTTGGGAGAACCACGGAGCAGATACTGTAGTCAGGAGTATCTGTTGGAGCTTGCTCAGCATCCAGCCCTGCAAATAATGCCTAGCGCTGGGTAGCTGGCAGAGAGGAAGGGATGGGAGATCTCCAGACAATTGCTTTGGTGAGCACTTGAATCACACTTGAGGTTATCATGCTAGCTTGAGATGTAAAACTTAAACCCATGTGTTTTCAAAGCTGACTAAATTATCCCTCATGTCCTTACAGGAAAGGGGAAAACATATTGTATCTATGAGCAGAAGACCTTGACCACCACCTCAAAGTCAGATAATAAGCACAATGAATCAGATCTACCACTCCTGTCCTGTTTCTGCTTTCCATCTCCTGTTAATGCCTTTACTGCTTAAGGGCATAAAACCCCTAATACTTGTATCAGACTGGAGTAGAATGGTTGATCTGTGTAGGGAGGCTGGCTGCAATGCTTAATCCTGGTTGGCTTCTGAATTGCTTTTGTCAGTGTTTTGGTCCCTGTGACTCAGTCACTGCTTCTTGTGAGACTATTTCAGTAAAGTGTTACTTTAATTGAAGAGATTACGTGAAGGAAAGGTTGAAATAGCATCTTAAATTCAGGGGCAATGTGTCCTTCAAGGTCTAAATGTTGTTAAACTATAGGATGTGAGATGTTTTCAGAAGAAAACACAAGAGGACACCCCTGACCTGGTGCAGCTGATGGTAGACACCAGGCGGTGGAGTTTACCTTTGTGGGGCAGTAGCAGAGGTGTCCCTCGCTGGGTTGGGGGTGGCATGTGTGTAACTTTGCCTTCCTTCTTGATAAGGTCCACCTGGGCTCTGGGAGTGGAGAGCTCTGCCTTGGGAAGGCCCAAGGAAGACAATACGACTAGTGTCTGTACTGCACCTTATTACATGCATGGTGTCCCTGGAACACAGGAAACTTCTACCTGACCTCTAAGGTCGTGTGCATTAGTCCATGAATTTGGAAGTCTTCCATCAGGGAGAAACTTAGCCACTTCAGAGTGAGAAGCAAACTCTGTTCCTTCCAGCTAGAGCTGTGAATTAGCACGGCAGCCCAGTGTCAGCTTCTTTCTGTAAAAGTTATCAGTATCAGCCTGTTCTAAAGGCTGTTGCTTTGGAGCCCCTTTCATGTTAGGGCTTCCCGAGGAAAGGATTTACTGTAGGAAGACTTGAATCTGGCAGGCCCATGTGTGCCTGCTGGGTGGCTGCTGTTCCCTGAGCTCGCTGAGGTTAGGAGACCACCTGGCAAAGCGTCGTGTTTGCCTGTCACCTTGCCCTCAGGACCAGGCCAGCTTGGTGCAGATGTTTGCCCAGCAGCCATCATCACCCTGCCTGGAATTTTCTTTAGGACGCTACTTAATAGCAGTACAGAAAACATGTTGGGCTTATTTCTTCCATGCTGTCTTCTTCTGTGAGAAGCTTTAAATCTGAGTTACTTTCCAAATTGTAAAACAATAATTCAGTCTTTTCTTGTGGTCGCTTCTTTGGATAATATCTTGCCCTTGCTCTGGCAGACACCCGGAGTGCCTTTCCAGCCTCTTGTTTCTGCACTGTACCTGAAAAATATTCAAATTTTATTTTACCCTCCCTGTAAAGTTTCCTTTCATTTGCTGCCTTTGCTTTTCTTATCGCTTTTTATGCTCTCAACTTCATTATGCAATTGTTCCAATCCTGCTCTGTATTTGATGTTTTATAACTCGTGTCTGCCTTTTTTTCCACTGTTGATTACTTTTACATTTCTCTGTTCCTTCACACTGGCTTTAAAAATAAAATAGAAAAAACAACTTGAACATTCCCAGTGCAATTACTGCGCGTTGGTACGCATAACCCTTGGGCATACATTAATTTATCTTTGAACATTTTCTATTTCCTCCGTGTCCTTTCTCTCCCCAGCTTTATCATGTTGAATTTCACCCTGCACTTAGTCTCCCAACTTTGCTCTGCTAAAATCTAATCTGCTTGTTTTCTAACTTTTGGTTGAACATTAATCCTAGTGAAATCCTGAAAGACTACAGCCCTGATTCTCCCCCACACCTGCAGCACCAGTCATAACTGCGCTTACAGAAGCCTTGCTCAAGAACTCCTTACAAAAAGCCATCATCTTCTCATACGTCAGATGATGAAAATAATACTTGCAGACACTTTAAATACTGGAAAGTGGTGGTAAGGTCTCCCCTCAGCCTTTTTTTCTCAAGGCTGAACAAAACCAGTTCTCTCAGCCTTTCCTTGTATGGCAGGCTTCCCTGTACTCTGATCATCTTTGTGGCCCTCCTCTGGACCCTCTCCAGCCCGTCCACATCTTTTTTGTGCAGCGGGGACCAAAACTGAATGCTATATTCCAGGGATGGCCTGACAAGCCCATGTTGATGCAACCCAGCATCCTCTTGGCTCTCTTTGCTGTGGCAGCGCGCTGTTAGCTCAGACTGAGCTTGGTCTCTACCAGGTCCCTTCCCACAGAGCTGCTCCCCAGCCTGGGCTGCACTCCTGGATTGCGTTTTCCCAGGTGTATGTAATATGCAATTAGAAGTAATATGTAATTAATACTTCTAATAAAATATTGACTTTAAGTGACCTTATCAATGTCATGGCTTATTAGGTTTTGTTTTTGTATCTGGTGTTCTTTTTGCTCTCTACTGAATGATTGCATACATTTGTTTATCATAATTTCTGAGTACTTATATTTTGGAGAATAAAATAGGAATGCCAACTGCTTTCAAGAAACACTTTCAAGCACAGTAAATGATGTATCTGAGTGTATTTAATTTTTCATAAAGAGCAACTTCAAAATATGTCTTTACCTTCATTGCTTTTTCTTTTCTATCTTCCACCTACTGCATTTTTCCTCAGAAAGGCAGCAGACAGAGAAGAACGAGGATTTCTTGTGTTAAATGAAAACATCCTAAACCTCTTTTTTTTATTCTTTGGCATTTACTCTTAAGTGAAATTTGCAATCAGAATGTGTGCTTTCGGTTCAAATTGAAAAAGCATTCTTCACAAATAAGTATTTATTTGGAGGGGGAGAAAGCTTTAATTGTAAATGTTGGTTCTCACAATAAATATTTCTGTAGTGTATTTGAATTGATTACTCTGTCACTTTTCAGTAAAGTGCAAAATTGCATCAACCCACACCTTGCTTATTTACATGGCCAGCTTTAATTTATCATTAGTTACATAGAGTACTAAGGCTTTTAGTGCAAAAGATACTTCTTTCACTTAACGGATAATCTTTTAGTGGAATATAATCTAAAAAAATGTATATGGTCTCTCTGCCATAGCTGTAACCTAACCTCAGCGTGATAAACTTTCTCCAGCAAAAGGATTAGCGCTTTCTCGTGGCTTTTGTCTGGATATATGTTCAGTCATTAATTCAATGGTCTACTTAGCAAAAGCACGCTGTGATCTGAAACCAGGCACTTGACACAATAAAAATATTTCTGGGTTTGTTTGTACTTTCCATTAGACCACTCTGTGTCAGGTAATTCAATTGGATTTCAATCCAGATCACTGCATCTTTTTTTAATTAGAAGATAAGAACAAGCAATTCAAGGCAGAGTTGGAGAGAACTGGAGACGCGCTCTCTGTCCCTGTGTGCAAGAGAAGGGAACAGAAGATGTACCTGGAAAAAAAGGGAAATAGTAAATGAAAACAAGGTCTTCAGCGAATTATAGGAAGAGACAGATCATGATAAGAAATTTTATTTTGAATTGTATTGAAGGACAACTGGGAAAGAGCTGATTTTTCTCAGCAATTGGGTTTCTGGGGACTAGAGCTGTTATCTCCCCAGCCCCTGCAGCACAGGGAGTGGGAGCATGAGCCTTTTCACAAATTAATTAGGGGTACAATTTTCCTATAACTTCTTGTACTTGGATAATTTGAAATGATGAAGAAACCTGACTTCAACCCATTCTTCTCCTTCCCGATATCTCACATTGCTGAGCAGCAGCAGTCCTGCGAGGTGGCATACAGTGGCACCGTGATGTTATACACACTGCAATCGGGGCAATCAATCTTACCACCGTCCCAGCACACCGCAGCGTAGGTGGTGTGACAGGTTGAGTTTGCATTAAGTGACAAGGATTTCCTCCAGCCAAACGCCCGGGAAGGAGCTGAGAGGAGGGCTGTGTAGGTTCCAGCTTGGGTGAGAGCCTTTTTTTTGTCAGTGTGTGTGAGGATTATCGTCCCAGAGGCTGGGACAATATATGACAGCTGTTTAGTGAGGCAGACTGTGCTGAAAGCTGGACCTGAACTCACCAGATTAAGGTACAGGAATGAAAGATTTCAACTAATGCATTGTTCAAAACAGAACAAGTGCAATGCTCATCATCAGCATGGGTTAGCTCTACTTTTTGTGCTAAATGTGGAAAATCTAGGCTTCCCATGGCTTTAACTGTTATTCCTCAGCCGGTTTCCACTTGGGTTTTGGAGCTGTCATCACTTTGGAGCAGAATCTCCTCTTCAGCTCCTGCTGAAACTCAATGTCACTTTTTAGGGCATGGCCAAGGTCGATCACGGAAGTGACAGGAGGGTTTTGATTTTTAACCTGCTGCTTTCCTCTAGCTCTTCTTTCCACAGTCCACCATGGGCTTCCTACCTGCACTACTGAGCTCTGATGCGTTTCATGGCATGGAGAGGCGTGTTGCATGTGTCTTCCTCTTTCTGCTAAAAAAGAGCAGTTTAAAAAAATCAAACTCCCCAAACCTCCAGGCTGCATTGTTAATGATCTCTTATGTGTGTGTGATAATCCAAAGCAGTAGTGTAGAGACTGCTGGAAAGAAAAATAATGGTCCAGAGGCAGTTATGTTTTCACTGATGTCCAGAGCTGAAATACCGGTTGACTGTTTTTTGGCAACTTTTCTTCTCAAGGAAAGGACTTCTGAGTGCAATCAATTAAAGAAAGGATCTGATCTGTTTTGTAATTGTTTTTCTGTCTGTATGAATGATGTAAGGGCATATTGGAAGAATTTACTTCACTACTCTGTCTTTTCTAGAATAACAGGTTTACCGGTTGATTTATGGGTTGTTTGTTTTGTTTTTGTTGTTCTGTCTGTAGGTGAGAAAAAGGTTAATTTGCTTGAGAAATCATGTCTATGCCAGAGAAGGTCAACTTGTTCCATCATCGTGTACTGCCATTGGAGGCTGACCTGAACCTAAACACAGTGGTTGAAGGGAAGAATCAGGCATTTTGTTTTTCTGCATGCTTTTCCCAGCATTTGCTTTCTTCTCTTATTTTTTTCATAGTTTCTCAGAAAAAGGAGGAGGGTGTGACTCCGTGGTTAGTTGCTTATATGCTCCCCGGAACTGCTTCTGTTTCCTGTAAAGTCATATTTTTGATGTTCTGCTTCAAAAACTCCAAACTTTGCTGTGGCTTTGTCAAGTTCAGGGCATCTGTCATCCTCTGACCAAAAGCCAAAATACCAAGAAGCCTGTTTGTGAGCTGTGTTAAAAACAAGGAAGAAATGTGCAAATATAACGATCTGGAAAGACAGGGAATATGAAATTTGCCAAAGAGCTGCCCATAAACGTAAGGACATAGTGGCCAGTGTGGTTCCTGGGGATCTTCCCAGCTCCTCTTCCTTGGCTGCTTTGCTGAACTCTTTCGGTGACTTGCAGGATGTGGACCACAAATGATGAAGAACCATTGTTGGAGCTTAAACCTTTCGCAGTGCCATAAAAGCTAATTAAAATGAACAGGGTTTATGTTGTGTGTTTTTTCTAGTAGAACAAGTTGAATATTAATGCAACAGAACTGGGTCTCTTGTTCCCTGCTCTGTCACCCGTCACCCACAGCAGCTGAAAAGAAAACCTCAAAGTCTTTGAGTTTCTTCTGCTTTATTTGGGCTTTTTCTACTCCTCCTTTATTTGGATTCATATGTTTAAGTCCATGTATGTAATACATATTTTAAATATGTCTGTTTATACTGTGTCAGAGCAGAGTGGTGGCAGTGGGATGTTTTAGCATGATAATTTCAGAGAAATATAAAGTCTTACAGAAACAATTTTGCTTCTATTTTCCCAGTATGTGGCGAGATTTAAAGCTGGTTATTGGACTTGCTCTGCATATCTTGCCCATATTCATTTTAAAGGTTATCTAAGTATTATCCTTATGGTTTGATTTCAGTGTGCTTCCCCTCATTTTATACACCTAATTGCAATAATTCTTGCAATAACTTATTTTTGCAGAGTAATAATTCATTTGGGATGTTAACCTGTGTTAAGTGCTACTTGTTCAGATTCCACAGGCCAATGTGCTGGTGGGCTCAAGCAGACCCCCCCACGCTGCATCTCCGCTGCATCCAGCTTGCAGCCCCGGAGCAATCCTGGGAGCATCCAGGTCCTGCTCCTTAGAGCAGCGGTGCTGCAGAGCCTCTATTCAACTTTTGTCAAGGCAAAATGCTCCGGGAGGTGATTAAGAAAGATGGAACAATCTCCCAATGGTGTTTTAGTCACAGCATTTAGTAGAGGTGTTGGAATAAATTATTAATTAGTCTGTAGGTTTCTCTTGCACTCTGGTTTGGATGTACCAGAATTCATGTCGGCTTCTGCCTCTTTCCCTTTCTTGTTCCAAAGTAAGTGTTTCACCTGAAACGTTGTAACTAGACTTGGAGGCTGCACATCTCACGCTGACAGGCTATATCTGCCTGGTGGGAAGTCATTCAGCTCTTCATTCTGCAATTGTTAGATTTGGGGGAGAGAAAAGGAGTAACGCAGTAGAGTAAGGGCCAAGCAGTGGATTGGGTTCAGTTGGGAAGAGGACAGGGCATGGTCGGAGGGGAAAGTGAAGAAAAACAGTGCAGTCTCTAAAGCTGGGACAGAGCTCCAAGAAGAGATGTAGATGATGAATGTATCAGTGCTGTCTTCTCCAGGCAAGTTGTATCCCACTGTGAGCTTTTTGTGTGGACCACTTTTCTTGACTTGTTTGTGGGCTCCTGGGAATATCGCCTCTGACTGGAAGCATGGTTTCTCAGGAGTGTCTCCACTGGGGTGAGAAAGTGGATGTTGTGTGAAGTTTCCATCTGTGTACAGCCATGAGATGGGCTCCTTTGCTCCTCAGCCTCTAGCCAGCCTTGAACTCCAAGGCTGAGAAGAGAAAAGGCAGACTTACTTGAGCTGGTCAAGACAAGAAAAGCTGTTGCCTGTCTTGGTGCTGCCTTTGTAAGAACAGGAAGCTGAGGCAAAAGTCCAAGTTCTTCTGCTGGTGCTGTCCACTCTGCTGTTCAACAGCAAAAGCCAGGGAAGGGACTGCTGATGGTGGACCTTGGCCTGTGCGGAGGTGTTTTGAGGTGGAGTTACGAGGAAGGAAAAGATGGATGGTGATTCTTCAGGGAGTTGGAAGCAAAAGGTGATTAGGAGAGGCATGTCTGGTTTTGATGGTTCTGCTGTTAATTGTAAAGCTGATGGTGTTCATGCATAAAGGCAGAATTATTTGGGCAGAACATAAATTAAAGAACAATATAGTCATAGGTGTAAGTATCATTGAGGGGAAGCATGAACATTTTTGTGAGGAAGGGACATGTAGCCTATTACATTGATTAAAAAGGACTGGTTGTAGTGGTTTTGGGACACTAATTTCAAATAATTTAGTGGCAATTGAATGATAATTCAGTGGTGATGGGAGTATGTTGGCGTATGAATTTGAAATGCAATTCAGCAGGAGTCCCTTTTCTGTGTGGATATTCTTGGTGTGTTCTATGTTTGTGCAAGACTCGGCAAAAAAGAAGCAATTAAAGAAATATCAAGATTTTTTATAGCTAGTCTCATTCCTGGGGTCCTGCTTTGTGATTTTGTGGATATGCAATTAGTATAAAGCTACAAGCGATGCTGCATTGGGCACTGGAAAGAAAATAAAGGCTTTCTTTTCCCTTTACTGGAAAAGTATGTAAATTACGACTGGAGTTTGTCAGTATGGAAACAAATGTCTTAATTTACTTGCAAGGGCTATCACGACTTCAGGATCTTCAACCTTTTCGGGTATAAAACCCCCTGCAGTAAGAAGTGCGATTAGAGGATTTTACATAATTTACTATTTTTGATGAAAAATAGCATCAAAGCGATACCTGAGGCACCACATCCATTACCCTTTGATAAGAGATGGAAGTTGGTCAGTCCTGTTCTTGTCATTTATTAGTACTGATTCACAGGGCAAAGAAATGACTGCTAGGAAGAGTTTGTTATACAGTAACTTCAGAACTATTGTGGCATAACCGCTATAAAAGACTGATTTCCTTCAGGCTTCTTGTACATCAATACACAACTGTGGTGATCTCTTCATAAACTGCAAGTCAAAACACTTGATATTTTTTCTTTTTAGTAGTTTCTCATATCAGCATCTGATTTTTTTAAAAAATACTTTTTTGTTAAGTAGTGCTTTAATCACTTATTCTGAAAATGTTTTATTTCAAAACGTGTTTTCCCACCCAATGCAAATTCTGGAGATGCATAGCACAATACATAATAGCTCCTATTATAGCTTTTAGTGACCTGCAGAATTGCTCTTTGTTTCTCCCTCCTCTGGGCAGATCTTATGCTTCACACTGTTTAACTCCAAGATGCATGTGAAGAAATATCATGTATACAGAAGCAATCTGGCCTCCCCATGTCCTTGAGCCTTCACAGAAAGGATGTATGAGTCGGAATTTTTGACTACGTATTCTGGAGTTTATTGCTGGTGGACTATGCATACATCAATATTCAATATAGCTGTAAACATACATCCTTCAGCCATATGCTATATGCCCTTTGTTGTTCTCAGCCTGGCTGGCAGCTCACTGAAATACCAGCTTAGAGCAGCCCCGCAAGAATTGCAACAACTTTCTGGTTGCCCCAGCCCAGGGCTTATTAAAGCAGATGGTCAGAGGTGCGATTTTGCACTGCTGAGCCATGAAGTTCCACCTGCTATTTGGGATATTTTCTGGGGAAATATTTAAGGGAGGGGAGGGTCTTTCCCCTATGCTTCATGGAACTTCTATGTTACTGGCATTTATTAGCAGTTGGTGTTTTCTGTTTGCTGGAGGAAGAAGCCAGCTTAGGGTGCTACACGTAGATCTTTTTGTGGCAATAGAGACAGCCCACTGATAACCAGCACGCAAGGTCAGCCAGGGCCATGGGTATTGTTCTGTTATTTAGCATCTTCTGAGAAAATTATCAGCAGTCTGAACTTTCCTGTTTAAGAAAGTATAATCATATAATGCTAGATCTTCGGGAGAAGGGTTCTCCCAACCCAAAAAGGTCGTTATCTTGTCTCTAAGTTGAGGGTTACAAATACCCTCCCTGTAAAACTGAGGGGGAAAAATTGTGGTTGGTTATTAAAATTCTTAGGTTAAAGTGCTGTGTACGGGATTTCTTAATGTTGCTGTCTGATCTCTGCTTCAGATTAAGATTGCTTTAGATTGGACAGGGAGTGTTTGTAGGGGTCTGAGGGCTGTCAGTGTTGTGAAGGTTTTTCTTGTTATGGAGAACAGGCTTTATCCAAGTGCTTATGTGCTAGAAGGCCTCTGCACTAGAAATAATTGCCGGGGAATAAAACTGCTGGCAGTTCTCATTTAACCCACTTCCATGGCACATACTTCAAGTGCCAGACAAGCCTAAACAAGACTCAAAATAAAACAGGGATTTGTTTCCTTCTGTGTGAATTTCCTGGTTTGAGATGTCTTGTCAGGCGAGCAGAAATAATTATTACTGGGAGAAGATGGGAATTCTTCCCTCAAAGATATTCATTCATTCATTCACCAGGAGAACAATTAATGACAACTCACTAATGGCTGCAACATTTTATTTTCTATTTCCAGTGGCATGTGCAGACCCAGGCTTCTGAGTGCCTGGGTACTCCCTGCCTGGCCCCAATTACTTTGGCAGGGAGGCACGGTATGCTGCAGGGACCGGTGCTTCCCCCGGCAAGCCGATTCCCAGCCAAGAATGGGTTTAAGCTTTTGGCACTGAAGTAATGCGTGTGAGTAGCACTGGGTAGTAGAAATCGCTGATTGTTTCTAGCAAAGGAATGGCAGTCGTATTTTAACTGTGTAATTAATTACTTCAGATTTGTGGGAGGAGGGGGTGGGAGAGCATTTGGGTTTCAGGGCTGAGCAGAAGTATGGGAGACTTCCTCATGGAGCATACATTTCCCTGAAAGGTAAAACCAAAATGAAACACGCAAGGAAACAGAAGGATCTTAAAAACGAATCTTTAGGAAAATAAAAACTAAATTGCTCCGTCTAGCTCCCTTGTAGAGGCTTTTGCCCTGAGCACGTAGGTAGAAGATTGGTTGCCACATGGTCAATCTCCTGGTATTCAGCAGCGTTGGCTCTACTTTTCTACTGCCTTCAGTCGCTGCCTGTACCAGTTTTGGAGTGACTTTACATATGAGATGTTTGGTCAAACGAAGGACAGGAAGGTTGTCTGAGGTGGGATGGAACAGGGGTCTGTAACTCTGTAGCATGCCTATGCAAAAGGAAAAGTGTACGTGCTGTGTCTAGTGCTTGAATATGGGGTACCAGCCTATAACCTACGGTTGGGAGAGATCAGTGTCCCTTCGGCTGTTTCACTGACCTGGTGGCCCAAGGAGGCTGCAGACCTGGGTTTGAAACGGCCACTTGTTCTGCCCTGGTTGGTGGCAGCCCTAAATGTGTCCAAACCCTCCAGATCACTGGATTGTTCCAAAAATGGCTAAGAATTCTGTCCAAGATGTTTAAAGTAAAATCCTGTTGGATAAATTCGGGAGCCTAATAATGAAGAGATGTCAATGGAGGCCAGGATCTTAAGTCGTTCGCGTCCATTGAAAAATGTTACTTTTAATGCATTACCTCTTCAGACTTGAAAAGACAAAAACCCGGTGCTAGCTAGTAATGAAGTGATTAACCGTAATAATACGCTGCGCATTTTGAAGTGAGCAGTATAGGTGTAGGCAAATCAGGAATGAATTTATAAATTAATACATATACAAAACTGCATGTTATGATTTAATTACAGTTCTAAAAGCAGCAGCCCAGAGAAGGAACATAATGCCCTGATGTCTGCATTACTCATGCACAAGGAAGTGTCCAAAGTTGGCTTATAACCTACATTAATTAATGCCTTCTGTATAATTTATTTGTTTCTGCACTGCCTTTTCAATTACGCTGCTCTGGCTGATCTTGGGAAGCAGAGGAGAGAGTCGGAATTGAGGAAGGAATCGCTCCTCTTCCAAAAAGTGCTGCCGTAGCAGAAGCAGCCTTTGATCCCTAAGAGCTGGTTGTGAGATTTAGGATTCACAACGTTCCCATTGCTGAATATGTAATTTAGGTCATTGAACTATGTTTTGGTGGGAGATACTTATCTATTCCACTTCTTGCTGATGTCATGTGCTGGGAAATCGGATGTTAGAGTGCAAAAATACATGAGGCCTGACTTAAAATGGCTTAAAATATAAATGGCTGGGTGAATGACTGCTTGCAGTTGGCAGCAGTGGTTGTAGGGGTGAGGGTCACATCATTTCTTCTGTACTTCATTGTCCTGCTCTATCCAAATAGTGATTTAAAAAAAAAAAAAGACTTCTGCCTTTAATTGTTAGTCTATATGTGCAGAGGATGAGCAGAAGACCTGGGTGAAATACTGTCATCTTGCTATGTAGAACCTATCTCTGCTCAATTTAGGGGAGTGGAGAGGGTGTTAAATTCAGGCGTTCCCCCATGTCTCCAACAGATATGTTCATGACCAGTAAGAGAGGTTAATTCAACCCCATGTAGCCCTCCAAAAAAGAAGTGACTTTCAGATGGGTGATAATGGGAAAGCAATGAAAGAGCCAAAGATTGCTCAGGTGGCTGTTTGCAGAAGTCAGGTTTCTCTAACCTTCAGGATATCTTATTCTGGAAAGCATAGGTTAAATTTTTTCATTGATTAACCCAGTTATCGGCTGTTGGCAAGAGCTCGGCAGCGTGGGGAAGTGCCTCGCAGTATCAGGCTTTCGGCGAGCTCTCCTCTCCCAAGCTTTGGAGGTGGACTGACTTGCAGAAAAGTCTACCTAGGGTTGTGTAGTTTTCTGAACTTTTTTCCTTTTTTACCTGCTGGAACCTTTAAAGTTTTTACTTAGGGGAAATTGTTAACAGGGAGCAAATTCCCAGGAAGATCTGTAGGTGCCTGTCTTAGCTGCAAAAGTGCTCAGAAGCCAACTGACACTAGCAATGACAATTTAAATAAGTAATGAACCCTCCCCTCCAACTCACCCTTGGGTAACAAAAGGAAAATATGCCTCCTAGGTAATTTGTCATGCAGTGCTGAGAAAACAGCAAGAGAAAAATCATTTTTTTCCTAATTCTCTCGTGGTACAAGAAAAAAACAAGCAGTCTTCCTCTTGCCTCTACAAAATCTCAACCAATAGTGATCAGGAACACAGCAGTGAGAAATATCAACTGTTTTTGCTAGCTAGCATTAAAACCCCCCTAATTTCCAGCAGCTGCAGTCAATGCCAAGATAGCAGCCTGGCTTTGCAAATCGATCTTTGGATTTGTAGTTGCTGAGATCTGAAGCACCAGAACTAAGTCCACTTTTTCTGCAGTTTTTTTATCAGTGCAATATACCTGTATCTATAAAAGCAACCAGCTTTCTAACACTGTGGCTTTGGATGACGTAGTGAACAATATATTTCAGTATACCTACAAAGCAATAGTAGTTCTCCTTTTCAGTGAAACCTGGAGACTTGAGTTAGGAGTTAGGAGCAAGTTAGGAGCAAGATTTTCCTGTTTTGTGATCTTCTTCCCCCTCAGATTTACATGCTATAAGAAAGTGTATATGAATAATATATATATCTGTTATCTACAAATGTACATATTTATATTTATTATTACTTGAATGTACTTGTTCTTCCTAATGGCTGATTAATTTGGCAAAGGCTCACAAAGCTAATGATGTATATTGTGTTAAACTGCATGCTAAATCAAAGATATCACCCTAGAATTTACCTTGTGATGTTAATTGCTGAGGTTATCGTCAAGTAAAAGCTATGTGCAGCCTGGCATAATTTGTCACTTATAACAACTCGTTTCTCAGTAAAAGTTACAGGATTTACAGATGAGTTGATCCGGATCACCCTTGTACAGCATTTAATTATTAGCTCCTGGGCTACCAGCTTTCGCTTTAAAATTACCTTCTTGATCTTTCAGTCTTGCTTTTAAAAACAGTTGAAGACTATGGAATATATTTGCTGCACTTCTTTGGTGCTGGTGACTCTTTTAAACTGCGCTAAACACTTTCAACATACCTGTGAGTGAAGCTGTCGCTCTGTATTTCTCTCAGGAATTGATTCAAGGGCTAATTCTTTACCGGTTGTGGCAAAAAAACTGCTGGTTATCTCCCTAATGGACAAAAGGCACAAATAACTCCTGATTTCAGACAAATTTGCAGGGTTTCCCTTTTCTTTAACTTGCTGTTCTGAAATAAAAATAACGTCCAAAACAATGAGAATGAAGAAGAATTCGCGTATCGGTAAGAACGCTGCAGCATCGAGCAGCGATTCAACGTCCCTGCGACGCTCCGAACCCACTTCTGTCTGCAAGCAGCCTCTCTGCATAAACCCCAGTGCCGTGGGGTGGAAGATAAACATTTGCGATTATCCCCCCCCCCCCCCCCCCCCCCCCCAAAAAAAAAAATAAGCTCATATTCAATGAGACAAAGGTATAATTTTCCTGCTGGGGATAGGAGGAGGTGGGGAGGGAGAGCCGGCACATCCAAAGAGCTTCTGTTTAGCATTGCGTCTGTATTTCTAAGCTGAACGTGTATCTCACATCTTGCAAAGAAAATGTATTTTGTAATACCTTATCTCTCAATCATTTTTTTCCAGATTATAGTAACTTTTTGTTTGCTGGTAGTTACGGTTACTTTTAACAAGTAAAATATATTGAGACTTAATTCAAAATGACAGGAAAGGAGTAACCAATATAGGGTGCACAAATGACTCCCTGTTAACGTGTCACGTATTACATCCTTTATTAAAAACAGCCCCTGCTCCGTGTTGGCAAAGAGTGCTTGCAGCCACCACCCCAGCTAGGCTTTAGGATGGATTGTCTTCAAGCTTGCTAGTATGTGGGGTAAAATATTAGCATCATGATAAACATATAATGTTGTTTATAGTTTTTCTTTATATTGTCATCATAGGGATTTACCTTTAAACAATCTTTTTAGTCACATCTCAGTTTTATATTTAAACTTTCCAAGGCAGTTTGGCTTTCAGACCTTGGGGGTGTTTCAGAACCCAGCTTCTGTACAATCAGTTAATTTGCTGAGGCTTAGGGAGTACCTGACAAACTGGTGTCTGTCTGTCTGCCTCAGGTCTGCACCTTCCTTGTGTTCCTCTGACCACTCTAATTTCTTGTACAGCTTCCCTTGTATACGTGATAGTAATTTCTCATATAATTTTTTCTTTATTATATGCTAGTTGTCACCAACTTGTCATTCTTCTAAAAAATTTCTTTTTCTGATGCTGTGCATAATCCTGAATTGATGTACAAAGGATTCTGAATTCCCACATGCTGCTCAGTTTTACCCTCTGTACCCAACTCTGTTTTAGTTTGTGCTGAAATTGGAAAATCCCTAGACTCTGTTCTGGCATTCGTTCAACAGATGTCTCTGAGTGCCGTCCTGGGCAAACTTTTCTGAAGCCAGTGAGCAGGCGTACTGCTACTGCTGAATAAGGGAGGACTAACAAATACATGTGGTTTTTTTTAAACCCTGTGTATGTATTTCTGGTGTCTGCATGTTTACACACAGATGCCAGGCATAGTTTTAAAACTGGCTGCTAGTATAAAGTGGACGTGCTGTTATTTATTGCTTATGATAATGCCCCTTACACATCACGAGCAATTTCATCAGAAAACAGATTTTGTAGGGCATAATCTTTACAAACATCCAACGCTCAATAAAAAACCCGCCGAGGGGTCTGCAAGTGGGGGAAGAGAATGGGAGGGAAAGAGCAGAGCCCGCTCCACAGAATGGCTGTGGGTTCGGATGCTGGCGATGCCTGGGAGCGAAGGCCCACCCTGGGGTATAGCACTGGCAATAGCGGCACGCTGAAAAAAATGCCGCGTTTGCTTGGTGAGAAAGGTGATGGTATGTTTATCGCACATTGGAGAAATAAATGGTAGCCATTACAGAGGTGTATAATTCAGCAATTACAGTTATTTGTTTTTTTCTGACACCCCCTGCAAACAGTTATCACTCCAGTCAAACATAATTTGATTATCTTTTTTTCTTTTTCCTGGTACTGTATACTAACAGGGCAAATAAAAGGGAAAATAGTGCAGTCCCTTGTAATAAAGAAAACAGCAGCAAACTATTAATGCTCTTTGAAAAGAGTAGTTTTAACAAAGTAAGCAAGAATCATTTTCTTTGGTTGAGTGTTGATTCCCTAGTGTGCTCTCAGTAAGTAATTAGAATGGCCCAGTGAATGTCAGCATCAGCTTGTTTATTCTCATTATTTTATCATTTTAAAAACCCTCTAGGTGATGAGACATGCAGTATAGAACATAATTACCATTATTAGCATACTAATTGGACACAAAAATAGGCCAACTACAAGGTAGCCAACTGAATAATTTCACATTAATCAAACACCATAGTGAATAAGCCTATTGTTAAATTGACAGCTACAATAATTGGCAATATTTCCCTGCGAAATATAAGAAATTCCTTGTAATATCTCTGCAATGTTATATAATTTCGTAATTTCCCATATTTCCAGCCTTAACTTTGTACACCTAGTTTCAAGTTCAAGAAACCATCGTGATAAGATTATTAGTCTATTATCAAGTGGACGAAGTATATAAAGACCTGCTTGTTAGCATTCAGGAGTAGATTTGCACGATAAGAAAACAAAAAGGCTACCGATTTAGTTACTTGTTGCTTCAACATTGAATATGTATAACGGTTCACAATAAGATTTTTGTTAACCGTATATTAAAGTCCAACTCAGACCTTCAAGAAGCACAGAAAATGGTAAAGAACTTTAAAAAAGCAAGTGCTAAAATAGAAAAAACCCAGTGGGAACTGTGACTTTCATCCTCTAGCATAATTTTCTGGCTGAGGCTGGTTGGCTTTTAGTTGTGCGTTTGCCTGGTGCTGTCCCCGTCTCGTTTAACAATGAGCTAGAAAGTTGCAAAGCCACCACCAGAAGAGAGAATTCATGAAGTGCTCAATTAGTAGCAGGCAGGAAGAGAAAACTGGCCCTAGCTGTGTTTCGCTTTGAAAACCTTGGGGGAAATAGGACAGGAAAGGAGCGAGTGGAAAGGCGAGGAGAAAAAAAGACGGGGAAGGTGTAAGTGAGGGGAAAATGAGGGCTGTGGCAGAGGGAAGGAGACCGATAAGGAGAACAGAACCAGATGGTGAAACAAGAGGAGCAGAGCTAGGAGAAGACGAGAAGAAAGAAAAACAGTGAGGAAGAAAGAAAATAGTCATCAAGAAAAGAGAGGAAGAGAAGGTAAGGTGAGAGTTGGGGAAAGGCGTGCAGATTTGGAAGAGTATGAAAAAATATTCTTTTAAGAATTCAAAGACGAAGGGAAACACAAGTATCTCACTGAAAGAAACGTTTCCTTCCCGCTCCCCAGGCTTTCAGAGATGTGAAGACTGGGAAGAAAGGCAGAAAGGATTCACTTTTAAGTTTCTGTTTATTTTGATAAGGAAAATGGTTTTGAAATTTTCTTGTAAAAGCTGCATTTCATAAGGTTGCTCACTTTGGCATTGGGCACTCATTAAGGACGCGCTCTGGGGCACCGGGGCACACAGCAATCGTACCGCTTCTGAGCCCTCCAGATATTTCTGGATAGCTGCTTTGTTAGAAGTGCGTTGAAGAAAGCCAAAACCATGTGGATAAACTTGACCGATGGCACAAAACTTTAAAGAAATGAGAGAAAAGGAGGGTCAGAAAGAGAAATAAAATGTTGGTATAGCTTTTATGAAGCGCCTGTTTTTGTAGAACTAGACCTGGTACCCACCGCAGTAGCTGCAAGCCTGTGGATTGGCATCAGGTCCGACCTTTCTTGCAGCATTTGGAGGAGGAAGACTGCATTGAGCCAAGGGCCAGCGACTGCCTGAAATATCATGATGTCAGTTAAATAATTGACTTATTTCGGTTGCAGTAGCCAAAGAGGAAATTTTGGTCACTGAGCAGTTTCTGGTAGGAGTGACTCTTGAAACTGTCTGCTGATTTAATTAAAGGCAGAAGATTTCTGTAAGAGGTGACCTCTAAGTTTATGTTGAAATTTGTCTGCTGTATGTTGAATGAAGCTGGAGGAAAAAAAGCATCACCTTACAAGCAATAACATATTTTTTTCCCAGTTGCTCTGTGCTGATTAGTGTGATAATGGGCAGTTCTCTGCTAATGGTTGGGTATTCCTGTTAATATATCACAATCCAAGTTTATTGATTACCTGTTTCATTTCCTTTTGCATAGCCAATCTCTTCAGCAGCAAACCCATGGTAAAAAAAAAAAAAAATACTGAAGACTATACTTCAGATATGTCTTGGTACAGAAAGCAACTGCCATGGGAAAGATGTTGGCAGGTACCGAAGTCAGGTAATATGTGCAGTACGTACTCAGACTTTGTTTTCAGCTTGAGTGTACAAGGTACGGCTTTGATTTACTCACTGAACTCGAGAAATTCATCTCTGGGCACTCGTTGCCAGGAAGTCTCTTTGCTTTAGCTAACTCTGTGTCTATAAATGACCGTAATACCTGGGTTGAGAGGTCTTGAAAGAACTCTCAAAAAGTGATATAATCCACCTTTTATGGAGGAAAACTTGCAGCAGGGAAAAGGAAAAGTCCTGTGCCAGGCTTACAGCAGAGTTGAGGATAATGGCCAAGGCCATATTTTTGCTAATACATTAGGATGGCTCCAAAATGTGCTGATCCTGTAGCTTGGAATAAAGAAAACAACAAAACTGAAAATATACTTGACAAGACATCTCTCTTAACACATTAAGAGGCTGTCGAAACTGCGAAAAAATCCTCTGCAGTTCCTCTCCTTCTGTCACAGAGTCTGTGCTTCGGAGGTTGAAGTTATACGGCTCTGCCGAAATGCTGAATGTCGGATTGTAGGAGAGTAAAAGCTCGTGGAGGGCATGGTTAATGTACACCATGTCTCACCTGCTCCGTTATATGCCAGCTGCTGAGGGCACTGCAAAATCATGAAAAACACCCTGGTTAACACACCTGCTAGGTCTGGGCAGAAGGTTTACCGTAGGCACCCACATCCATTGTACATTGTAACAGTCTCTGTTAAATAGACATCACAAATCTGATGTTTTCTCAACCTTTAAACACCCCTGGATGACTAATAAAGCAATCCCCCACCACATAACCCCCAAAATCCCAAATCAAACCCCACAGCTGAAACTGAAAGGAAAGAAGAATTTTATGCACATTCAGACACAAACATAGAAGAAAAATACTGCGAAGGATAGTTGTTGAATACATTTGAATAACAAATACATTTGAGGAAATCCCAGTCTGCTTGGGGACAGAGAAAAGGAAAATAAATTCATCACATTATTCGCTGGAAATTATTTGTTCAACTCTGCTCTATAATGTGTCAGCTAAAGATGATTTCTAAGAGGGAAGATTTTCTTTTCTTGCTTAAAGTGACTCAAAAAGAAATGAATATTCCAGCCACCAAGTGAGGTTAATATATGAGTTTCATAGCCATTTACTCAACACTGCTGTTCCCTGCAGAGTAATGGCACTGAGATGCATTCTGGGATTGCCAGGGGTGAAATTGTAGTAGATGCTCTTGAATAATTTAGCAATGTGTGAAAGCTTATTTCATCATCATCAACACAGTAATACCTTGCACCAACGGAATGCTTTACGTTTCCGGTCTCCAAAGCTGCACAAATATTCTCAGTCCCATTTCTCAGCTGGGGAAACTTTAGCATAGAGAGACAAAAATCATTTTCCAAAGGAGGTGAAGACTGTGGCAGACCCGGGATAAATATTCAGGTCCCCAGGAAGAGGATTCCATAGGGCTTGGGTTGAAAGCTGTGTGGGTGATGATGCTGCAATTTAGTATTCTTTATGCTGAGTGAAAGAAGAGAAAGAGATTAAAAAAAAAGGTATTTTTCTCCTCTCTTCTCATAAAGCAAGAATTAAACGAAGAATTAAATTTCCAGAGTAAATTAAATTTAAACGTATTGCTGATATCTATGTACTGGTTTTCTGAAGTGGCAGAGCAGGTTCATATGCATTTCTTGCAACGACAGGAGGCTACATTGACATTATGGAGTGATTATTGCCATCAGGCTGAAGGAGCAGAGAAAATCTCGTGCCTTTCTTTGGGCTGTTTACACATGCATGTAGCCGGTAACTTTTTTTTGTTTTTAGAGTCTAACAACTCATCAATCTTATTCTTCCCTGAATGTAGATTGGTCTTTAATGAGATCAATGAATAGTGCTGGTACTTTGGCCAAAATTGTAAATGTGCTGTTGTGTTTCCTATTTACCCTGTAGCACAGGGATTTCGGCGCATTACTGCTAATGTGTTTTGCATTCTGTTGCTCTCCTACAAAATTTATGGCCAGAGAGAGACTGCAGAAACAGTACGGGCAGTCGGAGCCAGATTGTATTCTCTGTACCTCACTCAGATTTTTTTTTTTCTTTTTTTTTAAATCTATGACTTTGAGATGGTTGAAGGAAGTGAAAGGGAAATGTAGAGCAAAGAGGGAGATGGGAATGAGAAAGAATTTCAGATTAGTTTCATAAAAACAAAACTTTTCTGAGTTTGAGCTGTATCAGAGATGGAAAAAATAAATGTGGCTTAAAACAGCTTAAGAAAAGTGTTCAGAACTGTGAGATGCAATGAAAGTGCCTTCAGTTAGCCCAGACAAAAGGTGGGAGGAGAGAAGAGGCTGTTGGGCAGGGAAATTAGCAGTGGAACACTGTACACTGTTAATGATAGCCTTGGAGTAGCCTGAAATGACGAGCGATCTTCCAGCCCAGTCCCTTCTCTTTGCTGTCCGTTTTAGTACTGTATTTGGTCCTATACCAGCTGTGATTAACCTCTATAGCACCCTACAGACTGCAGGTTTTGTTTCTCTAATGTGACTTCTATGGCGTGAACTGTACATACGCCCCAGGGGTCTGGCCTGGTGGGGTTTTCTCTTCATGCATGGCAATATGGGTTGATGTTGAAGATGATGGTATCTGGTACTTTGACTGTGAAGTGGTGAGTTCTGTATTTTATGTTCTTCTTTTGGAGCTTTCATCCGTTATCTGCCATCCTGAAGCAGCTCCTAAAGAAGCTGTATGTTCCAAAGAGATAGACCTAGAAAGTCTCCATGTGCCAGTGAAGGGAGTCGTTACTGGACATCCTCTACGTATAAATATTTTTTGATGCATGATGGCCCAAAGCCTGATAAAAGCTATAGTTCAGTGTCTTGACCTGACTCTGTTTATATGGGAAATCAGTGCAAAGGGTTGAGGAAACGTTGGTAGGCTTCTCTTGGCACATTTGGACCAAGTTGTGTACTGAATCACATTTCCTACTGACTGACAGCTTCACCCCTGGGTGAGTGCAGGGATGATGATCAGAAAGAGTAGAAAATGTAGAGGATTTAATTCTAACAGTCAGATGAGTTGGACTCTTCAGAGGGAATCTAAAATGTCTGAAGCAAGTTGTGGATAAGAGCCCAAAAACCCTAAAGGAAGCAGAAGCTGTACGGGCAGAAAAGTCTTAAAAACAAGAGACATCCAACAAATATGCAAAAGGAATTGTACGTGTCAGAGTTGGAGACCTTGTACGCAGATGTGTAGGTCAGCGCTGCCTGTACAGCCATGGGATGTTCTCCTGAGCTTGCATTGGAGGTGAGCAGTTCATCACCCTGTAGCTCCGGTATTTTCCAGCTCTGTGCCGTTTCTAAACATCATTAGCCTCGCTGTTATTGTACTATTCCCAGTGATGCTGCCTGTGAAATAGTACCCTACAGGTGGTAGTAAAGCTGGAGAGGCTTTTTGATTAACTCTGTGAAATGATTTCTGGAGCTCCTGACTCCCAGACAAAATGCAACGTGGCTGTTCAGGGACCCTGCAAACATGGGTAGCAAGCACGGTGTTGCTAACCCCAGCCAGACATCACAGTAGGAGCCTCTCTCTTCGAAAGGCAGAGAAGTACTCAACCACAATAAAACTAACTTGAGAAATTCTGGAGGATGTTGTTGTACACGTGATCTGTCAGAAAAAGTGATATTCTGAAAAGGGCAAAACTGCAGAGAAAAAATGACTCTGTGCATCCCAAACACTGGACTGATTACAGTTTATGCAGCCACAAAAATCAAAGAGCCCGTTGAAATCCTTCAGCTGTGCTCAATGGTGCCAAGCCTCTATAAAACCAGCAGAGCTGATTTTCTGAGAGATCTCTTGCTAAGGGGGATCCTTCAGTAGCTAAGAGCAGGCTAGTATCTATTCTCAGATTTAACAAAGAGCGTGTGGCTTGAATATAAAGGACAAAGTACAAAAATAGGACATAAAAAAATGCTTACTAGAACTGGTACAATGGTACATGGAGGTTACATGTGAGAAGACCCCATTTATGAGAGCTTTGACTTCTCCCCTCACACCACGGCCAAACTGTGGCCTAAGCTCAGTATTTCTTTGGCTTGATGCAAATTTGCCTGGTCAGCAAAGTCGTGCTCTAGACCACGTAATTTAATGATTTGAGTGGAATAATGTAGATGGAGGTAGCAGAGAGAAGGCAGATAAAAATGTGAGCGCCTTTATTTTTGGGGAGGTGGTCCAAATTCTCTTTGTGGTTACTCTGAGATAAATATGGAATAGATCCCCTTGGATCAGTGGTTTCCTCAGAGTTCATGTTAATCTTAACTGGTTGTAGTACTTAGCCTTCATGCTCTGAATATTATGGCTTTCTATGCACTTCTTCCATGTTAGACATCGATGTGTTATATCTTATATTTTTACCCAGGTCCCTCTGCAAAGAGCAAATTTTCTCTCCATTGCTTTATCCAGGATTTAAGTGTACATTGTCCCTTTAATTCTGCACACTTCTCTTTTTTAACAGTCTGTCTTTCCATCCTTAAGTATCACTGAGTAGCCAGATAAAACAGTTATTGTTCATATTACTAGAAGATTGTAATGGATTTATATAAAACTCCGTGCCATTGTACTTGAAGTCCATTTTATTGTAATGAAGTTCCACTCTTAATATTCTGTGATCTTCAACGTCCTTTACAAGTAACTTTTTATAAATTAATCTATAATAATCTAATTCAAGTCAGTTAAAGTGGATAACTATACTCCAATTACGATATTGGGAAGAGTTTTGACATAATGGGCGCTTTTATATAGACGGTTAACGCTAATACTGTAGTTTACAACATACTGTGTGAATCACTAATTAAATGCCTAAGTAGCAATAATGGAAGTGGAACTATCAATACGAGAAGATATCAATGATGTAAGGCATTAATAAAACTTTATGGTACCTTTTAATCTTTTTTTATAGGTACTCCATTATGTCAGTGGAAAGAAAAGGCAGAAAAAACAAGAAAGTGAGAGAGAGGAGAACTTAAAGGGACCAGAAAATGGAAACAAAAATGTACTTTCCCTTATATCTTCCCCACAAAATGGACCAGGTAGAAAAGTAACAAGTAAACTTCTCAGTAGCAATAAATTTGTCACATTTCTAGAAATATGGCTGTTCATTGCAGCTGAATGGTTTAAATTCTACTTAAATAACCTATATTCTATGACATAAATGAAGGGCAGCATAAATAGTATCTTCAAAAGAGGAATCCAAGTTTAGTAACGCACTGACTGAAAAGGAACAGCTAAGCTGTTGTTTTCTTGCTATTGGCCAGCAGAAATTACTAGCAGGATAAATATATAAACATTTATATTGGAAGGAAAAACTATTAATAAAGGTATTTTATTTTTAAGCCAAAACACAAGCTTGGCTCTCGGAGCTGCCCAAGGACGGTTCGAGGCGGCTGGGCTGCTCTCCTGACAGGACATCTCCTCTGTGTTCCTTGGACGCCGGCCAGTGTCCCCTGCAGGAAAGCAAGCTGCCCATTTGCATATCAAAGCAGAGGAATAAGCCAACCCCAGTAGACCTCTAAAGGGAAGTGCGAGTATATGGGAATTTTTAGTTTTAACAGCTCTCAATAAAAAAAAAGACCACCTCCATTTCTTTCATGCAACAGTCGCTTCAAATGCTTTTGTAAAACGTTTGAGCAGAGGCAAGTACTTAACCCTTCAAATTCCCTTGCAGGATGTTTCACTCCTGACTGTTTTGACAAATAAAGGGGAGAGATTTCTTTTCCTGAAATACGCGCTTGCTATCAGCTCTACGCAGCACTTTGATAATGATTGCACCGAGACCTCCTACACACCTTGACATACGTTAGAAGTGCACGGTAGTCAGGCTAGTGCTTTGTGCTCGCTGTTGTTGAGATGGCACGTTTATTTAGTGCAAGATTCCTAGCCTCGTGCCTTTCTTTGCGTTGTAGGAAGTATTTGACATCATCTGCATGGGAGATCGTTGCTGAGGTTTGGCTCTGAACTCCACCTTTCCTGGATGTCTGTCACTGGGCAAAGTGGAGCTGACAACCTGTCTCATGGCTTCTAATAAAAATAAATCTTTCTGTATTGTTTTAAAACTATGACTTCAATATGAGTAGATGAAGAAGCTATGAAAATTCTCTGCCAATATCAGTCAAGATTAGATCTGAGAAATAATGTCTCCCTGTGATAAGAAATTCATTACTTCCCTTGCCCATCAAATGCGGCTGTTGGCAACCCTCTTCCTCAAGTACGCGGGCGCTGAGGACGTCAATAATCCTGCAAATCTGCGAGTGAAACCAAACCTTTGTGCAGACTCTCCCTTCCTCCTGTGTGTACTGCTTCATTTCACAGCCATGACATCTGCTCGCTTCAAATGCCTTTGAAGAACTGCTGCAGTTCAACTTAATGTTACATTTCTGGTGTTTGGGCTAAACCTACTTCCACTGAACGGGGTTTGATGCATTTTGTGGAATGATAACTTTAGTTGAAAGGCATGAACAAGTAGAGCTCTGTCTCTTTGTATGATCAAACAAATCTTAGACACGTCATTAGTAATCTGATCAAACTTAAGCAGTAATTAAAAGGTACCTACAACAGGATGTGGGATTTCCCATAAGTACAACCTTGCCCTGTGTCGTGGTTGTCACGTGAGCAGAGATCATCCGTGGTCAATTGCTTTTCTTCTAATGTTATTCTGACTTACCAGCGGTTAATCTAGAGCAACCACCATCTATTGGCTGTTGCTAACGATCAACCATGGAACAAACTTGTTATTAGAGAAATAAATACAATTCAGATACTTTGGAGTGACCATTGGTTTTTCTAGGTTTAGGCAGGAGGCTGCGATAGTACTTCTCGTTCTGGAGTTCAATGAAAGAAGTTCTGCCACAAAGCTTCAAGTCCTTCAACCTTTTCCAGTCTTTCAATATCTCATTTTTTTTTTCCATAGGTCTCTTAGTAGAATGTAAAGAAAAAAGGAGAAAAGACCGATGAAGGTTTGTGGCAGTTTAATAGTTTTAGTCATACCGTACTCTGTTTTCTGGCGGTCTTGTCCCTAGGAGAGCTGAGCACTGTATGGTGTAATGTGCCATAAACCTGGGGACCCATCGTGGCTTGTTTCAGAGATCTAGCAATGGCACTAATGGACAATAAAAAAACTCAGTGAGAGGCATGGAGGCTCAGCTGCGTCAGCAAGAATGCCTGGAGACCCTGAGCTGAGTGTAGGGACTGCAGCAGGACCTGGCCCCACTTTCCTTTGCACAAAATTGCGTAAATAAAATCATGTTGTGCAGCTACACAGAGGTAAGACGACAGGCTTAGACTTATGCAAACTGAGACAGTGACCTAACATTTATCTGCAATTTTTACGTGAATTTCTTTTTTTGGTATTGTGTGGGGACTACCATTCTTCTTTCTGGCTGGGAAGATCTGCAGGCTTTATACAGGGTGAAAATTTCTGAAGGAACTGGGTCTAACGGGGTCAGAAAATTATTTAGGGTTTTTTTATTTTAAAGTATGTTTGGATGTACATTGAGACTTTCGATGCTGCTTGTTATATTGTGTCCCTGCTTCCTTTGAACACACTTATGCATTCAGTGTCACCTCCGTTTGGTTGATCGTGTGATAAGATGCCATGTTTAATTTTATGGGGTTAATACTGAAGTTTTTCACAAATAATTTTTCCCATATAGACCTTTAGAAATATGTTAGAAAAATCATTATGTGCTGCTGTCGCGAGTAATGTAGTAATAAGCACATTAGTGTCCTGCTGATGGGCAAACATCCTTTTGTAGCACCACGTGAAGGCACTTGGTCCAAAACAAGCCATGAACCAAAGAGATTAGAGGCTATAGACGACTGGAGCATTATAATACTTTGTGCACTATCAAGTGCAATGCTGCCTCCTGTTTTAAAATCAAAGTATCTTCTCCAACGTGTGTTGTTGAGTCTCCCTTGCCTCTGTCAGTAGACTTTTCAGCCTGGTTTCACTCCCCAGAGAGGTCCCGTGCTCTCTGGGAGCCCTGCTTGACTTGGCCAGAGACAGGTGGGTGCCTCTGTGGCCAAAGGACTCCTTGACTTCAGCCTCTGGGTCGAAGCAGGAGCCTTCTGGGTTTTGAGCGATCCCTTTGCATAAGTAAGAATGAATGAAGCTTGCCTGATACTGTATTTTTTGTGTCATTCATCAAGAAGCAAATCTGGCACAAGTGCCTAATGTGATGACAAAAAGAGGTTTTCTGTGCTGGTCCCTTCACTGGCAGCCTGTGATATCTCTGTTGGCTGATAGACGTGATGCTGCCCTTGAAGGGCAGCTGTTAAACTTCTCGCATCGCTGGTACACGGCCATGCATGTAGAAAGCAGCACTTTTGGAGTATGTGAGGCTCTTCCTAAATGAAACCTGTTGCAAGGTTCAGACTGGGATTGACAGGGTAAGGAGAACAGCTGTGATGTTCCTCTAAAGCTAAATGTTGCCGGTTTTGCATAATCTGCCAAAAAATATGTTGTCAGGACGAGGGATCCAGCTGGCTCTCTGCCACCTTCCCCCTCCACAGTGTGTGCTGCGGGAGCAGGGTTATCATCTGGAGAGCGGAAGGCTTATCTCTGACACTGAGGTGTCAACCTCATATAGAGAAAAAACATAAAAATATGTATATGTTTTAGTAACTTGCAATTGTTCTTGCACGATGGCTGCTGAAAAAGAAACAAAGGGAGATGCCGATCCCAGATCTGCAATGCTGCAGGGTTAGATGTAGCTGCGATGGGAATAGGGGGGCTGGACACTCGCTGCGTGCCGTGGTGTTAGCATACGCACACCACAATCTGCTTAATACCCAGGGTAAATCCTGCTGTCTGCTACAAGCTCTGGTTTGAATGTTAGGCTTGTTTGCCTTCTGTTTTTTAAGCTTATAAATGCTTTGGGGCTGAAATTCTCACAGAAGGTAATGAGAGCCACGTTAACCCTCCGTGATGGTCTGTTTAAATGAGATTATCTTGGGCAAGTGGGGCGAAAGGACTGAGCGAGCTGGCTGGCAGCAGAGGTGTGGGTCAGGTGTGGGACTGCAGTTACTCCACATTCGCCTTTCCATCTGCACAGTTGCATTGAATTCAGTGGGGATTTATGACAACGAAATGAGCAGAAGACAACATTTTTGGGTGATTAATAGGTTGATATCGCTCATCTGCTTAGACCCAAGGGTCAAGAACTGTTGTTTACACCTCAGCTCTTACCCTAAGCATGCTGCTGCTACTCCTTGTGGAGGCTGACAGAGGGTTTGATGTGAGTTTTTCAGAAGTATGTTTACTAGTGTCCATATATAAGGTTTTGTGATATTAGAAATTGCTCTTAAGCTCTGAAAAAATAAAATTCTGATTGCAACCAAGCAGGTGATTTGGTGTGGCTCCTTGCTCCTGGTGTGGTACCAGAAATCTTCTGATTTTGCTGGAATCAACAAGGAATCAAAACAATCCGCCACAGAAACCCTGACACAGTTTTTAAGCAGTCTATATGAAGGTAGCACTTGGTTATTATGTGTAATTAGCATAAAAAGAATGATAATACCAATATCTGCATCTAATTTGCATCTCAGACCAAATGTTCTTGGCTTTAAAATATGTTAGACTTCGATAAAGACTGAGAAGAAGGTGACAGAGTAGGTGTGCTGATCCAACCTGTGGTATCTGTGGTGAGATTCATGGAGAAGAGTGAATATATATCCCATAGGAAGGCTTCAGAAGTGGTGAAGCTCAAGAAAAAGGTTGGTCTAGTATTTGTTTTATTGTTGCCAGTCCCTACTAATAATTAAAATTCCAGGAATAGGGTAAGTTTGAAGGCTGGTTCTTAGAAGTAGTGATTTTTTGTTTTATGTGTGTGTGTAAATGCTAGGTCTGACTTGGAAAAGGATGGGGGGGTACACAGGAGTGACAGACCATTTTCCAAGGACTGGCAAGACAACGCCTTTCCCTGGTCTGTGGGCACCTCAGCAAGGTGTCTCCAGCGCGAAGTCTTCCAAATCCATGCCCGCTTCCCCGTACACACGCTGCTGACAGCAGGGCTCCGCAACCTGGCAGCGGCGCTCTGAGAAAAGATGTGAAGTGCTGAAATACTAGGAAAATATATAAATACTGAAGGTGGATTCGACTTTATCCTATATAAACTAATAGCAAGTCCCTTCTTTTATTTATAACCCTTCATATATCGAAAGTGCACATACGTATCCTGGAGTCTAGCGAGGAGGCAGCTTAGCGATTGCTTGCCCTGAGTTGCGAGCAGACTAATCACCAAATCTCCCCCAAATTTGTGCATTCTGCTTTTGGGGATTCTTGCAGTCGGTTTTATTTGCTACCAAAATAAATACTTCAGCTGATGGAAACCTGCATGGCCTTTTCTTCACTCTGATTTCCCTCCTTTGGGTTGTTTGTCCTTCAAATATATATTAGAGATGAGGGAAACATTTACTGAGCTGTTAAAGAATGGGCCATAATCAGGAAAAAGTAAATTCAGCATCCTGCCTTGGCAAGTACATTTCAGTATATCTCCTAATAAATCACCTATCCGAATTGAAGGTGTGACTAACACCTGCGTGTGTATGACAGGATGGTAAGAAAGTGGTAGTGCCAGAAGTGGGGTTTGGAAGAACCAGGCTTTTAGTTGTGCAGGTAGAGTTTGCAGGGTGATGTTTTAACAAGGTTTTTTCTATCCAGGCATTTTAGCTTCCAACTATTATATTATTACAGAATTATATATTCTTAATATATTATGTTATTATAATACCTTGTAATTAATTTGCAATTATTGTATTATTACACTCAGTGTAATAATGCATTAATGATTGATTTATAGACTATTTTTCAATCCAAGAACAAATGAGTCTACCAGAGTTTGAGCGAGAAGCGGATGCTCGAGTGATGTTGGAGGGCAATCACCACCCTTACAGAAAAGAAAGAAATAAGTAAAAGAAATAAAGAAAAGCCTTCAGAAACACTGCAGCTCTAAATCCATGCTAATGCCATGATACAGAAAATAATTTAGACGTCTGACTTCATATAGCTTTTGGCCAAAATTTTAAGCTCAGGTATCTCCCGTTTCAAATAGTAAGATGGGGTTTTTTCTTTCAGTGAGAAATTTAATGACATGCCTATGCTGAGCAATTTCTGTTAGGATTAGCAGTTTCTGTTCTGCCTGCTCCACAGTCTCTGAATGCGAGGATGATGACTCTCATTTACAAATAATTTCAGCGTTTCTTCCTATCTGCAAGCCTGAGAAGGATGGATCAAAACAAAATGTGCTTTCAAACAGATGCATGCGAAACAACCGTCTCCTAAGCAAAATGACTCAGAAAACACAGTTCTTCAAAAAATTTCTTGTTATCTGTACACCTTGTTAAATGCTTAATAGAAACTGGTAATGCAACATTTTAGATGTGAAACCCAACAGTACCGCAGAACACTTGCTGAATGCCCCCGGGTGCTTCAGTATCATGATCTGTCACAAAAGATTTTAAAAACATCCTTCGTTATCTCGTTTTGTGAATCTTTTCTTCTGCCTACCAACTAAATCGCCCATGAAGTTGTTACTAAACTAAATAATGAAGGAGTGAAATGTTAGAGGAAGAAAAGGCTCCATCCACTATTGTTCTTTCCAATGTACCGAGGTCGGTTAAGTAACTTCAGCTTTTTCATTTATTAAATATATCTCTGATTGGTATCTGTTGAAGTCATAACAGCTTACCCCTGCCAACAGGCAAGCTCTGCAGAATTTACTACAGTAAAATGCAGGCATGCTTCACGTCGCCTTAATTTGTTTTGAGATCCCATCTTTTATCTATGGAAACCTGCTCTCTCAGCAGGACGAACTTCTCTGTGAGCAAGTAAATTGGTTGTAACGTGGCGTGGGTCCCAGCATGCAACGCTTGTTACAGCTCTCCCTTCTGACTCCTCGCAGAATCGGGTGGAAGAAAGAGTTAAGGCAGCCTTCAGCATCTCCCATAATTATTCCTGGCCAATTGTCTCCAACTGGAAACTCACAATTTGTTCCCACTTAGTTGGTTTCGGTGAATGAAGAGGATTCATTGCTTTTTGCTGCCGTTCAGATCTTTTGTTCACAGTTTCGAGAAAATTGCAATCTCTTTTCTTGCGACTGTTCCAGCTTTTAGCCATGCTTGGTTAAGTCAACGCTCAGGCTCCTCTGGATTCGCATGCGTTAATCTAGTAGAGTGCAGGGTTTTTTGTTCTTTTCACTGATTTTCCTTGAGTGTATTGTTTCCCAAATGGACGCTAGCAGAGCATTTATTTTTACAATCTTAATATTGTTATGGTGACTCCACTTTCTACAAGTTCCCTGTCTTTATGGGGTGGCCATTTACCTGAATCATATGTTCACGCATAGAGCTTCACAAGAGAGTAAAGAAATAAAAAATAAACCACTGGCTCAAGGTATTAAAATTGATGTGGCAACATTATATTCACCAGCATCCTTGTGCTTGTTTATAGGTTAGTTAACTTTTGTGAGCGGTGTCAGTAGCTCCTATGGGACAAGCGCAGCTTTTGACTCCATGGAAAAGCTCCCAGAAAATTTAGTAACTGAAGGGTTATTGTTTTAATAAAGAAAAGAATGAATTGTAGTACACTGATCCTGATCAACTAACTGTGACGGATGGTAGTTCTTAAATGTGGCTTAGAGAAATTAAATTCAAGGTGATTTAAGAACTGTTTAAGAACTGTTGAAGTCATCTTAAAGAAAAAAAAAAAGGCAGCGCAGAGCACCTTGAAGTTTGCTTTGTTTGCTCTTGCAGAAGTGTCTCTGAAGATGGTGAGCCAGCTTCATTTCCAGGGAGTCACAGGGGCCTTTCCACTCCAGTGTAGCTTCCAGGGTCTTTTTTAGTGTGCTGTGGTGTTGGCCCAGGAAATTTGCCTAGTCACGCAACCCTCTTTTAACCTAAAGAATAGCAATTTTTTATCTCAGGAAATAGTGCTACTCAAGATAAATGTTTTGGGGCCAGGGGAGTGAATTATTAAATGTTTTTTAGGAGATTGGGTAGCTGAGTTCTGCAAAACTTGTGCCGTATGTCTTTTGAAAGCCTATTTGTGGGGCTCAGATCAGTAGAGCAGGGCTGAGACCTTCCCTTTGTAATTCTCAAAGCGTCGATTTGTATTTGAGATTTAAAGGGACCTCAGTTTACCGAGGCAAAACCAGCTGTGTTCATCTGCTTTCATACTAACAATCTATGAATAGTGATATATTCTTCTGCATCATATTAAATCATCTTAAGGTATATTATCTCAAAATTGGACTCCATTTCACGCTAAAGATGTCATCCTACTGTACAGCCCAATTAGATTTCTTAAAACAGGCTATGAAATCTCAGACTGAGACAAGTTTGTATTTCCTTTTATGATGGGTATATGCCTGCATGATTTACACATGAAATGAAATCACAAATCATTTGGGAATTTTTGCTAATCGTATTTCTAGAAATAGGACACAAAGACAAGTAACAGACTTCTTCATTCTGATTTTAAACTCCTAAGGAAGCAACTTCCCAGAGGTGTGGGAGTTATCTGCACCTAGCTGGTAGGCAGCAATTCGCTGATTGTCCCTAAAATATCAAATACAAGATTGCACCCAGGCAGAGGCACGGCTTGTGGCAAGACTGTGCCTTAGTATCAAGTCTTGTGTGAGTGGATGCATCCCAGTGGGAGCAGAGCAGTGCATCCCCAAGCTGGAGCAGGAAGAGTTTGAATTTTTGCATGTACTCCTATCCCAGTCCTATAGCTGATACGCCCACGAAAAAAGAAAATGAGCCAACTGTGACGGCATGATATTCAAACTGTTAAAGGTTTCCCAGCTTTCCTGGATGGCTCTCTTCAGATATTTCTTTTTATGCAGCTGAGCTATTCTAGCACAAGCATAAATCTCTTTGTTTATAAAACATAGTGTTTCAGCTATTTTGTGTTATCTTGGTGTCTGTGGTTTCAATATGATCTCTTGAAATTACTTCTGTCTGCTGTGGAGTAACAGTGAGTTGGAAACGCCTATCTATTTATGTGTATAACTTTATGTTGCTCTACATGCGCATGCATGCGCATACATATTCATACCAGTTACTGTTTTCAATGAAGTTTTAGTCCAATCCCTGCACTGATTTTATAAATTATTAGATAATTATGCACTATGTAAAATTGTTGGTCCTCATGGCTATCTTAAGGAGTCTGAAGCACGGGTTCCTTTGCTGGGACTCAAATGATGAGTTCCTTTTCCCTTTTCTGGTTGGATGAGTTGCTTTCTCTGGAAAGGTTTCTAGGGTGCATGTTCACAGGTACTAGCTGAAAATACTAATTTTCTGTAGGTGTTCTCCAATATGCACACACACTGCTGGTTGTTTAAACCATCCTGTTACTAAAGGCAACTTTCCAGGAAGAGAAGGGGAGTTCTCTTCATTCTCTGACGGCAACTTTTTCCTGTAAGACTTGTGCATGCACAGTCCCTTGGGATAATCCCAAACCGCCACTTTTTGGACATACTTGTCTATGATGTCCAAGGACTAGATTTGAGAACTGTGATCCTTCTGAATCTGCATTCATAAAAAAGATTTAAGAGTTTGAGCAAGTTGAAGAAACTTTAAGTGTGAAGAAATATTCCCAGATTGTTGGCAGGTGTTATTTAAGGCTCCTTTTTGTTAGCAGTAAGGCTTTGTGTTTTGAACAGTGCCTGGTAACCAGGAATCTCAGAGACCCTGGCAGACATTGGTTCAACCTCATTATGTCTCAAGGTAAAAGGTAAAAATTATTGTGCTTGATTTTCAAACAGGCAAGTAGAGCATGGCACGTGCAGGTGTTGTGTCCAGCACTGTGGAAAGCTGAGGTGTGGCACAACCTGCTAGATGGAAAACAAGCCCTGAACCACTGACGCTGAACCATATGGGGGGGCTGCACCATCTCCTGCTCTGCAGGTGCTGATGGAGATGGGATATGGTCCCACCAGCACCCATCCTCATACCGGTGCTCTGGGCACCGGCATCACCCATCCTGTTCTTCCAGGGTCTACCTTCTTCCTCTGCCTTTCTGCAAGGGCTACCCCGCAGCCAGGAGCCCAGTCCTGGAGTCAGGAGAATCCTTCTTTGTCCAGCCATGGGCCACCAGTGTGTTGTGTGTCAGACTTGAAGAATCATGCTCTGATCAACTGCATTGTTCAGGGTGGCATCCTTTAATCTCATCATGGCAAAGCTGGGTGCCTTTCATTATTTTTAATGCCTGCAGAATGATATATTAATATGTATTTTATATGTATTCTTACATCTCCTGTGCATCATGGAAGACCATTACAACTGTTATCAGGCAAATCAAACAGCCAAGTGCTGCATTTGAAGTGGTGCAGCACGATGTAATTGTTGCACTAATGGGAAGTGATAGTATTTGTAATCTGAGATTTAAATTTATGATGATTTCCATGAAATCATTGTATTCTGCATTTTGAGGTATTTAGGGAGAAATTGGAGACTTAAATTAAGACTTGGTCATTATTCTGCTATCATATGCTTTCATTACTTCATGAGGATTAGTGAAATGATCCTATATCTGTATTCACGTGTGCCAATTCAACATGATCGGTATTTACTCGGATCACCCTGCTGGAGAAAATACTTTGTCACAAAATGGTCTGTAGTGGGAAGATTTTGCAACAAAGCCCAGCAGTGCTAATCTGATGAGATGTTGTGAAGTGTTAATAGGTTCAATAATCAATATTTAGTAAGAAATATGGAAATGGTTCTTCATCAAGGGTATTTAGTGGTTTTATTTGATTTTGGTAATTGTTTGCCATGTGTGTTGGATTGTTTGTTTTCTCTTCTGCACTGAATTCAGTTTCCAGGGGAGAGTGGAAAAACCCACAGACATCAAATGGTGATGAATAGCTCTGCTCTGTGCACTGTGTTAGCTCTGATAGGCTTATATATTTCTCCAGATCTTTTTTCCATTTTTTTGCACTTTTTTATTTGCTGTAGAGAAAAGATGTTTAAAGTCATGCTTCCCACCTTTAGAGTGGCATTTATTGGTGGTGAGCGACTGAGAGAGATGGCTGTATAACAAAGTTCAGCTTTATTTGTCTTCTACCTGCAAAGCAAGTGATAAGTGCTACTGAGAGATGGAAAAGTTCATTCTCTCTAGCAAGGTTACTCTTCTTGATGAGCATTAAAAGATAGCTTTAAGCCATTCACAATTATGACCTTGACTAGAAAAATGTAAGTTAATAAGGCTTCAACAAATTATGGTCTTTTTGGTCGATTTGCCTAGTGAACTGTTAATTGTAAAACTGAAAGACATTATGTTCGGCTTTCTCTATCACATCTTTTGTGTTTTAACAGTGACACTTCATTGAGTGCAATTAACAAAGCCTAGGAGATTTATTAACACACTTCTTCATGGCCAATGATCCATTCCACTTAAGACATAACACTGTAAAATGCACATTATCTCCTTTTGGCACTTACAATAATGCTTCATGAACTAGGAAGGCATATGTTAAAGCAGATAAAATAGCATTATTAGCTGACAAATCTTACAATTTATTAGACAGTTAATTTATCAGCTTAAAAGACACTTAAAACAGCTGTGCATTTAATGTCTTTTTAATGTATCCAGTAAAACTTGCATAATTGCCTGTAGTGCAATTTATTTTTAGCTATGTTGCAAAATGTCTGCATTTACTGTTTACATCTTCTTTAATTTTTCCTGCAAGGCTCATCACATCTAGGCACAAGCCCTAACAATGAGGGCAGATAATCAGATAAAAAGACTTCTTCTACAAATGGCTGCCCATGAATGAACTATTCAAAAGTACATGCTGAGCTGGACCAAAGAGTTCTCGCATTTTATTTCCACCCCAAGGGCAAGAGGGAGAAAAAAAAACAGGGGTGCCTGGTAGGCAAGTGCAGTCATGGACTGCCAAGCACGGCGCATCAGAGACTGAAGATGTCTGCCTTTACTGGCATTAGCATTTGGAGCCCATTCGGAGCCACATGTCTGGGGTGTAAACTAACAAGGCTCCAAGACTGCATTAGCAGAGGTGTTTCATTTTATAATTAAGGTAACTGCTCCCTGCGGATCGATTGTAGCAGACCTAAGTACTAGCTGTGAAGAAAGTGTTGGAGAGGATACGCGTTTAATGACTCCGATTCATAAATTGGCTGTGTTTGTTTATTGCTCTCTAATTTAATGGAACCTTTTGTTAAATCTATCTGGCTTTTTTTTAACGTACAGCTAGTAATGATTTCTGTGGGAACAAAGGGTGTTGCTTATTAAAATAAAAAGTCAAACATTACCGTTTCCATTAATTAAATGTCAGATTAGCTTAATCTTTTTATAAATATTGGATATAATCTATTTACAGAGCAAAATCAGCTCTGCAGATGCTGGCACGTGGAGTAGACTTGTAGAAGTGCAATACTCCTTGCTTTGCAGAAATCGGGTAGGAGTGGGAGCTGAGGCAGGTTAGACCTGTCTGCAGCTGGGCTCCAGAAAAAACGCGGGTGGGTGGTTTGCAAAACACGATGACTACAGGGATATGGGTAAAGGAGGCTCTTCTCTGAAATGGGACTAATTTCTCTCCATGATATCCTCTTGTAGGGACTGGAAGTGTAAAGTAGAACTTCTCTGCAGTAAAAGGTGACTCCTGCTAAAGGGGGAAAAAAAGCTCTTTTGGAGAGTTCAAGCTACAGTTTCCAGGTTCAGGAGTCTGAGAGCAGCTAAATCTCCCAATACTCACAGACTGAAAATGCATAGAATCCATCAGCATGGGCTATGCACCAAAAAATGTAAAAAAAAAAAAAAAATAAAAAGAATTAATCACCTATTTGAGAAGGGTTGAAAGAAAAGCAGTAGAATTTTCGTCACGCAGGGTGGTCTTAATGATATGAGAACCAGAGAATACAAGGTTAAATCCTCCTAAAATCCTTTTATCATGTCAGGACACCATTTATTTTTCCTTCTAAGTGTAGTTATTAATTCAGAATTACTGCTTTTGATACAAATTTACGGAAGAGTTGAGTATCTGTGGTGGTAGCATTATAACTCTATTCAGCCTGTAAATTACTATACAAACTTTTCCTATAAAAGACTTGTGTTAGTAGTCTGACAATATGACATATTGCCCACATAAGTGGATGTGAGAAAAATGGATGAATTATTGAAGTCAAGTAAAGTAGAGGCAGATGGATACCTATATTCCTTACAAGAAAATTCTATGTATTACATTTAATTAAACCTAAACACGTAATAGTGCATTATTCCTGCAGAGATCGTTATCTAATGAGAGCTGCTTCACAATTTGAGTAGTGAAGCACGTTGACCATTTTTATGGCTGTACAGTAAGTTGTTGAAGAGTTGACTTTGTCCCAGTTATAGCTGAATTCTGATGGCATCAGCTTTCTGGTGAGGAGTAACCTAGCCAGGAGCTGGTAATTCTTAAGTTACAGATCTTTTTACGTGAGATTTTTAAAAGCCACCACTGCAGAAGTGAGGTGCTCTTTAAGTTCTCTCTCATCTCTGCTTTCAAGCAGGACATCATCATCCTGTTCATGTTCTCCCCATTGGTCTTTAAGAATTTAATTTCCATTTGTTTAAAGGTAAAATATATTGGGCAGGAAATTATCAGAAATATCTACTCTTATTTAGGTTAGCGACAAAGTAGCACAATGCTGTAGCTGAAGAACAGTTTCAGATTTAAAGCAGTGTTTTCTTATGAAGGGTAAAATCTAACCTTCGAAATCTTGCTTAGGCATAATTCATCTTGTTACAGTAATTATTTTACGGGCCAGTGAAGTTATCTCCTTTTATGAGCAACTTAAAGCTCATCTGTAATGACAAACACTCAAGGATCTCTTCATATTTTGTGTTAGAAAGCTTCCAGACCTGGCAAGAGGACGATTCCTTTCAAAATGATGGGTTGAAAGTACAGTTTTGCTCTGCTGGAATGTTTTCTGTTGTTTAATCAACAGTAATTTCATAAAGATAAAAAGTTACAAAAGCAGGAATCTAAAGTAGTGGTTACTTTTTTGTCAAAACATTGAGAGTCCTCCTCTCCAAAGTTGGTGTGTCCTTAGGAAGATGGTTTGTAAATAAGCTGGGCTGTGGGGTCAAAGTCCCCAGGTCCCTGTCAAAGAGTACGGCTGCAGATGTAACCTCTTGCCAATGGCTTGTTTCTATCTCAAGAACTATGAATGTGCGTGGAAAAAGTATATGTTGGCTCTGAAATTCAGACTTTCCTACAAACCTGTGAACCCTCTGTCATTTGAGAGGTGAGAAGCCAACATGTAGCAAGCTCATCTTGACATGAGAATGCAGAAAAACTTCACCTGTGCTTCTGAACGGTTGGGCAATGGAAGGAGGTGAAGAGCTGGAGGCAAGGGGCCTTTCCCCTCTTCTGTAATTCTACCAGGTTACTCTTTCCTGTCTTTCCTACTTGGGACCATGCAACTTGGAGAGTTTGAGAAAAAACAATAGCACTCTGGAAACAGTTAAGTAGTTCCTCCCTGGGATTATTAGTATTTCAAACAACTAAAACTTTAGTCCTTTTTCACATGGGGCAGTTCATTACTGTAAGCTAATTACTTAGATCTTGTGTCTGAAAATAGTTGGTTACACTAGTTCCTAAGAGTGTTTCTTTTGAGATTACTTATTAGAAAAATACTGTTTAATTTCAAGGCTATTATGCCATATTTCCGTGTCTTATTAGGTGGGATTTGCCTTCCCTGATGTGTGAAATACCTCTCCCCCACAAGATTTTCTCAGCAGTAATCTTTATAAAAGTCTATTTTTAAAAACCTAGTTTTGAGCAGATATTGCTAGTTTTACAAGAACCACATTTGGTGTTGTGGGTAATGGTCTGAGGAAAGCAGGCGTGTGTGCGAATCCCTGTCGGTGCTGGAGTCTTTCGGGGAAAGGATCGTTGGGGACCGGTGATGCTCTGAGCTCACCGCGTGGGATTCTGAACAGTGTTAGTTACTTCTATGCCTCTGCTTGCACGAAAGACCCGAGGAAAGAAAAAGAAGCAGCTCTTCCCACGGGTTTTACAGGGAGCAATTAGAAAACCATATCCAGTGAGCTTCCCTTATAAAATCACTTAAAACATGTTATACAGAAGAATGTACATCTCGTTCCGTCCTCAAGAACTGTAAATAAACTTCTCTCCTTTTTTTCTACTCTGTGGTGAGTTTAACCTGGTCTCATAGGAGATGAACCTGTAGTTAAAACTAGTTTTGGATCATGTTGTTTTTCCCCCTGAGCATCAGAAGCCAGATGTTTTCAGTGAAAAGGAAATTAATGGCCTAAATAATGAATATATTGA
Organism: Opisthocomus hoazin; assembly: GCF_030867145.1. NCBI lineage: Eukaryota > Metazoa > Chordata > Aves > Opisthocomiformes > Opisthocomidae > Opisthocomus > Opisthocomus hoazin. Next base: position 2,609,332 of record NC_134427.1, on the reverse strand, counting down.
AGTAATGTAGCCGCAGTCCATCTGCTGCTTTAGGCTGTGCTATTAATGGATCAGGATCAGACCCTCTTTTAATTTTTGGAGTATATTTGTTATATATTTTGTAAATATGAATAAAAGAAAGATTAGCCTACTCTGGGTAGTTGTTAGCTTCCATCTTTAACAGTTACGAACAAGGAATGACCCAGAGGGGGTTGCACCAGCTGGGAATAGCTGGAGAAGTTGTACGGACATCAGTCCTCCACCACAGCTCCTGGATGTTCTGCCCCATCCCTCCAACCCTACCTCCAAGGGGGCAACCCTAACAGGTCCCTCGCCAGACCATGTCTGCTAGCCCGTGTTCCAGCAATGTTCACCTGGGAAATGCTGTGAGTCCTGAAATTTTATATCCGAGAACGCTATTTTTATTACGACCCAACAGGAAGGTGTTATGAGTATTTTGGAGCATCCTGACAATAATATTTTTATACAAAAAATGGTGTGGGCAGAGACCTAGGGAGGGAGAAATAGAAAATGACCACAAAGTCTTAATTTGCTTTCCTGGAATCTTTTTAAAAAGTATTTTATCTTTTATTGTTATACCTGGAAATTCCAACAGAGGGAAAGGACCTTTCCAAAGTTCAAAGATGGTGATGTCTGAACAAGTAACAATTTTTCCAGCGGTTCTTGTTTTCCGACAGCTTAGTTGCTTTACTGAAGTTTGGTTCTTTCAAATGTGCTACATCCATTGTTAGATTCAATCACTTTTTCAAGTCCAGTGAAAATTTCACTTAAAATCTTGGAATAAATCTCTTCACAGTTCCTCTTCTCTCCTTGATTTTACAGCATGTCTAAATCCCTGCTACTGAAAGAGCCGGTCTGGTAGAGTCCTACCTCTCCATGACCTTTTTATCATAACCAGACGCTTGACTTGCCTGGTCTTAACTAACATCAACATACATAATGACCGGGCTCTGAGGTCACACACCTGGTTACTTCAGTACTCAGTTTCAACAGAACAAAACCAACAGTATCCCTATTTTATTCTCATTGTGACGTTACTGTTTCACTTTGCAATGAAATTGCTAGAGGATTATAAGCGGTGAGCTGGATTTACTTCTCCAGGGGTATGTTCACCATCCTGAGAGTGATGGTACGCATAGCTCAAATTAAGAGGGTACCGTGTTTTCTGCTCTGAATGTCTAAGCACAACCGCATTCCAAAAATGTGGATCTTCTCTGTCAAATTTGGCGCATACAGGCACAAAGAGGACTGTTTTCTTTGGTATATGGCTATAGTCTAACTCTCCCTGAAGGTGCAGGGAGAGTCCTGCTTCTCTTCTGTCAACCTGCTGGGTAGCTGCTGTTGCACACAGATGGTTTTCTCCTCCAGTGGGTATTAAAATCAAAAAGCCTTTATGTTAAAATACTGCAGGGGGCCTTCTCTAGAAAGGGTGTCTTTGAGTTGAGGGTACCTTCTTCCCTACACCTTGCTCTCACATGGCTCAACATCACAAACTTTTCAAGTTCTTCAAGTTCATGCCAGAGAGCTTCCTGAGTCATCCCTGGTCACCAGATAGTCGTCATTTCCAGCCGTTGTGACACCAGCCCATTCAGTTTTGGTGAAGGTGCAGCTTGCAGAGCAGCCTGAGGACAGTATGGTGGAAAAAGGCTTTTGTTAAGGATCACTCTAGTCTTTGGTGAGGAAGGATTTGCTCATCCTTTCTGAATTGTCCGCCTGCAGAATTTCTATGCCTCTTTTCCACTGAATTACTGCATTTAGTATTCTCAATGGAGGTCTCTCTCATTTCATCACGTTATGCTATTTCATTGGTGGCCTAATGTTTTACCATGGTAAACAATATCAAAGCGTGGGAAACATGCTAGCGAAGGATAAGGTTTGGAAGAAGAAAAATATCTGAATGAGATAATATCTCCTAAGAAAAATACTCATTTGAAATTCTGCTGCAAAGATTGCAGTATTTTTAGCAATAGTTTTTGTACAAATTATTTAATCTGTATATTCTGAGTTGTAAAGGAACTTAAATTTAGAAATGTAAAGTTTGCAATCCGTACTCGGTGAACTCGGAACTGACAGAAGCGCACAAGGTGTACTGGGGATATGGGGCCATTTAATTATTGCTATCCCCAATTTCTTGGAGGCAATGAGGAAGATTGTTTTGGGAGGTAAACTATTTAGAACTAAAAAATATTTCTGATCTAGCTATTTGTGTCTGGTGACTGATGGATTTGCATTTTGCATTCTTTTTCAGCATGTGTTTGTGATGTAGACAAAGTAGCTTGTTATGTTGTGTTGTCATTAATTCTCCCATTTAATGAAATATCACATCAAGCTTGATGTCAATGGCACACACAATGTTGGACTGTCTAGCTCTATACTACTAGAGTCCTAAATATCTACACAATGACTGACAAGCCCTTTCAAGTGGCAGTATCACAACTAAGTATAGGTCAGACCAGTCAAAAGTCAACTTTCTGGCATTTTGTGAAAAACCTAGAAATGGACCTTTATTTGCTGAAAACATGCCATACCTTCACACAGAAGTGGTGTTAAAGGAACAGCAGAATCAAGGATAGAAATAATTTTTTTTTCGTTTTAATCCTGCGAGCTGAAGACTGTTGCTTATAGAGGTTGGCAAAAATAAACACTTCTAGTGGGCTAGGGGGGAAATCTGTAAAACATACACAGGTAAAAATGTAAATTAAGAATTTTAATGTATATAGCATTTATTTACTTTTTGAAAACATGAGGGGGTCTGCTTGAATAAGGAACTGGCTGCTCTAGAGAGTGAGAAAAGATGTACAGTAATTCTTCAAAGTTTTGCTGGTTTGAAAGTCACAGGAAGGGAAGAGGTCTGCCTCCTGCAGAGAGAAAATATTTTCTTGCACCAGGTCAGTGATCTTCAAATGGAAAAAAAAAAAAATTAAGTAGGGTTAGAGATATTAGAGCGTTACATCTTCTAACAAATCGTTTCAGAGAATTGGCCCCGTGGTCTGAGTCAACAACGTGTTTTTATACAGCCGTGGATGTGGTGATGGTGCTAGGAGGGCCCATTTGGACTGCTGAATAAGCCTGCAGTCATGGAAATATTAATCTACAGATCTGTATAATCTGCAGACTTGTAATTGGGAAGGTTTCCACCGTCTGCAGAATACAGACATGAAATCAGGGCGACACCATGCCATAAACCAGTGATGTATTATGAAAAGTGGGAATTCAAGCTGGATAATTTAAGCTCTCATTCGTGCTCTTGTAGCTTTCCCCTGACCCCAGTTTTGTTCAACTGGTACTAGGGTGTCAGCCTGGATTTTCAGTCCATTTAATCATCCGCCTCTACCTTTCCCGCTTGTTTGTTTCTATCTCCACGCTAAAAAGACTGCTTCTAGCGTGTTATTGAATAAGGCAGCGCTCTGTATGCTGCAGAGCACTTTCCCTTAGCGGTGATAAAATGGTGATAAAAACGAAAAGTGACACTTCAAACGCAAGCCTGGTTTTGAGCTTCAGTGCATATTGCTTTTTCTCTCCCAAACACTACTCCTTATTTTTTCCTCTCAACAACCGATCATTTTGAAAGAGAAGAAGGGTGCACATATGGTATGGCAAGTCTTCCCAATATCTAGTGGTGTGATCTGCAAAAATGACATGACCCGTACGCATATTTGAGCCTACGGTACTGCAGAGCTACTAATAATTACAGTATTTTCTCTGCTAGAAAGAGTTCCATCTCTGCTGTTTCTGTCAGTTGGACTCACCAGTATCCTGCAGCTGCTTTGTGGGGATGCAGAGCAATGCTAAACTTGCTTGGAATTATCTCTTTATCGAGTTTGAAGCAGCTTTGCGTCACTGAAAGAGCTTGGTTTCAGGTGCATCTGCATCCCACCTCCCCTTGCACCCTCTCTGATGACCTAAACCAGAAGAAGAGTTGCTACATTAATTATTCCCTCCTTTTAATTAATTAAAGAGGCTCAGAACGTGGATGTGCTGAAGTCTGGCCGCAGGGACAGTCAGGAGGAAAAAAATACAGGCTGAGAGAAATCTGCCTTGGGAGAGGCTCAGCAGAGCTGCCCTGCTGTGCTACCCCTGGAACAGGCTCAGTGTCGAAGAGCTGGGGGCTCTTTACGCTGCTTTGGCTCTGTTTTCTGTACAGAGGTTGTCCAAATCCTGATTTTAACCTCTCTCACTCTTTCCTTCCCACCACATATTAAGCTTTTTGGTTGTCTAATAGTTTTTATTTGAAAGAAGAAAACACTTCTTTGTTCCCTGTTCTCTCCTTTTCTCTCTTAAACCTGGGGATCATAAAGCGATGTTGGGAGGTGATGGGAAAAGCACTGTCCCCTGTAATTTATTTCAAAGCTATTCCTCTTCTTCATTTCTGTTTGTGCTTAAAACATTTTTCCAAGATGCCTCTATTGTTTTTCTGAAGCCTGGGGGCAGGGCAGGCTCTTGGTGCTGCTGTGGGCTTGGCAGCATCCATTTTTAAACACTGTTCTTTAAAGATGCTGCGCAGAAATCAGAGCTCTGCAGAGGACCAAAAATGATGAAAGATTCAGGAACAGTAGGTTGGAGACAGGGCTGAACGAGCTGGGTTTGTTCAGCAGAAAAGTCAATATCTCCTTCTCCCTCTTGGGCTTAGGAAAAGAAGAAATTAGCTTACTTTGCAGCTAAGCTTTTGGATAAAAAGGCTAGTTAAACATTCAGGCAGCCCTGCTAGGAAGGTGAGGAATCCTCTTTTTGGTGAGTTTTTGTGAACAGGCGTGTCAAAGTCCTGTTGGGAATAACGTAGGTGAACTCCGTCCCCCTTGGAGAGCAGGGAAGTGAAATGAAGTTTCCTACCACCTTTCTCTGCTTCTAATGCCTATGTAGACACAGAAACACAAAAATATTGCCTTTTTCCACACAGGGTTGTGAAAAAGAACCACGTATGATATGGTTAATATTTTATCACTGCTCTGAGCTATAAAAGACTTGGCACTGCTTCCAAAGTTGTTACACAAAGGATGGATAATTTATAAGAAAAATGTGGGGATCATCCCATCTCTGGTTTTTAAAACCTGGCAGGCTGAAGTTATGATACATGGACAAAAAGTGCCTATTTCTATTTACGGGGCGAGGAGTTGAGAAGTACGGTACAATTGCCACAATAACCTTTCAGAAAACTTCGTTAATCTGTAAGTCCCATAGAAATGTCCAAAGATTTCCTTCTTGTGATTTGGGCACTTCATGCCATGGCAGCCCATGGCAAGGAAAAATGCCTATAATTCTTTGGAGTGCTAGATGGCATTTGTTAAGTATGGCGATTTGATACCTAGCTGCGTGGAGGTCTTATAGTAAATGCCTGGATGTTCTCTAAAAATTTAACCTTTAGTGCTGCATTTGCCGTGGTTTTATTGCAGTTGGTCTCTGTTTCCCCCAGATGCCTCCATACAGGTCCCCTCCTTGGCCCCCTGCTACCACAGCCCTTTTGGCGCCCACAGCTCGCCCAGCTGCATCCCCCTACATATCGCAGTAGCTTGAGGTAAGAAAAGAAAGAAGCTTTTTTTTTTTTTTTAGTTCTGTCATAACCTTAGTGCAGATTTTAAACTGGATTTTGCATTTCAAAATTTGTTCTTCCCACACACACACACGCACAGATTCCCACTCCCCCTCAATGAGGTAATTGCATGACAACTAGATTAATATCTTTTACATACTTATTAAACTCAATAAGAGGTCCTGCGCAAACAATTGATATTTAATTACCATATTATCATCCTACTAAATTTTAATTACTGTTCATTTAAAATACCTCATATGTTATCATTCATGTTAATGCGGATTTGTTTCTCTGTAAATGTTTCTCTGTAAATCCTAACTTTAAGTTGAACTACCCAGCAAAATAACTTGGGTTTCTCAAGGTAATAGTATTTTTCCTGCAGGTCCAAGGCATTGCAGTACGCTATAGAAAGGGAAAATGCAACCACCAACCAATACTTGTTGTATTAAAGAGCATATACTTTTGAACCAGAATTCAGAAAATGTTGAATGACTTACCTTTCAAATCACCTTGCAGCGTAATTTCAGCATAAAAGTTCTTAAGCCAGGAGAAACTAATATTTAGCAGCTGACAATAAGCTGATTGTTAAGAACCAGAACAGTTCCAAACTTGGCAAGGAACGTGAAAAAGACTGAAATCACAATCCTACAGTAAACTTGCCTCTTTCACTGATCATTGTTTTTTACCTCTGACAAGTATCGATTTTCTAGATCTCATCCATGACTCACTTAATTACTCCTCAGAGAAAGGAAAATACATGGTAATTTTTATAGTGAAAAAACAACTGCCTCTGATGGGTAAAATCATCACACCTTGTCAGTTCCTGCAGCGGGAGGTGCAGATTGTGGTCCCATGATCAGATTCAGTTAGATCTCTTTGGGTTTGTAATTTATTGATCAAGGACAATTAAAAAGAAAAAGGATTATTTTCTATATTTCTGTGTATAAGATCTGGTGCAGTTCTTGATGGCTCTGTTGAGGAAGGTCTTATGCTCTGAATCGGAGCCCTTTGCTCAGCTCCTTCTTGCTGTCTGTTACGTTCATTGATATTAAATCTCCTCAGTTAGCTCTGCAGATCCATTGTGCTTTTCCCAACCAGGCATACGAAACTATTAATATCTATACTCCGGCAGCAACATTTCCCAAATTTCTGCAGAATCTCTATTTTTCTCCTCACTTTTGTGGTTTCTATAGGCAGTACTTGATCCCATCTACTGCTTTTCATTGTGAAAAACTGAGACTCAGCTTCGTCCTTATTAAAATCATATATTTATAAGGTCCTCTTTTTCCACCTAAAACATAGATTGTAAGAAGGAAGTTCAATAACAGCTTGGAAAAAAGCTTCTTCCACATGGTTTAGTTAATATGAGGGGATTCAGTTTTGTGGGGTTATTTTTGCTGTTGTTGCTTAGTTATCTTCCAGAAGTGTTCACGTAAAGGATCTCCCTCCTTGTATCAACATGCTAAAAGTATATTTTATTTACTGCAACTGGGAGATTTTTCTTAGGCAATTAATTGTGTGACTCAGTCCTATAAGCTCCTGTAATGACTTTATAGCCTGTCAGTGATATATAACCTATTGACTTTCCTTTGGTTATGGGACTACTACTTTCCTGATAGAGAAAGGTAGAGAGGAATGATTAAATCAATCCCCTTGCTTTTATGAAACTCTATTGACTGGCCAAGCCTTTAAGGACTGATACAAGGGCAAGTGAAATCGACGGGAAGGCATGGTAGCCTTCAGACCTGGCTCTTGGACCTTGTTTCTGCATGAGATGGGCTTCTCTCATGGATGAGTTCCAGAGCAGACCTCTCAGTGTGAAAAAATAGTAGTTATGTATGTTCCTGTTGGTATATTTGTCATAATGGAGTGATTTTCCCAGTTCACAAAATGCCAGAATTGGGTTCCTGTAGGAATTACTGCTTTACTAATTTCACCAGGTTTTGTTCATATTTTGTTCGGGCAAACAACCCCATTCCTTAAAGGTGAGTTTATTTGTGTGAACTGTGACATGTCTGGGTTGGCATTGCCGTAAACCAGCGAGGAATACAGAGTTGTTCCTAGCCGGTGTATAATGGGCATATTAGAGCTCTAATTTTCTTAGAAATATTTAGTATGCAAACACTTCCAAGAGACAGATTTTACTTACTGGAATGAAATTTGTACAATGTATTAGTGGTTGAAACCAGTGCTGAACTTCGGAGGAAATTAATCCCGCGGCAATGAAGATCTCTGCCGGGCAGAGCCTCGGGAGGCGCGGTGAAATCCAAGCCGTGCTGCCGTTGCGTTCGCTTGGCGTGAATGACAGAAAAGACAAATTTGCTGACCTGGGCTCCGCTGTGCTTAGACCCCACATATTGTAATTTTTATAACGCATATTCACTATAACACTTTAACTCAGAGAGTTTGTGCATGAAATGATGTTAGATTAGGATATTTAATGGCTTACAGGACATGGCTAGTACCCGGGAGGCTAATTTGTTTGCATTAGTTGGACGGGTCAACTGCTTCAAACATGCAGATTATAGAACTACTGGTAGATTGCATTACACAATTTAAATAAATAGTAGCAATTTGTCAATGTCATCTTAGCTTCAACATTTTCCTTTTAAACCCCAGGAAATAGTAGTTCCAATTAAATTGACCTTTTCTTTTCTGCATCTTCGTGTTATTAGTAGATAATGCTTAGTCTTTTAGCAAGTAAAAAAAAAAAAAAGAAAAAAAAATCTTTCCAAGCAAGGATGCACTTGTAGTAAACTTTCCAGACAAAATTACATTCTCTATAAACAAATGCATCAAATTTAGCTGCCTAGTAAATTTTACAAGTCAGATATACACGTATACATCAGGAATAGATGAAGACACATGAATTGCTGTATCTCAGTGATTAGGTCTTTGGTATCAGGGGAAAATTGCAGGTTCTTGTCAGTGTGAAGCTTTCAGTTATACTACTCATTTTGGAGACAAAGCTGCAAAAAAACCCCGTAATGGCTGAACCATCCATACATGAACCACTTTGAGCCAACCCTAGACATCTGGAATGCTAACTCACTCCTGGGAGTCGGGTCTAAGTATCTGCTGACCTAGACTTGTAGCACTAAATGAACTGGATTTGAAAACCTGAATGTCTTATAGTAAAATGGGAATGGTGAAATACTTAAACAGTCGTGTAACATAGAAGATTTGGGCTATGAGCATCACCCATGCAGTCACACTGTGCAATGCACGTTTTCCTGTGTCCGTGTGTGTAAAAAGAGGGTTTCACTACTTTGCTGTCCCCCTGACAAGGATCAGCAGTAAGCCTGATGGCTTCGGAAGCAGAGTTTGGACGAATTTTGGTAATGCAGATAGATTTGGAGACACGGCAGCCTGAGGTTTTTGGGCTATATTTGGCCAGAGAAAGATACTTAGAATTTTCTCAGTGTCCGAAGCAAAATACTGGGACAGGGACACTAATATAGCTGTATCCTGGTGGTCTTTAGTTGGGGGAAGTGAAGAGCTCTCTGTGAATTAGAACATGTTAAAGCTTCAGGTGTTGCTGAAAAGGGCTCAATTATTTTTAGTTGTTAAGGCTGAAAAGTGGTTTTGAGTTATTTTTCTTGCACGAGCAGTTTTTGACTAAAATAAGAACAACGAAAATGTGGAATCATAAAAAAAAAAAATATTAAGGAAGATGATAATCATCTCTGGAATCCTAAAAAAACCCAAACACCCCCCAAAAAACAGCTGTAGTGTTGCTCACCCATCTTCAGCGCCCCGAACAGAACGGCAATTCTCATGAGAAAATCCAGCTTCGAATGGATCTCAGTTACCAATTGTTTTACTCATCTGCTTTATTGGGAAATACATCTGTTTTCTAATCCTTTTCTTTTGGATGCGGTGCTAGGCTTCTCTCGCTTCTTCTGTTGCTTTGCTTCACGCTGCGGCAGTCGGCTCTGCGTAACCTTTGCTTTGGGGCTGACAGGTTTCCTTCCGTTCCTCATCCCACATAACAACAGGTCTTCAAAACAGAAGTGAGCCCATTTCTTGTGCTACCTTTTGTCGTGCCTTCTGTTTCTGTGATACTTCCTTTTCAGAGTGTCAGGAGCGCCCAGTAAAGTTCTTTCTTGCACATCAGCAGCTTGTCAAAGGTTACAATTGCATTGGCTTTGTATATTCACCTGCTAATTAAAAGGCCTTTTTTGTTTTATGAACATGTAGAATTAGCACGTTCCGAGGCTGAATGGTACAAACACGGAGCACAGGGTATTTAAAGTTTCACTGTATTTAGCATTCAGTGTATATCGTTCAGCAACCACCATTGGAAAAGAGGCCAGAAAGCAATTTTAACAATTTCACATGTGAGAAAAGGATTCAAAGTTTTTGGAGAGAGAGATAATTTTGTAATCTCTGTGATCTCAAACTGAACAAAGGACGTGACCCGACATATTAAATATGTGAAAAGCAGATTCCTGTTACTTTCATTTCTGACTCCTCAGAAAGCACACACAGTAGGTGTGGATCTAAACTCCTCATAACGTCATTAAACGGAGTAGCAATTCAAAATAACCCAGCAAGCGGGTGCACATCCAGGGGCTGACCTACTGCTGCCCACTTTTGACTCAAGGGACGTCCAGTTTGGCGGATCCACGGGCTGAAGGTAGCAGGGTAAGGACTGTTCAGGCTTCTGATGTGTTCCAGTGCCTTCAAGAAGCAAGGGCAGGTAGCTTTTGCTGGAAGGAAAAAATGGAGAGAGGTGAAGGATAAAAACTTCTGCATTTTTTTTCTTAAGTGCAAATCAAGGCAAATATAGCCAATTAGAAAAGTGCAGCTTTGCAGTTTGAGAAGACAACTTCTAACAAATACTATAAGATTATTTTGAAAATTTCTGCTTGCGTAGTCTTAATGTACTATTTAATATTGAAGATGATACTGCACATCATCTTAGCATCTTCACATATGTTATTTCATCAAATACTCTCTTTTTATTTGAATCCTGATGTTAAAATGTAGTAGTACATTTTTTTGTTTGGTTTGCGATTTTTTTGTAGATTTTTCAGATTTCTCATTTGTGATCAATCCACGCTTTTTTAACTTCTTTCAGAGTAGTAGCCATGTAGTTCTTTCTAAAGGACAAGGAGAGGGTAAGAACTTCTAGGAGGCCAATCCTGACACTTTCTGAGTATTGTTGGTCTTTGGTTGGTGAGTGTTTAAAAGGAAGATTCAACGATTCCACAAACACAAGGGGGCAAAAATGTGCCTCATTTGAAGAATCGTTACCCTTTTCCTTTCATTTTTTTTAACTAGTTGGCATGCTTCAGATGAAAGGCTTGTTCATTTCTGTCGTTATCTGAAAAATCTGAGTCAAGAGCTTGAGTGCGTAAGCGACAGCTAATCAATGCCGCATCCCTTTAAGTGGCTGCTATGGCTGGTGGGTCTCAATAGCAGACATTTAGGGCTGACACTTTCTTCATTTACATGGGCTGTGTATGGACCTCATCTGCTCTTAGGTACAACACATTTTGCATCAGTGCAAACTCTGAATTCAGCAGAGACAGATCTGATTTGCAAGGGAATTAGTTCACAGAGAATCAGGTCCTAACATACGCAATGGGTGCGTGCCACTCCACTGCGGTCACTATTCCTTGCCAAAGAATTATATCCTTTTCTTATCAGCTGGCAACAGAACAAGAGAGATGCATACTACAGAGCAAAATAAGTCAGAACCAATTAACATTTTTACTGTTTGCTGTTCTCTAGGAATAGTTTAAGGAGAATTCTGGAAATTCCGTTGTTGCAGGTTCTGTGGTGAATTCTCCCTTATTAACCATAGGCAACTGAAACGGGAGCAGAGATGTAGCCGAAATGAAATAGCAAATACACAAACGTTAGAAAAATAAATAAATATGCATTAATTACTCATTTTCCTCAAGTGACTCCTTACTGTAACAACACTTAAAGAAAATGTCTCCTTTTCCCCGTTTCTGCAGTTTCTGCATATCTGGATAAAATAGCATGGCATCGTGGTAGATGGTTGCTCAAACTGAATCCATGTAAACCAGAGGTTTTTATCTCTCTGAATCTGTTTGAAAAGGAATCATTTTGGTGCCTTTCTGAGTATGCAAGAATGATTATCATTTCCTTTTAAAGCTCAACCCTGCTGCCAAAGGGAAAGTTTCTCAGTGTAGCGAATGAGTAAACAGTAGCTTCTGGTTGCTACGTCATTCTGTATACGTGACGTGTTTTAATTGATTCTGAACGCAATTAAATAAAATTGTCTATGACTTGGTAGACATATTCATGACTGTAAATAAAAATAGAGCCTGCTTGAACAGACTTTCGGTAGACATTGTAATGTCACGGGCTTTGATTTTGTGACTAATATATGAAGCAATTCCTTTCTGATTAAGCTGGATCTTCATCACAGTTGAGGGCACACAGGCACACCAGAGCCTGTCCACTTTCTGTTTCAGGGAACCATAATGATGCTGGAATGTGTGTGAGGATCTTTATGAAACTGCTATATACGTATTCCTTAAATACTGTTGAGAAAACGAGTGTGTGTGCCATGGATCTGCAAATAGACTGTGATATAAAGGACTTCGTGTGTAGGGAAATGCAGGAAACTTCTTCTGTATTTGGACAAAGGATTGATTGGACAGTGTAGGAAGTTATTGAAAAAAACAAAAAAAGCAGGCTGAGGTAGAGTTTTAATTCAGTACAATCTAGTCAGAGCTCAAAAGAAAATTATGCCAGAACCCTCATGTGCCTGCTGGGTCAAGCACTCCCCAGCCACGCTCCCCACCCTGTGCCTTGCCCTTAAGTCCCGTGAAAGTGAGCTGGAGAAGGCATGATGGAAGACCTAGGGAAGAGGCTCCTGGTAATGAGATGGAAGACTCTGAGACATTTTATAAAAAGAAGAAGGTTTGTCCTCTGAAGTTTTGCTATACAGAATTTTTAAATTACGCACTGGGATTTGGGGAAATTACTCCTAGGAGATGCATATGTAGGAAGGTAGTTCATGTCTCTTTGCGTGAGGAGGACCTGCAGGAAGATAGCACAGAGCAGGCAACAGCCAAGCTCAGGGAGGCTGATGCTGATGTGAGTTTAGACACTAGCTCTGGGGACAAGAAGGCTGAATACAAATTTGATCTGTTCATAGTTCTCCCTGGTAACTGGCACTGTGCTAGCTCAATTCATACTACTTCTCATGTTGATAGTTGTTGGCAAGGCTTGAGTTTGGATCCACCGGTTATGCAGGTTTCTGTTACTGTCTCTGTATTAAGATGCCCTGTAGGGATTTTATTATTATTATTGTTAAATGTTTATATTGATTTTTTTGAAGAGTGGCTTTAAAAGAATTACTCCTCATCAGCCATGATGATATAAAAGCATAGTTACTCTAATAATGGCTTTTGAATACTGTCCATTAAATTTTGACATTTAAAGTGTTTACTGTGAATACATATTAAGTTTCTCATTAAAGACAAGGTCTGGCTTTCTTGATGTGACGCTTAGATTAAATCAGTCTAATCCAAAATAAATACAGAGATGGAGAATTCATAACAAGCCACCTTGTAGATTCTCTGTGTGTAAAACAGCAACTGCTATCGTGGCAGAAAGATTTCTTTTTAGCGTCTCCTCTTTGGCCCTCAAGAGGAGGAAGAAAAAAAAAAACCCCAATTCGTTGTGTATAAAACCTTTTGCACTTTGACATAAGTCCTTCCAGCAGAATCCCCTTTTTTATTGAAACAAACTTAAACCATATTCCATTTCACAAAAGCGAAATCTGCTGAACATGTGCTTTTTAAAATAGAAGCATGTGCATCAACTCTTCTGCAAGATACTTTCTGAGAGGAGTCTCCTGGGAAGGTCCATTACCCAAAATCCAGCGAGCACAGGAAAAGGGTGAAACAGTCTTAGATCAAGCTTTACTAAGCTGGATGGCCCAGGCTGTGGAATAAGTGATATTTAATATCTGCACTTTGAGGCTCCTGTTGAGTGCCCTGCTTGGTAACCCGGATCAGGATGCTTGTTTAGTGGATAAAAGTGTAACTTTAGAAATTGGCAGGAACTTTCTGTGCTTGGCCACCTGTACTCTCAGCCAGATACGGTGTAAGGAGACTCGGACAAGCACGCTTTTCAAAGTTTGTTCTGTTTCACTTCCTTACAACTGCCAGGTTCAAAAGAACCATTTATTGGGAAAAAAAAAAAAAAAGCCTCGCGCAGTTCAAAGATGCATTTATAAAGCTCACTAGTCTTTATGCTCAAGCTCATACTTTGTCTTCCTGTTACTAAAATAATACTTTTATCCTGCCCTCTTTTTCCCCCTCATCTGTTTTGTTATGAAAACATAACTACAATGAAGGTCTCCGGCATTGTATTTTCCAGACTGTATGATACCATAAGAAATATAAAATGGAGTTCTTTTCTTGTGGAGTTTTTGCTGTCAATAATAATAATAATTGTATCAAAAATAATGCAAACTCCCATGGAAGCCTGCTTAGTCAATCAGCATAAAGTATTAGCACTTCAGGGATACAAAGACGCTGAGCCTGATAAAAGAGATTGGACTGAGAATTTTGACCTAAGAATATAATAATATCTTCCAAGATCTCATTATGTCCTTGCCCATTCGAAACCATCTGGGGCCCAGAATAATAAAAGGAGTGGCGTGAATTTATGAACCCATAGATCTAGCCATGCCCCCTTGGATATTGCTTTGGATTAGTAGATTTACCGCTAATCCAAACACTGTGGACAAAATTATGTCTTTACATCTGCACTGCGGATCTCGGAGAACTGCAGCAAGTTAAATGTTTTGAAGGGTTGACAGCAGCTCCCCTGCTTCAGGCACAATCTTCTGGCGCCCTGCCACCTTCCCAAAAGTGCAGCTCCTCAGACGCACGTCCTCCACGTCTGCCGTGGCAGCTCTCCAAAGGGAGATGCTGCCTGGCGAATGAAAGGGGGCTGGTGAGCAAAAAGTCACTGCTGCCGCCTCTAACAGGTGGGAGCGGTGTCAGCTTGGTGCAAACAAGGCACAGTTGGTACAGGGAAGATTGATCCGTTGTCTTCAAGTTGCCTCAGGTGCAGAGCCCGAAGAGAAGAGTCTCTACATTTAATTGGGGGTGTCTTCAGTTAAATAAAATAGTCAGATGCAAATCCTTTTCCTGAGGGGCAGCCATGTGGACTTGTGACCTTTCTTTGAATGGTTTGGAGCCCAGAAATCAATGATTACACTAAATCCATAATTATATTCTTTTCATCTGTGGCAGGGTACTGATAGCGTGACAGATGTGAGACCTTGAAAGCATGGAAACTTCAAAGACCTTTGAGATGTGTTAGACACCATGGACATGTGGAGTAGTGAAAAATAAAATTAAAGAAAAGACTGCTCTATCAATGCTTTAGGTGATCTCTGTCCTTCTCACATATATGCACAAACACCTATACACACGTACCTATGCCCACATTTCTGTGCACGACTTGTGCCCCTGGCATTTCCAGGGAAGAGGAGAGGGAGTAACTGTTGTAACTCAGAGAGCTTTGGCCAACTAGAAGAATTAAATAGTTATCTTCGTTCCGTTGAGGAGGCTTCATAAAGAAAGGAGGGAGTGGGCTGGGTCAGGAGACATGGCTGGAGACATTGCCAGGAATTAAGAAACAAGAATGTGTACCAGTATCTCTCACTGCTGGGTAACATGGCTGGGCTGGTTTGTTCTTTTAGGAGATGTTCCTCAAAAATATATTTCTGGATTTGGAGAAGTAGAATTATAGATTGTGGTTATTTTTATGTCTTATAATAAGATGTTGCAAGAGGAAACACTGGGTCAGCATGAGGAGGGCTGTTTGCAGTGGACCGTAAGGGAAGCTTAGCCTTTTCACCATGGTCCCCAGGTGGAATGATGCACGTTCTCATCTGGGAAAGGTTAGGGGGTCCGTGACCTCGGAGGTGTTCCCCTGGGGAGGCTGATGTGCAAGGTGTAGTTAGCCACAGGGCTGTGACAGGCTGTGTTTTTTCATTTAATTTCTCTTTTAAAGCACGAGGAAACCATAAGGGTTCTGGTCTCTCTAGGCACTTGGGGGGGGGGGGGGGGGGTGTTGGTTAGTAGCATAAAGGAGGCAAAACAACTTGTGTTAGACCAACTGCATTAGACAACTAGATGCTTGAGTGCATACAGCATCTTCACATCTTCGTAACACGTTGTGCTGTGGCTTCTAGCAAGGAGAACATCCCCTGGCTGTCAGGCCCTGGTGCACCTTTAATTCTAGTAAGTGGAATTAGCGTGCTGTGCTCCTACAGCTGGTGTATTTTTTGCTACAAGTATGTGAAGTGAAATCTGCTGACTAGGGAGGATTCTGTTGTTTGTACGGGAAAACAAGAAAAGAATGACACAGGTAATTTCAAAGAGCTTTATACCGTCTTTTCTGTTGCTACTTGTGGTTCAGGATGCGTATGAGCAGAAGAACCACATGTGAAGTGGTCGGGGATTTTAAGAGTGAATGAAGTGACCCGTTCTCCATCTGCCAGTGGTGAAGCTGGCTGCAGTAGGTCTGTGGGTCCAGGTAGCCCATAACTGAGAGGAGACAAAAGTCACCACAGTTAGAAACTTGTAAAAAACAAGTAGCGTTTCACATTGGTCCAAAAGTCAAGATTTTAGGTTTTTTTTATTTTTAGTGTAGTGCCTCGTAGTCTTTGCAGGTGGAGAACAAATGCTTTAGCAGGGAAAGGGAAACGATGTTCCCAACATTTCTTTGGTATTTGCAGCTGTGAACGTAAAGAAGTATCTTGCTGTTCGTAATAGTGAAATAGTTGAGGGGCGCTACATGAATATTTTTTATTTGTTATAAATTCAATAAATAATAAAACCATTTCATGTTAATCTGTATTATTAATAATATTTGCTTATTGAAAATTTCTGTGTGAATTAGAAATTTAGGGAGTACTGTTAGAAATTAATTTGCCTCAACTCTGCATGGTAATACATTAAAAGCACTTAGTAAATGTAATTATTTGTACTTTCCTGGCATTGTTACATGGATACTCGTAACTGTAAATGGTGGATCAGAAAATGATGGTATGAAGTGCATGGATAAGATAAACTGGAGATTTGTTGTGGCTACCGTCAATACAAGAAACTCTATAAGCATATAATTGTTTCACATGTAGTTTCTTAAAATAAACAGTGTGGAAATGTAAGTAGAAAAATATTAGGATTTTGTTTTTTCTGTAAAACTTTAAAGTTTAATATCAGGTGTCTTTTTGAGTTCCGGTATAGAAATCTCAGAAATAAGAAAAGCACATACAAAATGGAAAATCTCCCCAATATTACAAGAATTCCGTGGTTTCTAAGGCAGGATCAGAAGGTTTATCTCTATCCTGATCCCGAGATCACAAAACACCGGACTGTCGCTGATCTCAGAGTCTAAAATGCCTGAGCTAGTGTGCTCTTTCAGATATAAAGCCCAGATTTAGAAGAAACATCCTGTAAGAGGGTGAATTCTTCATAAATTTTTATCTGAAGCTGCTGGGCTTCTGAAAGATCAGAAGCCTCTCGTCAGAGATGCATTAACAGGCAGAGGGTAGCACAAGTAGCCAAGGGCACATGGAGTTTATCTCATATCTGTACAATAATTGAGTAAATCTTTTGAAAATATCCAAATTTAACCACACCAGCAGTTTCTCCCTGCTCTCCCTGTGCAAACCCCAGTCTGAGACAAGCCCTGCCATTCATCTTTCTCCTTTGCCCTTTGCAATCTCCACTTACAATTCATTTTCCAAATGAGCTTTCTTTAGTTTCTCTCCTCATTTCTTTCCTTTGGTTCTGTGGCTTTGTCACGCTGCTCCAATGGCCCTGCTGAACAGGGACGCTGAGCGTCGCTTTTCCTGGCCACCAAAGGAGCGTCTTCTGGAAGGCCACGTACGTCAAGTCAGCCAGATACTTGCAGAGAATTTAAAGATACCTGGGCAGAACCAGTGACTTGCATTGCTTAGGTCTGCTTCTTCAAGGAAGATTAATTGCTGAAGTGATTCACCAGTTGCACATATTTTGTGTAGTCATTTTATCGCTTAGGTAGACTCCTGTGAAAGAAGTATCATACCCGTTCCTCAAAATATTCAGATCTTACCTTTTCTAACACAGGGGGCACCAAGATGAACAAACTAGTTATACATGCATGGAAAGTAGCAAGCTGAAAGTAATTGTGTATTCAGTTTTAATGGAGCTGAATCTCCTGCTGAGATTTCAATATCTGACAGCATTGCTTTCATTGCCCCAAATGCCCAACCTTTTTCTAATGTTTGACCTTGGGTATGATTATATTTCTGTATGTATCTCAAACGATGCAAAATCATTCGCCTATATCAGTCATCTCTTGCTGACAGTCCTGTTCCAGCTCGTGGCAGAAGAGAACAAGTCTGATGGCAGTAACAATAGCTAAAATGAGCTTTGATAGATGTTTCTCCCCTTTCAATAAATACATAAAGCATCTCTATAATGTCATTTTGTTAACTGATAAACAACAAAAGGATGAAGGCATTCACTTTTAACTCTATGGCATGCCATTATTTTCCCATTGCCTTACTTAGTGTGTATAAATAATGTGACCTGCAGAATAGAGGACAGGACTGTTGCTTTCAGTGTTGGTTCTGTATTTTCTTTTATAAGCAGAGGTCCACCTGCTAAACAAGAGCTGAGTAGGTGTATCACAGGCTTTACCATGGCACTTTTGCCCCAGCGTATTGACCCCCCAACCTGAGGTGTTCCTGGCACGCTCTCGACGGGACTTCACAAAACCCGCAGTGCTGGCTTTACAGCTCTCCGTGCCCGAGGTCAACACGCTGCACTCTGTCCTCACAGAAATGCAGTTCTTTGAGCTCATCTCTTGTGGTTTTTTTTTTTCTCCAGCCAGCCTACGCCTATCCCATGAATATCCTTGTACTACTTACTCCAGAGCAGCTCCTGCGCAAGGCACGGTGCTGGGTGCAGGAGGCAGCCCCTTCAGGCGCGGTGCAGTGGGTGGTGTCTGCAGATGCGCACGGTGGTTTGGGGGATGACATAACAGCTAAATGACGGGGGTTCAGGAGAGGAGGAGAAGTTGAGTCTCACCCCTAGTATCCTCGTGATGAAGTGGCCATCGGAGAGGAGCTGGGAGGCGGTGGTGCTGGCAGCCTTGGCGGGCGTGATGAAGAGGGGCTTCCAGACTGATGGGGACAAAGGGACCGTTTTTTAAGTGCAACTCCAACAGGCAGTCTCGGTGTGATTAATGTTGCTGTACTGGTAACAAGAGTGTATCCCCAAAGACAGAAAATTTGATAGTGGTCTCCCTTTTTTAGGTCTGTGTAAGCCGGGCACATTATTTTAATAGTACACCATTAAGGTATTTATCTTAATTTAAAAAAAATATTTCCCTTGTTGTTTGCAATTGCCCACTAGAAACGAAATCCCTTTCCTGACTGAGTATCCTTTACAATCCTGCGCTGGCTGTTATTGCAGGTTGCCTTGGGAATACAGAGTTACTGAGTTTCAGACTTTCTTCAGAAATACTGAGGGAGTTTAACAGCATTTGAAAACACAGATAAAGAAATACATGGACCATGCAAACAGAAGTAAGTGGGATAAAAAGAGATGCGTTTACTAGAGTGGTAGAAAAAAAAAAAGTCCACAAAGAAGCCCCTTGGTCTGATTACAAGACTTGTTAGAGATGCAGAGCACTGACCAAGTTCACGGGAGTTTGAGCTCCCAAGGGCAGTTTTGGGTTTCTTTCTGCGGACTCCAGAAAGTGATTTAATAATTCATTTGAAACTGTGAAAAACTTTCTGCTGACTTACTTTACTCCCTCTTCCAGCAGATTTTTAGTTTTGCTCAGAGATTTTAACCCAGTGTAGAGGAAGCATAAATATATAGAGATCTAAACCCCCGGACTGAGTTTCACACATGTCTAGATGAACACGGACAACCCGACAATTGGTTTGTCTGAATTTGCAAAGGAAAGGGGACTCAGGCTCTGTTAAATCCATTGTTGCTCTATGCTGATCTGCCTGAAGATGAAGAGAAATTAAGGCAAATACAGGCGTTGGGGTGTGAAAGGGGGTAGAGATATAGTGCCTTGAGCTACCGCAGACAGCAAACCTAGTGCTGTGAGGTGCTGCTAGACAGCAAAGCATAAGTTGCACTGTGCTGTTGTTTAAAAAAAAAAAAACAAAACAAAAACAGATGAAAAAACCCCATCAGATGTGGTAGGTAGATGGTGTGTACATCTCCTGTGGGGCCATTCAGAAACTGGTATTTTGGAGCCTTTCCTGTCGCCCTGTTAACCCCTCCCATTCTCCTGATCTCCTTTCTGGAGCATTGGCCATGCTCATCCCCTGCGACCTCCAGGGGCGTCCTGGCCAAGAACCGCTCCATGCTGAGCTCCCTCAAAAAGGCATTGCCAGGGAGGTGTGTGATGCGTGGTTTCCACTCGGGAACAAGCCCGATGCCGAGACAGTGCCTGTCTCCCTGCAGTCACGTCATGGGATGCGATGCCCTCAAGTACAAGGTGGGCTTCCGAGGTGGTGGTGCTTAGTGCTCTACTCAAGGATGCTGGCCATCATACCAAAGTATTAATAAGTGCACCATTCCAGGAAAAATGTGTAGTTGAAACGTGAGTGAAATATTAGCAGTCCAACAGATACAGCGATACGGTGTTGATTCTGACCTTGTAACTAAATGTAAATACAGCATGAGAGGAAAGCAGGGGACTACGTAAAGAGATAAAGCAGGAGACATGGCCTGGTTCTTTTCTTAATGTCTTTGTTTGGGCTGTAATGGTTAGAGAGCATCTATTAATCAGAATGAAAAAGGCTTCCATGAAGAATTCATTAAATGATGCATATTACACAAATACAAGATGTTGCATTCAACACTTCTGCTTTTATTTCTAATAAAGATCCCTGGTAAATATACATTGACTTCTCACTCACAAACATTGGAATGCTTCGTTAGTTATTGTTGCTTGGTTTTTCAATATTAACAGTCTCTCCTCCTGAGTGTCTTTTATTGTGGCATACTATCTTAATAATCTGTGGAAAAGATGGCATTTCCACAGAGATCAAAATGCTGGTGTTTATTGGCCACTTACTCTGTTCTCGTGTCTGCCTCAGTGGTGGAACAGTCCTCCATCTTGTCTCTTAAGATAATGTATTAAAACTGTCAAGCTACCAATCATTAAGTTACCACAAGCATCCAAAACATGCAAAACTATTCTGCTCTAAGGCCAGTTTTATGTGATTTTCTTCAGGTTTTCTTCTCTCCAGGTTGCGAACCAGGCTTCCAGTAGGTAATCAAGTTACACAGATTTCTGCAAAATATATCAAGCAGTGAATCCACTTCTAACTACATCTTGAAAATAACCTCTAAAACAGAAAAAGGCCTTTCCCAAAGACAAGGGTCTTTTGTTTTAAGGAGGAAAACTCTGTCTATGGGTGATATCTCAATAAAAGCATTAACATAGTCTATGAGTAACTGTCCAAAAATGAAAGGCCATCTGTGGTAAATTTTTTGTTGCACGCATATGCGTTTCTTGTGAAAAATGGAAGTTCCTACTCGGAAAGTCACAACAACATGTACAAGTGGCCCAAATTGTTTTTGATTAACAAGGTTTTCTGGCTGGAAGTCACTTTGTCTTCATCCCATTAGCTGAACTCGACAAAACAAATGAGTCTGACGCATTAGGCTAAAACACATTCTTGCTGTGTGAACGCAAAGAAAAATCCTTTCTTAGCAGCCATACAACCATCTTATGCATGCAATGTAGTTATTCAGCTTAATATTCCCCTTTGAGTTTTTATGAAGAGAATGCGAAGTTTTCCGCCTCCTGTCCTTGTCAGCTCCCATGATGCTTCTTTCTGTTTTTCTTGGCTGTGAATCGTGCACTGTTGTGATGAATTAGCTGGTGTGATGTAACTGTGGGCCAGTTAGATACCTATTCCATACAGTCTTTGGAGCTCTTATGATTTTAACAAATACCTTTCCTGGATTCTGTTTTTGGAAATGATCACATAAAGGTGATATTTTTCCAGGGGATAAACAAGTAGGAAACTTTGTTGGGTAAAAAATGTCTGCACGCGGTGAGGACCACCCCTCACCTTGTGTGCTAGTCAAAGCAAATCATTCGCTTCCACGTCTTAGTCTGGTGTTCTTTTTGTGTGATTGTCTGTAAGGAAGTTTATTTTGCCTCAAATATTATTTCAAGCTCACGTTTAGAAAGTCAGATATAATGTCATTTTTATTGTCCACACAAAAGCATGCATTTTGGTACTTGTTTTGTTGACTGTTCAGTAGTTTTTCCAAGTATCCCATTTCCAGATTGATCAGCTGTTGTGTTTTTGTAGCTATTCCAAATAATCTCTTTTCTAGACTATTAATAGATAGCTGAAACGTGTTTTTGCGAGGAGGAAAGAGGAGTTGTATGGGTATTACCAAAATGCTTCAAGGAATTTTACCCTCCAATTCCACTCTACACTTAGTATCTTTACTATAGAAAATGTATTTAGATTCAAAGTTATCTTGGGAACAGTTAGTTTGCGCGCTTGAATTTATTTGGTGTTCTGCATCAGTAAATATGAATATCCAGACAAAGACTGTGATTGTATACCCTAAAAAAGATCTGTTCTTGATTATAGAAAACCTGAAGATGACTGAATTTTCATAGTATATTTTTTCTTTATTTACTCTGAGCAATGTAGTACATAGCTTTATTTTATTCTTAGGAAAAGAGTTGTCACTAGAAAATAGCAATTAGAAAGGACTGTTCCAAATTGTGCTCAAGATGGTGAGGTGTCTCACCAGCAACAGAAAAATGGTGTGGTTAACCAAAGTGCAGTGTCTTACCTAGAAACCTAGCGGGAGTGCTAGTGCTTTTTCTGGTTGTACTTCAATATATTATCTAAGCCAAACAGTCAAGAGAATAAATTTGCACAGAATACATGTTTCTTTAGTGTTCATTATCTTGTTACTTAAAAAATGCCTGTGAAAAAGTGAACACATTCGTAGGAACATGACAAAAATATTCTTAATAGAAAAATATATGAAAACAAAACCTTATTCAAATTAAACAAAATATACAATTGCAACTGGTGCTGTTGTGTTCAGCTTCAGTAGGTATGATGAATTGTCTTTTTTCCCAATGGATAATTTATTTAATTAACCAGGATGCAATGAATTTTAAATTGTATATTAAAATGGAAAAATTAGGTAGTTAGGAAAAAATATGATGTGGTTTACATTCTTACTCACTGCTAGGAAATTTTTTATTGCATAATTAGAAGTTGCAGATGGCAGTTTACCCCAGCCTGAATCTTGTCCACAGAAAATGTTAACCTTGACCGTGTTGACCTGATGGGTTTGAACCATTTTTAAATATTTTTAAAATTCAAATTAATACTTCTGTAAAAAATTATTCTTGCTTACATGTAACTTTTCACAACAGATGAGGAAGCTTTTATTTTTTGGTCATTGTTTTTCGTCTACGAATACACTGTATGCTTAATGTCAAGAAATCAAGATGTGTTTTACGTATAACTAGTCGTATACTTTTAAAACAGAGCCAGCACATGCAAAGATTTTTTCCAGAAAATTTCATATAAATATTCTTCTGCAGTTTCTACCAGGAATTGTACTTCATTGCAATACAGTGTTTGATCCTGTTTATCTGCCTAATTCAAATGCAACCCTGAAGGATATAAACATAGTGACAGTTTTTAAACACACTTTCTGATAAACAGCATAAACTATTACTTGAACCTATTCAATAACATAACACTGACAGACGGAATTCAATGACCCTCAATAACAACAGATACAATCTCATTGTATAAAATTATATTATGACATGATTGTGTTGTCTTGACTTACGACTTAGGTTGACTGCAATATGGCATGCTTTTCCTTTAGGAAAAGATGATACTTATTGACATGGAGATAATGCCGAATCTAAATTGTGCAGCCTAAGTTTCTGTAATGAAAAAAACCCCAAAGAACAAAAGGATGTGTGTGTACAACCAGGAGGTAAATAAATAGTTAAATACTAGTGTTTTGTTAGCAAGAACATGACTTCTACTTTATGCAAATTTCTTTGCTGGGGCAGATTCTTTGGTAGCTCAAATTGACGTTTGGTGGCTCAGTTCAGTCTCCAGTACTGTTAGGAAAATGGATCATGGCAGAGCAGATCGACATCGGAAATCTCTGTGGGTGGCTGTCAGCAAGAGATCTCCTTCCATGGGATATGGCAAACCAAGTTGATTCCTAGACTAAGATGGCAGCATGTCGTCCAAATGGACATTTAGTGGTCTAAAAAGCCAAAGTGACTTAAGAACCTCAGGCTCCCTTAGCTATTGGAGGAAGTCATACTGTTGACTAAGATGAGAACAGTTTCTGGCCAGGAAAGTCGATGTTTCCACCTTCTGTCCTTTCTCTCTCGGTCTGAGCTCCCAACTCCAGAGAACGCAGAACACTGCGAAGTCAGCATAATATAGGGTGTCTGGCAGGGTAACATTGCTGAAAGGATGTCTGACTTTCGTGTTTACCCATCGTCGTAACTCTTTGGTGAGGCTCCAGATCACGTGCAAATGAGTAGGGTAAGGTCCAGAAAGGCTTGCTGCTGGGGCTACTGAGGTTGTTGGTCAGATCCGGCCAAGGCTGCGCTCTTGGTGTCTTGGAGATTTGTGGACAGACATGTGATTTTGTGTGTCATCCCATGCCTTCCCCAGCCACCCACCAAAGAAAAAAACACCCCAAAACAGCCAAATTAAAACAAAATAGTATTCTTTGCATCATTAGGAAAGGTATTTTGTTATATAGTGAGAAACTTCCCAATGTCTTCCATCAGACTGAAAGAGGTGAAATAACCATTAAAGTGTGTCCAGCAGGGTGACGCTCTTTCACTTTTATTTGAGAGCAATAACGATTTTTGTCAAAAAAGTCAATACTTCAGAACATCGCGATTCCCAGCACTCTCAGATGTTGAGGGGCTTTGGGTTTGTTTGCCCATATCATGCAGTATAGCCAATGATCGTATAAAATTTCATTATTACAAGCAGGTTAGAAACACAGAGCTTGTTTATGAATAAATAATTCTGTATCTATTCTGCAGGGTAGGAAGGACACTTAGGACATTCAGCATCTCTAAGGACGCCATGAGCAGGCGGTGAATGTGGCAGGAAACCAGATTTATGGTCAGCTAAATATAGGGAGAGAAAAGACATGCACAATATATAGCATTACTTGGGTTTACTTACAAACACAGAAGCCATAGCCGATGCATGCATGCACAGGTTAAAATTTAGTATAGATAGAAGAGTGCAAGATCTTGAGTAATTTCCATGACTGGTGAGATAAAATCAATGTCCAAATACTTTGTTTCTGGCGAAAAACACTGAAAATACTAATCTGTATAATACAAGAACTTCATGCTATTAATCTGAGAGGATAAAACCCTACACAAAATCATTTATTGGGGAGATGTATGTACTGGCTGTGTTTGCCTGGATAACCTGGAAGTGCCCAGCTGTGGTCTACTGTCCATCTAATGACCCCAGAGCGATGCTCGGTTCTCTGCTGCTGCCCCGTCATCAGAGAGGGATCGCTCAGAAGAGGAGTGTGAGATGTTATATCCATAAATGTCGTAGTCTAGAACCACCTGCCCTAAGCAATACAGGAATAACCCGATTAACTACGAGTTTTCTGGAATGGTTGCACCCACCGAGTTTACACATACATGCAGCCACGTGGTTCTCAGGCCTGTGAAATGCAGGGATGCTGTTAAAGCCCTGCCTCCCCTCCATGACAGTGCTGCCCGGCCGGGGGCTGCTCTGCTTGCGCATAAATAGTCTCTCTTACCTCTGAAGTTTTTCCTCCTCTCCTACAGCAGTGCTAGGGGTCAGGCACACAAAGGTGCTGTCCCCTGATTGCAGCAAACACCGCCATGTGTTGTATGTTTGATGAATTAAAAGGATGCTGCCAACTTAATTACACTGTAACCCTTCAATAAAGGAAGGGCAGAGCTGATTAACTAGTGAATAATTGGGGGCTGATTGATGGCTTTCTCCCTCACTGCTAAAGGCTGTATATATAATTATTTTGCCTGTGGGCCTAATTTTGCCACTGTTAGCTTCCACTTTTGTCATCAGCTGTAATTTATGGATGGGGCCTGAAGCCTTAAAAAAGGCTGGAAAATGAAATAGCCCTGAATCCCCAGATATGTCACCTGGAAATGGCCAGCAGGCAGCCTTTAACGTCAACATTTGCAGCCATTTAGCAGCATTAACACCTCATGCTTAGCCGGAAAATAATATTATCATTTGTCAACAACTATCATAATATAGATTTTTTTCCTGACACGTAATAATGTTGCATCACTCACACCAATGATTTAATATATGTTTTAAATGCAAGATCGATTTATTGTAACTGAATAGAAAATTCTTCTAGTAATGCACTTAAAGAAAAAAAAGAGAGCGAAAGAAGGAAGACCCTTCCCGCCCCTTCATGGCACTGGCAGGTTGGTTACAGAATTAGTAGTAAGTCTCTAACGAACTCCCAAAATCACTGCCAACTAAGATGGTTTGTGAAAGTTTAAAAAAAAAAAAGAAGAAATCTTTTTTTCTTTGAATTTTGAAAGATGCAGTAGCAGTTTCAAAGAAAATATAACTAAGAAACTAGTAAACTTCTCTCCACTGTACTTAAAAACCATTGTGGGACAGTTTTCCATCTCCTGTCAATCAGTAGAGCTGCAGATGAGCCCTTGGAGCTCTGCTGTTTTGCATGGGATGTAGATCCAGCCCTTTTTATTTTAAATTGAAATAAGATTTCTTATTTTTTTCAGAGAGACAAGAGCTAATCATTAATGCTGCAAAGCAATAGTAAAAGCCAATCTGTTTTGAAGGATTGAATTGCTTCAGTGGCAAAGAGGAAAGAGGCCCCCCAAAAGAAAGCCTATTTTGGGAAAATGCAACATTCTGATTAGAGCTGCTCCGGTAGCCACGTGTGAAGAAGCGCTGCCTGTTTTATATTCAACAAAGATTCTTTTTCAATAAAGTAATAACAACTTAGATTCACAATTTTTTTTTGTAACCCATATTTAAACATTGCAGAGAGGAGGCTTCTAATTTATAAGCCAAGATATACAAATCCGCTCTCTCAAATTCCCTTTGTTGTTTTGTCCTCACGGAGTGCTCCCTTGCCTATGAATCACATCAAGATTTGAAGAACCTTTCAGTCAAAGCTCAGTAGTGTGCCAGTGGGCACTGGCCAGGAAAGAAAAAAAAAAAAAAAGATTGATATTTGCCCTCTCTTCTTATCTGCACTTGATTTATAAGTCAGTGCAAGTATGCAAGAGAAATAAAGGCAAAGACCTTGATGCCTCCCTGTGGAGAATCTGCACCATTTGGATTGAAGGCATGAAAGAGGAGAAATTAATGGTAAGCTGTTCATCTGTCACTACTGCCAGCCTGATGGTTTTGCAGAGAAGGAGAGGACTAGATGACATGCCCTCCAGTCAAGGGCACGGCTGCCCGCTGTTCTCATATTATAAACACAGCGCTTTGGGTTTCTAAGGGATTGAAATTTAAATTATACTGTACTTTGGATAGGCAAATCTTTACACAAGTTTATTTTCTTGAAGTATTAACATGCAGGATTTCACTGGCTTTATGTGGAAGAAAAATAAAAATGAAGTCCCCCTTTCTGGTAAAAATGTGTAGCAGACTCTTAAATATGTCTCCATATTTTTAAAGCAGTGTGTTAGAGTGTAATGAGATTTAAATTTATATATGCATTGAAGACTTAGGCACATGCATAAATAGATAAGCTTTAGCTATTCTACTTCCTGGCACACAGGAAAAGATTAAAAAGTTCAAAATAGGAGTTGAATGGTGTTTTTCTATTAAAATTGTATAATGCCAACTGCTGCTATTGATGACAATATTAAGAACACATCCGGGGGATAAAAACTGACACAAAACTTTCACGTTGTGCTAAATGACAAGAAAAATGTGCTTATTGCTAAATGGCTGCTTTTCAGTGCTCAGCATTTGTGTACCCTCTTGTTGCCGTTGAAATATTTTTCAGTACAGTACCTAGCACAGAGGATCGCTGGTCTGCTCGAGTCCCCAGGATGTTTCTCCGACACCCATGAACCATCCTGTGTGTCGTCAAAAGGTATCGGTGCTAATAGGAGCGATTTTTGGTGCCCGGCGTGGTTTGGATTTTGGGCGTGAGAACTAGCCTGCATGGTGCACCAGTTCAGGGTTGAGATTTTGTGACGCTACTGCCACCCACACCCACCAGCTATGAAAAGCCCTCTTTGCTGAGACCCAGCAGTGGGATGGGAATTTCTGTTTTCCGTTAAAAAAAAGGAAAAGTAAGTTGCTAGTCCACTGCTTTCGAACGATCTTGGGTTTTACAAACCAGAAGACAAAAAAAACCCCAAATCCCCTGTCACTTACTTTTGTTAAAATCTGCCAAGTTTGGAGCTAATGTCATTATTTCCTGAGGCTTGAGTCATCATTCCTGAAATCCTAGCTTGGGCAACCGATTTCAATAAAACGATTGTGCTCAAGCTCAAGTTGCTCTTACTATGGCAAACGTAACAACTTGCATATCACTTCTGAAAGAACTGTAAATCTTCCAGAAACCTGGCAGAGATAAACCAGTGAGAGAAGAAAGAGATGGAGGTTAGTCCTGTATGAGATGGTTCTTCAGGAAGGAAGGAAGGACCATTCTTCCCTCTAACATGAATGGCATCTCCAAAGTATCATGCCTTGATTTCTTTATCTTTCCTACCTTCCTCCCACACTGCTGTGGGAGAGGTCACCCTGCCTCTCTCTCCCATGTCAGGGCTCCGAAGCTTTGCTTCCCTGGGCTCCTCGTCCTCCTGAGCCCATCCACGCCTCGCATGAGGGCTTCACTTTCTTGTGCACCACAATCGACCTTCTCAATTGCCTGTCAGGAAAAACCTCAGCAGGGTGATTTCTAACACCGACTGAAGAGGATCAAGGCATTCACAGTCCTAATCAAAATTAGTCAGCCAGAGATATATGGTCACAGAATCACAGAATGTTAGGAGTTGGAAGGGACCTCTGTGGGTCACCCCGTCCAACCCCCCTGCTGAAGCAGGGTCACCCAGAGCAGGCTGCACAGCACCGCGTCCAGGCGGGGCTGGAATATCTCCAGAGAAGGAGACTCCACAGCCCCTCTGGGCAGCCTGGGCCAGGGCTCCGTCACCCTCAGAGGGAAGAAGTTCTTCCTCGGGTTCAGCTGGAACTTCCCAGGCTTCAGTTTGTGCCCTTTGCCCCTTGTCCTGTTGCTGGGCACCACTGGAAAGAGTCTGGCCCCGTCCTCCTGACACCCACCCTGCAGATATTTAGAGGCATTTAAGAGGTCCCCTCTCAGCCTTCTCTTCTCCAGGCTGAACAAGCCCAGCTCCCTCAGCCTCTCCTTGTAGGAGAGATGCTCCAGTCCCCTCACCATCCTCATAGCCCTCCGCTGGACTCTCTCCAGTAGCTCCCCATCTTTCTTGAACTGGGGAGCCCAGAACTGGACAGAGTACTCCAGATGGGGCCTCACCAGGACAGAGTAGAGGGCAAGGAGAACCTCCCTCGACCTGCTGGCCACACTCCTCTTAATGCACCCCAGTCACCAGTGCTGAGAACAATTCACCTTCAAAAATGTACAGTTGCTCTTATCTCCCTGCTCCTGAAGCGTCTCCTCTGCAGCGGTTACAGGCTCCGTGCTTGCAACGCCCGCCCAGCACTCCGCGTTTTAACTCGCTGCTTGAATCTGCCTAGAGTTCTGGCAGACTTCAAATGTTGGAGGTGATATTTTCAGTGCCAGCTGTGCGTTAAGCATGTTTTTTTAGAACTTTCTTCTAAAATGTATAAGGCTTTTTTTCCTTAGTTTTTTTAAAAGAGACTGTGGGAAAGTATGTTCTTTCACAGACTTCAAAATTATAATAATTTTTCTGAGCAGCTCCAGTTCCTCCAGGCTTCGGAGTAGGTAGTTAGTTACTTTGGTGCTTTTTTTTCGTTCTTGTCAAAAAAAAAATCCTCCTGCGCCCTAGTTTATACGCATGTTAAAAATCTGTTTGCACTTGCTGAGTCCATCTGCACCAAAGCTGATCCGTCTCCTCGCAGTCCTGTGCCGACCGCAGTGTGGATGTGGCACCCGTACAGAGTGACTCTTCCTGCGCCGTGCCGTTCCCCTCTGGTCTTAGGTCACCTCTTGCTGATTCAGGGATGCTGTGAAACCCACTGAACTGAGTATTATTTTCGCTGTGCTGAATGTTCGTGAAAACACTGGCAAATTGTATCTTTTCCATGTCTATAGTGACGAGTGATGTCCAAAAGCTTTCTGCTGCCAGAGGTTAGATTGTAAGCTGGGGCACAGGAGGTGGTACAGCAAGTCTAGAGGTCTCGGTTTTGCTGATGAAGTGAAAAAAGCTTGTGTGGTCCTGGCAGGCCAAACATTTTCAAGTCTTGACTCGTTAGTTGTTTGGGAAATTGAATATGAAAGACAGCAAGAGAATGCAAAGGTTGTAAAGTTAAGCACTGAAAGTAAGAAAATGCTAATACAGCCGTATTTATATTTATATGTACACAAACTACAGTATTAGATTTTGTTCTGTAGTGTGCGCTAAAATGTGTTCAAATGGCAGCAAGTGCAGTCTTCTCACACTCATGATCTGTTATTTCATAGAATCATAGAATGGTTTGGGTTGGAAGGGACCTTAAACATCACCCAGTTCCAACCCCCCTGCCATGAGCAGGGACATCTTCCACCAGCCCAGGGTGCTCAGAGCTCCATCCAACCTGGCCTTGAGCACTGCCAGGGAGGGGGCAGCCACAGCTTCTCTGGGCAGCCTGGGCCAGGGCCTCACCACCCTCAGAGTAAAGAATTTGCTGCTTATATCCAGTCTAAATCTCCCCTCTTTCAGTTCAAAGCCGTCACCCCTTGTCCTGTCACTCCATACCCTTGTAAAAAGTCCCTCTCCAGCTTTCCTGTAGACCCTTTCAGGTACTGGCAGCTGCTCTAAGGCCTCCCTGAAGCCTTCTCTTTCTTCTCCAGGCTGAATAGCCCCAGCTCCCTCAGCCTTTCCGCATAGGAGAGGTGTTCCAGCCCTGGGATCATTTTGTTTCCTGACCACTGTCTAAACTTTGGGCTTTTCCTCATGGATTTTCCTCTGACGCTTTCATCCTGGCTTTTATAAAATTAACCAGTCTTTGCTACTTGTGTGAACAGTTTTGGAGAAGTATCCTGTTCTTGTGGAAGGAAGGAGTTGTCTCCATTTCATACATCAGTAATCAGGCACCGAGATTAAAGGCATTTCCAAAGCACCAGTAATGGGTGAGATGCAGATGCTGAGATACCCGAGGTTTGCTGGTTGACAGGCGTTACTGCTGCCGGGACAGTTTCTTTTAAGCAACTTTCCCATCTGGAGTAGAGCCATGCCGGGTGGCAAGGTGCTGTGCTTTGGTCCCCAAAACAACATGCGTGTATGACCACCACCGAAGCCTCCTCAGCTCAGACACAGCTCCATGCTGATACAGCGATGCTGCCTTGGGGACCCAGACAGACTTGTTCAGCGCTACCAATGGGATTTGTATTTCAGTGCATAGACGTAGGCTTAAATGGTGACACCGTTTTCATCATTCTGGCTTCTTTCAGCTCGTTCCCTGTGTATCCACCAGCTACAGACAGCAGCGAAGTAAAAATCCTGATTTATTTCCACACACAGTCATTCCTATGCACTTATGAGACTGAATTTCTCTGGAAAAGAAAAAAAGCCGCCTGTTAGCAAGTAATTAACAACTACATCACAGCAAAGACAGGCAAGGGCCAAATTAAAGTTGCAGAGGGACCTTTAATTCCAGCGTTTCCTAGCTATCGAGAGCTTCGGTAGGCTGTATTAGCAATCTTTTAGCCCAGTTTTTAATATAAGCATGCATCAACACGAAACGCAAGGCCGTGTTTCCGCTGCGCGGGCGCGACACCGCGGTCTGCGAGGCGCCTGGGTTCCCACCTGGAGCCATCAGCCTTGCTGCAGCAGCGGGCGATGGCCAGGGAGCCTCACGCGCTCCGTGCTGCTTGATGGATGCCTGCATCCAAAGGCGTGAGGATGGGGAAAGCACGGGAAGAGTGGGAAACCACGGAAGGGATTCGTGGACCATGGCGGGAAACTGGTTCAAATCCAAATTAACCAGGAGGCAATGTGGGGGTCCTGAGCTGAGCAGCACTGCCAGCGTGAGATGAGCTTACAGCTGGTGGACCAAAATCAGGCTGGTTTAAGGGTGGCTTACCAGCACCCCTAACAGCCTGTGTTTTCTGATTTTTGTACTATTTTTTTTAATGTCTTTATTTCAGCTCTTCTTATTTTACAACCAAGCTGCTTTATGTTATCCTTTCAAAAAATACCCATATCAACAGAAAAGAAACATCAACACAAAGAAAAGTAAAAACTAAATTTATTTCCTGTTCAAATTCAGCTGGTAATCCTGAAGTTTCTTCACCTAAGATGGCCTAGACATGAGAATATTTTAGAATTTTGAGGGAACTGGTTTTGTTCCTCCAAAATGAAAAATGCATTTCACCAGATATCCATTTTTTTCTGTGAGGAAGGAAAGAGTTTAGTAAGGAACCATCAAACCAATTTGAATATTGCAGAAAATTCTTCCAATAAAATAGTGAATTTCTTCCCAGTTTCCTCAATAGGGGGATATTCTCATGCGTAACTAACAGCTAAATGACACTGCTTATCCTTGTGGGAGACCCTCTGTCACCATCGTTGCCTCTCTGCAATATTCTCATTTCAGAATTCGGGGGTTGGCTGTTATTCTGTACAGCCACAAAAGCACCCACCACTCGTTATGGGGCTAAACTGTAAGTCTAAACGAGAGCAAAATTACACCTAAAAATTCAGTTCTAGGTTTGATAACTTAAGGGGTCATTAATATTTTCTCTAAATATTTTAGTGTGTCTGGACTTCATTTCCTAGTGTTCAGCTGCTTATTTTAATAAATATTTCTTTCCTGGGCACTTGATTAAAATGTAGGAAATAAATGCATTTTTTATTTTATCTCCAAAATATGATTATAAATGACCTTTGATAAAAAGTTAACAGAGAATATGTCAGGAAGCAGCTCAGAATGAAAAGATTAAAAGCAGGCAGTCTAGAGAGGTGTTTAATTTCAATTTTCTTTGTGGTAGAAGAAATCTGTAGATTTTAAAGCCATCATGCCGTAGTTACTTTTATCAGTAGGGCTCTTTTGTTTTGTTCTGCCACCTAATTCTTTTGATGACAATGAGTCCACAGTTTTCCAATGACTGATTTCGATTTGCATGTTATTGTCAGCCTTTTATATTTTATCATATCTCCACTTTGGTTTTTATGCAGATCCTCACATCAGAAGGCAAGGGCAGCCTGAGCTAAACAGCTGGCTGGATTTGCATGAAAATGGACTGCCCTTTTTCATTTGTTTGTTCTTTGGAAATTACAGTAGGTGAGTATCTGACTCAAATTTCCCAAACAAATAAAGATAAAACTTCACAGATATTAAACTGTGGAGCATTAAACTGTATCATTTTACATATAAAAAGAAAAGGATTAAATAGAATTAGTCTGTTGAGCTGACTGAAGAGAAACAATGTGAGTGGCGGTCTGAAAACTAAAGATACAAAAGAACCATGGTATCTTCAAGAGATTTTCTCTCCAAATATTTTCCTTTCCCATGTTTAAAGGATAAACACTAATATGAATATTTCCCTTATGAATTTAAGACATTTTTGCTAGTCAAAAGAAAGCCATACTCTGTTTTAAGTCATTATATATTTGATAGTATTCATGTATTTTGTATACATATTTTATATATATATATACATATATCAGTTTACAGAAGCCCCGTAGCGATGGATATTCTTTACAACTTGGACTGGCAGAGTAAACCAGCCAAGGTGTAAACATGCCCAGGGGCAGATAACATTAAGATGCCCGTATTGTTTCCGAAAGGCACAATCTGTAGGGTGAGGTAAGATCTTTTATTGGGCTGACTGATATAGATGGAGAAGAAGAACAAGCTTTGGGGCACCCAAGAGCTTGATAGTTGACAGACACGAGCTTTATAGATTTGAACAGTAAGGTATCAAAATAACACATGGCACGACTTGGAGTTGTCAACAGACGTATAAATTATTTAGAGCATGTGTGCCCTTGTGTGCCTGTGAGCTCGTCCGTCTCTTTCCACTCAGGCTGCTTGAGCTTATAGAAGATGTAACCGCTCCCTGCAAACCTTACCTCTCTTCTGCATTTAGACCATCTCGGAAAGAAAAGCACAACTACAACTTTTAATTTAAACAAAGGTTTGGAAGGAGTGAATTTTATGATGTCTAGCTATAGTATGAGATTTAACTATTTTATGTGTAGATTCTCCTTCTTTCAACTGACAGTAGGAGCTTGGAACACAGTAGCACTATACAGTTTATAGAGTTAAACTTCTGGGTCAAAGAGCTATCATCTCTCTATTTCCTGGAGAAGTGGTAACTGCTAGTCTTGCATGAGATAAAAGTACATTGGTTTCTCTGATATGGTTGGAATTGGGTACACAGAGTCACAGCCACACAGTGCTGGGAGATAAACAGTGTCCCCAGGGAGCAGCACAGAGCCAGATAATAGCCAGGAGCCCAGGTAAAGTTTTGTGGAATAAAATATGTTCTCATAATTTTTTTTTCTGTTGTCATACAGACTTCTTCCATAATCTTTCCTGGGTACGCGTGTGAAAGTCTGGAGAGCGCTTTAAATCCTTTTCCTTTTAAACACGGCAAAATCAGGTATAGCTTTCATTACGCCCATGCATTGAAACTTATTAGCAAGAAGCACTCTAAATAATTCATAAGCCCGGTGACATCTCTAGGCTTTGCTTTGTGGTGGCGTGAAACCTCGCCGCTCAGATCTACAAAGTCTGTACCTGTCAGCCAGCAGGTGCTGACACGGGTGATGTAAGGCCCTATAAGGTCAGTTGAGAAGACAGCACGTATGGATTCTCGCTGTTTTGGGTGTTGGATCTTTCACACAGCTGTAGGGGATGCAGATGGGCTAACTGTATCAGTAGTGCTTTAATATCACTGATTAAGATAGTCTTACTGTTGTATGGCAGCACTGCTGTGGGTCAAGCGACAGCGGCAGCAGAAGACAGCTAGATCCAGGCAAATGCAGAAGGCCCTAAATTCACCTCCTGTGAAGCTGAAATGATTGTTTTGTGAATGCTGGGACTCAACAGATGGTGGAATTAGGAATAGTCAAAAGGAAATCTAGTCCTGGAAGACCAAGGATATTCAGGAGCATGCTCTGTCAGATGGGGCAGGAGCCTTGCTGGAAGGCAACGGGTTGCTGCCGGGAAGGTGACGATGGGGACAGCTGAGAACATATTCAGATTAGGGAAGCTATGTGTAGTGGACATCATGCCTGGTGGACTGGCCTTGGTTTATCTACAGTCCATTTGTTGTTTTCAGCTATTTTAAAAATTCAACAAATATTATTTTGCTTTAGGAAAGCCGCATAGGGAATTGCTACCAATTTGCTCAGCTCCCAGCAGATCTGAAGGCACTATTGTAAGTTTGTGTTTGCTAAGGACTCACCAGGAATATTTCTACTCTATAATTCAATCCTCTGTTGGAAGGTAAGAAAGTTGTGTGGTTTCATTTTGAAAGTGGCAATGCATTATGGTCTAGGAGCCAAGAAAGGATGCTCTTGGATGAAACAGATGAACCCTTCACTTGGCTTTTGAGCAAGGACTATCAGGGGCAAGAGTTTGCTGTCATTTGCATTTCACAAGAGATCCATGGAGGTTCATACAGCCCTGTGCACGTTTGTACCCGTGCATAGAGAAACACCTGCTAAACTCCTTCAGAAAGCGCCATTATAAAGTCCTGCCTGTCAAAGTCACTGAACCCACAGAAATGTGTCATGAACAAAGCAGAGGCTATGCAGAAACTTACTGCAATTCAGTATTTATAGAGGCACCATGGAAATACTTTTGGTTTATTATTTATTTCCTGTTGATATTATTTTGTTTGTAACTTCTTAAAATTCAGTATTTATAGAAGCATCACGGGAGTACAAATAATTTTTGGTTTGTTATTTATTTCCTGTTGATATTATTTTGTTCGTCATATTTCTGGACTTTTTCCGAAAAATGTTGCACTTCAAAATTCTTTACTAAATATCAGGCATAGATATCAAAAGTTGCGTTGGCATTTTTGAAAGTTTTCCAAGGTTTTGTTGTTGTTACATTTGCAGAAACCATAGCCCCTGCATAGCTGTGAATGACTTGAATCACAGGCATCCAGCCTGACAACTACTCAAATTACTTAAATGTTACAATACGCAAAAATAATGCAGAAAACAAGACATTTTGGCTTTGGAACCTGAGCTGGAAATGGATTGCTGGAGAAAATAGAGTATTTCACTTGCTTTTCATTTTAATGAAAAGGAACAAACTGTCTCGTATTTGGCTAAGTTTAGCACTTTGATTTTTTTGTTGGGTTTTAATCTGGGCTCACAAGAGATTTCCTTCAGTGCTTGAATCTGTCTGAATGAGCTCTTCCTGCTATTACTGTTTTAATCAAACTGGGCTGGCATGCCCACGCACAAATAGCAACACAGGGAGAAAGAGCTCGTGCACTGAGAGCCAGCTCACGCTATCTGGCTGTGAGTTTTCTCTGGACCACTTCACTTTTGCAAACTGTTGGTGGAAATGTGTTCTGGCTCCAGTGTGATAAAGTGGAATGGTGTGTAAGCGTAAAGGGTTAGATCTCCGTCTGATATCTAATGGTTGCTTGAACTATGTGAATTTATACTCTCTGAGGGGCAGGTGCAATAGACAGGTCTATATTTTGCAGAAAATATTATTCAGGTTCGATTTTAAAGACCCATTTTTACATTGACTTCGTAATGTAACTTCTTGCATAAATCCTCTACATAATGGTGAAGTACCACGGCCATCCTTATGGAGTCTAGTGTGGGAATCAGCACTTTTTTCAGAACAAACCAGGGTGAAACTCCTTGTCCTGCCACCAGACCACTTGCGGTGAGGCCCATGTGCTCACGGCGGTGTCTGCAGCAGCTGCTCACATTGCAGGAGATCGATGGGGCTTGGCTCAAGTCCCCATTCCTGTAGGACAACCTCAATTCAAGTAATCTTTTGTCCTTTTGCTTGATGTATTCTTGGTGCAACTAGTTGTCTCCTGTGGCTGTGTTGACCTAAGGGTAGTGCCAGGGCTCCTCTGAGTTCATCACCTTCAGATTATCCTTCTTTTCCCCAAACAGCCAGAACTCAGTTGTTGGGCTGACAGTGTCTCCAGCATTACCCACGCAGCAGGCAGATGATGCACATCCCTCCTCGTGGGCGGGAAAGGGAAGAGCTAATGTGTAGACTAATTTGGATTACTCTTGAAAAAAACAAGTCTATCGTTAGGGTTTGTTATGGCGTGGTCACTTCCAATTTCCATCCGTGTGATGGGTGCACAAACACAAGTCATGCAAGCTAGTTTTTCTGGTGGTTTTCCCAAAATAATGGGAAAATAGGGGTTCTCCATAACCTTGGGCCTCTAAGACGGATTAATTGCGTGTGTCTGTGAAAGTGTGTTTTTTTAAAGCCTTTCACAATGCTGAAAGGACACTGAGAATGTCTTCGCATGTTTCTTAAATTTCAACCAAGGCAAAACAAATGTGGCTCTTTTATGTCGATATTTTATGTCTCCCTAGGTTTTGTGTTAAACTCCTGTACAGAGGTACTGTGTGTTATTGATAATGTAGAACCGGACTTGGTGGCTTTTAATGTCTTTTTTCATGTTTATATGGAACATTTTGAAGCAGCAATTAAAATAATTAAGGAGGGTGAAGAAATCTTTAGCATGCAACAAAGATTTCTGCAAAATGTTAATTTCTGTCAAATAAGTGAATATATGCACAGATGCCTCCTGACAGAGGCTGTGATTTCTGAGTGCTTTGCATGCCAAATAACTTGTTTACCCCCTCAATGTTTGCCAAGTTTACTGTCAATTTACAAATAATTTCCATTTTGCTGTTTATTCTGCTGCCTTTTGATGGAT
Organism: Opisthocomus hoazin; assembly: GCF_030867145.1. Taxonomy (NCBI): domain Eukaryota; kingdom Metazoa; phylum Chordata; class Aves; order Opisthocomiformes; family Opisthocomidae; genus Opisthocomus; species Opisthocomus hoazin. Next base: position 2,571,682 of record NC_134427.1, on the reverse strand, counting down.
ATGTCTTCCAGACTTTTATCTTGCATGTAGACAAACTAATTAATATTTTCCCTTCAGGCAAATATTTTTTTCTTAGATCTAAATGTGGGTTAGATTCTTCTTCGTTTCCATATGCTTTGTTCTGTCAATCATTTCTCTTCGATGTTACTAAAAATGTACCTTTGTGGATGTCATTTCTCATGTTTTACAGATTTATTTCACCTACATCTATATGGGAATGTGTGTATGTAGAGAGACATATTTGTTATATATGTGTTCATATATGTTTAAGCAAGGAGAGTGAAAATACTCGCTCGATGTGAAGATTTGGATTTTAAGATGGAAAGAAAATACATTTTGTCTTGCCTGTTGCTGCCGTTTCCCAGGCTTGACCTCATTGTTTGTGGTTACTGCTGCCCATATGGCACAGGCAACGCTGAGTACGTCTCTTCCGCGGTGTCAGCCCCAATTCTCGCACGTCTTTTTGACCTAGTCCAGCCCTACTAGTCATATATGAAATATTCGGTATATCCCATTTTCATCCTCCTGTTATCACCCCAGCACAGACCAAAGCAAGATGACCCTTTGGAGATGCGCAGGGTGATACAGAAGCAATCCCGAGCCATTGTAACCATGTGGGAGGGATGCTTCCCCCTGGACTGGTCTGGTCGAGCTTTGCTGACCTTGGTACCGAAACCTCCTCCTCATGCATCAACGCAGCCCCAGGGATGCCCCTCCTGCAACGCCTTTCGTCGACATCGAGCTGTGTTTAAAGATCTCCGACAGCTAAATATTGTTGTATTCAAGGCACAAGATTTCCACATAGTCTCTGCAGCTTCCACAAAGCTTTTAGGAGGTTTTGGAAGACACAACGTGGGATTAAAAAAAAAAAATTCTTATCGGAAGCCTGCATGTTAACCACATTCTGCTGAGAAAAACACAGGTGGTAACGGAGAGCGCAGATATTGTGAACAGATTCTTGCGACTTAACAGTCGTAAAAATATCTCTGCAAAAAATACTCCCAACGACTCTGTTTACAGAATGCTTGGTATTTCCTATATCTGGGAATATTCTCCTTGCAGCTCCATATGTCGCAGCTAGTCTGTCAAGCTTTCTTCTGAACTGTTTGCAGGTTGCAGTCTGTCTGCAGGGCTGGGTGCTGATGCCTGCGGGTTTTCAGGCCCTGCGTTATGGGCATGATGATCTTGTTCACTTTGCAGGCGCAGAAAAATGGAGCTGGGGTTTAGCAGGATTTGAAGCAACTTCCTAATTACGCCAAGCAGAGAGCTGCCAGAGTAAAATCTTAGCCAGAACGCCAGGTTTTTTGTTACTGGTTCTCTTTTTAGTGTATCTCTATAATTTTCTGTGTTTCTGCTTTTGTTTGTATCATCGTAGTCAGCGGGACCGAGAGATTAAAGAATGAACTACATCATCTTCGCACATCCTCAAAACCTGTCGAGAGAGGAGGAGAAATTAAAGAAGGACAAAAACTCGCAGTGAAGTAAAGCTGTTTCCTTTGAGCTGCCTTATTAACCAGTCAAGCACTTGACTGCCACTGTCAGCTAGATTTCTTTAGAGCAAGAGTGGCATTTTGAAAAATACAAATTCACCGCCTGCACAAGTTAATGAGGCCCTTCAGCAGTGTTCATTGATAGTGTAAATTCATCATAATACAGTGCTACAAACCATAAATGGGATATGCATGCAGGAAATCATCCACTATTAGAAATTTGCCAGGCACGAAAAGAAAAAGAAGCCATTGATAAGCAGAAAACTCATCTCAACTGCTCCGTGCTGATGGGTGTGCAGCACATTAGCAATGCCAGATAGTGCCATGGTGAGAACTTATTAAGGTGAATTGAGGTAGCTCGTCAAGTATATTTTGCTCCCCTTTGTTCGTGTTTTATGGACTCTCTCGGCTGCCTCCCTTGCATTTGCCAGTGTCGGGTTAGATAAAGTTTGCTGTGTGAGGACTACTGTCAACACAAAGGGCCAAATGTCTCCAAATATGTTCCTTTTCTGTGCAGGCACAGACGTGCTTATGCGTTTTATTGAGTTTCAGTGGCATTTGCAAGCGATAGCTTTACAGACACCAAATTATCTTAAGGGCTATGGAACACACCAGGATTGGACAGTAATAAAAGTTGGCAACACCCCAGAAGAAATATATCAAGGTGACTTCCTGATCTTTTAAATAATTATCGAGCAGTGCTGTTTTGCTATCCGTGTAGATGAATAAATCTCTCTGTGGTGCAATACATTTAGTACTCCTACCCTTGTTGAATAGTATCATTTCGGAAACCTCTGGGACCATTAGGCCAATACTTCAGTGTGATTTGTCTGTTGGCCAGTTTCCATCATCCTGCTTCAGGGAATGAATAGAAAAATGAATTCCTTGTATCATGGTCATAAAATGGTCAGCTTCTTGAAGAGAATAAATGTACGAACTTGTGTAAAAATCTTGAAGACCGTGGTCCCTGACACGCAGGACACCACAACATTAGATGAACTAGGTCTAGGAAATAAAGCTGATTGCTATGAAAAGGCTTTGAAACCTCTGCATTCATTTCCTATGGCCTTGATTCAAAAAGTATGGAGACCTGAGGAAAGACTGCATTGGCTTAGTCTCTGAAAAGTGTCTGGAAAAGGAGAATCACTACCCTGACTCCCTACTGTCCTGAGCATCTCTCTGTTGAATGAATCTGCTTGTTGTGGAGCCACAGGTGACTGGCAACAAACAAAGGCCCATAAACAGAGGAGCTTGAGAAGATGCAAATCCTGGTATCCCTCTTCCCATGGTGTCTTTGGTTTCACATAAGAAGACAAGGTTAAGGGCATGAACTCTGGTCTTCTCTCCCAGGGGAACTGCTTTCAGGCATCAGCTGTAGCCTTCCCACAGGAGTTAGTTCAGAACTAATTTGAATCCATGGAAACCCCAAAGCCCAAGTCCCCTTCTCCCAGTGTCATCTGTTTCATTCTGCTGACACGCGTTTGTGCTGTCAGCCGCACAAGGCGTTGAGCAGAGTAGCAGAAGCCTAAGCAAACACGTCTTCCGTTAGTAAACAGCAATAATGATTTTGACTGAAAGATATGTAGGAATAACTGAGAAGAAACTGCAGATGTTGATGCTTTCTCTTCCCTCTGCCTTTCAAACCACTTTGCTAGCTTCTCTGCGCTGCTCCTCTCCTGGAGGTAAGGGAAGTGTTTATGAGACACTCCAGTGTCTTTTTTGTGTCTCTTATATCTTGCCCATGTTGAAAACTATTTCAAAGATGACAGACCAGAGAGATGCTCCTTGGTCCTCTCTGACCTCCTGCGTTGCTCCTCCCCTCTCCTCTGCTTCAACAACTTCTCTTTTCTTTCCGCCTTGCCCCATCTGACTCTCTCCTGGCGCTGGTTGCCCTACTCTTCCAAACCAGTTTTTCTCCCAACTCCTGCCAAAGTCTGTCCTATGATCTCCAAAGGGATCTTAGAGCTTGGCTTCTGAAAGGATGGTTTTCAAATACATCTGGAGCACGTGCTGCTCAATGCACTGTGGACTGTAAGAGATGAAACAGAGTTAGATGCTTTTGTTCCTTTTGCCCGCTATTCAAATCCCCAGCTGATAATTATGAACAATAGATGAAAATGTGTTTGGTATATATCATAAGAAGAAATCTTATGGAAGCATTAGGCAGCCTATTATTGCAAGGCTCTTGTAAATACTGTTTTGTAAGAAGAACCTATCTAAGATGATGTAAAACTTAATATTCCTATTAACAAGATGTACTATACTCTTTCCAACTCATATCAGTGAAAATGTATTTTAAATTACAAAGTACTCATATTTTATCTGAGCCAATGTTCTGATTCATATGCCTCCTCTTTAATCCTATTTTCATTCAGAGTTTCACAATTCACATCTTCTTTTTCCTATTTTATGTAATATTTTCTGTGTTTTCAAAATGTAATCAAAGCTTGTTAGCTTCTACCCAACTATGTTTGGTTGAATGAGAATATTAATAATACCAGCTATTGATGTCTTTATGCTAAAATTTGATTTATTGAGCAAGTGGCACGTAATCTGTGGGGAAAATACCTAGAGATAACACCTTGAGATGATTAATTGTGTTTACAGTGCATTCCTGTAATAATTGTTTACAAGGAAATTTATGCATGAGTTGCTGCCCCAGTTCAAAAGAATAACTCATCAGATTGTCAAGCTCTCTGCTCTTGAGTATTCTGGCTAATTGCTGTCTTTCCTAGTTGAGCATCATAAATCCTTCTTCCACAGAGCTGAGAGCAGGATTTTTGGATCATGCTTTTTCCTGCAATGAAAACCTTTTCATCCCTGGGAACATCAGTTCTCTCATGCAGGAAGGAAAAAAAAATATGTAAGGGGATGATATCTCCAGCAGCCTGTGACAAGTTGCCCACTAGCGTTGGATATAACTTCTGAAACGAGCTTATACAATCGTGTGTTAAAGTCTGTGTTGGGTCAATTCGCCAGTAATGTTATTGATAATGAATAACAGTAATGTTATTGATAATGAAGAACATATGATATATATAATATATGATAACATTTGATATATATGTAATATAATAACATATGATATATATAATAACACATAATATATGAAGATATAGACTTAGTCTTCTATACTTCAAAGACATCAATCCCCAGTTCCGCTGCTCTCTACTTATGCATAGCTTTCTCTTTCGCAAGTGCTGCAGGGTAGAAATGGTAGGATGGGTTGGAGCAGGGTTTCTTTGCAGCCATCTGTGTTTATTACTGATCTAATAACAACTGCACAATTCTGCCTTTTGGAATTAAATCCACCATTGTAAATTCACAGGGATAAACACACGTTTCTTTTGTACAGCTTTATGCATTTTGTTGTTGGTTTGGTTTTTTTTTTTTTTCTATTTCTGACTTTTGGGTTTAATTATTTCATAACTAACTTTACTGTAGTTACAGGATTACTATCTGAGCAATATGTTACCAGGAAGTAGTGATAATGTTTGATAATTCCTGATTACATTCCCGTTCCAGTCCATGATCATGATTATACAAATGTTTCTGGTGCTATTTTTCAGTACAAATCCTTCTTTTCACTTTTTTTTCTCTTCCTTGTTGACAGTGTATTGGTCAGAACACAAGAGAAACCAACCTATTTGCTAGTTTAATTAAAGATGTCAGTAAAATCCTTAAGGTTTGCCTGGGAAGAAGCAGATTTACTTGCTGCTTTTATGCACACTGTGGGATTTAAACATTTTGAGAATTGCTTTGGTGATTTTTCCCAGGAGATAAAGGAGTGGATTAAGTGAAGTAGTTTCTGACTATAATTGGTCTGGTTTAAACACTTAAAAATAACTTTAAGAAATAAGAAAATACAAAACAGGTTTTCAAGTAGGGATTTAACTTTTCTTTTTCTTTTTTCCCCAGCTATGTGTTTATTTCAGCTTTGGTGTCTCTTTGTGAACTATCAAAGTGTGCTGTGCGCAAGGTGGTGTAGATGTACTTTAGCTGCTCTGAGCAGTGGTCCAGGCAGAGGACAGATGTCTGAAGGAGAAGAAACAAAAGGACTAAATCTGAAGAAACAGCGGGGGAAGAGAAAAAGGAGATGAGAGGGGAGATGAAAAAAAAAAGGGAGGGGCCCTTCAGCCTTTGGGTAGGTTATTTGCTCTTTTCAAACAAAGTGGGCTGTGTGTGCTTTAAAGTTTCCCAGTGTTTGCCTAGCAAAGCCGGCTCCATCACAGGCAGGCTCCCACCACCTGTTGCTGAGGTGTTCCTGGCACACCACCGCCGCGGCTGGCACGCTGCTGCTGCTCCTCTTCGGTTGGGAAATTCAATCGGTTATACACACGGGGCATCACGGAAAAGCTGTGCTGTCTATTTTTCTAGTCAGACACATGGGTTCTTCTTTCTGCCTCTCTCTGTCTCAGGTAGGTGAGTGGCCAAGAACAAGGAGTTGCTGCCAAATGATTTTTGTCATAGTCATTTAGAAAGACAGAGGTGGCTTTGGCACAAATCAAAATCTTCAGATGACTAAACCAAGCCTAACACTGTAACCCCCTGATACCGTCAGGTCTTACGATACCATCTGCACTGGGTGAAGGCAATAAAACGCACTGGTGAGCAATTTGGAAAGATAAATTTAACAGCTAAAGTTAAGCTTGTGGTCCAGAGAAGTGTGGATTACTCTTGCACTTACAGTAACTATAGTTCATCAGAAGTTAGCGATTAGGGAAATCTTGAGAAGCGTAAAAAAAAAAAAAGCGCCAGCCAAGACTTTACAAGGAGGTTTTGATCAAAAGTAGATGCAATAACATAACACACGAAGAAGATTCTGTAGGAAATATTAGACTCTAATCTTACAAAATATTCCAGCCATGCCTGTCAAGGAACACTAATAACAGTGTTATTGACAGAGTATTCATTTAAAGTCTGTCTGTTGGATACAATTAACATTTAGAAGAGAGACAGTTATAGGTACTGTGATGATGTATACGAAAGAAACAATGACTCATTTCTCCAACAGTGATGGCACCAAACCTCACAGCGGGGAAACTGCATATTTTCTAGCTTCATAAAAAGAAAATTTCCACGGGCCTTACAGGAGAAATCAGCTTGTTCCTATCAGAAGGATTCCTGTGTACTTTTTCCTTGTTCAAAGAGTAAATTTCTGGGTAGTTTGCCAAGTGCTGGGATGAATGCACTGAGGGCAAGAGTAGGTGGCGCAGCAGGAAAGGGCTGGGATGAACAGTTCAGCTCTGGGGTCAGGAGGAGGCTGTTTTGCTCTGCTACCAGGTGTTACTTTTAGCCATCTTGAAGATCTTTGTGTAATTGGGTGAATCTTTACATCACCCACATGAACGTCGGCTAATGATGGAACCTCTTCAAGGGTGAGGGCAGTGATGGTGTCCATATCTTCTGCTCCTGTATCTGTTATTTAAAGCTTCAACCACAACTCCTCGCTTGCTAACGCTAGGTCTCCCTAAAGACCAGCCTATTTAGACCTGCATGGATGGTGAGCAGGGTGCTGGAAGGATACATTCAGACAGGTATTTTCTGAGATTCATGCTGTGTCCGACCAGATAACAGATAAACCTTGGAGCTTGGATTCATCCCACCTGCTTTTATTTCTTTAAAAGTTAGTCTAGGCTTGCTCTGAGATTGACAGAGAGAAGCAAGCTTGGCCTGAAAGCCGTTCATCCCAGCTAGCTTCAGATCCCTCATTTTTGCAAGGCTGAAGTGCTACCTGAATGCAATAGAACAAGAGCACCAGTGGCAGTCACTGGTCTAAGTCTCTTTGAATGTGACCGTGGTGAGCTGGCAGTGAGCTGGCTCAGGAGCCTTTCAATTAACAAGCTGACACTTTCTTCTCTGCATCTGTGCCTGCCTGGAGGTCTCTCCATGCAACTGGGGTTTGTGCAGTTTTCAAAGATGCCTGATCAGACAGAAACTAGCGAAAAAAATGAGTGCAGTCAACTGAGATTCAGAAAATCTAGAATGGTGACAGAACGTTCCACTATAAACACCCTCTGCACCACCAGTCACTGTTTTGGCAACTAAGAACATCATGACTGGCTTGAGAGAAAGTGGTATGATCATAATTAATTGAAAAATTGCCTTACATGCCAAACAAAAACTTCAATGAAATGAAGCCACTGTAAAAAGACTTGTAAGTCTTAAAATGGAGTTGTCTCCAACCATGCTACTTTAAATCTGATCTATAATAGTTGGTAGTAGTTTATTTATATTAATTCTGTACTGTACAGTTTACATTTTGTAGAAATGCCTAGAGCATGCATGTTAAACAGTTAGGAAAATTAATCTGCCTGAGCAGTGATAACGTTTGTAGAATGAAATCCTCACAATTAGAAAGTCATTTGAAGAAACCACGTTAAAAGGTGCTGAAATGTTCTTGAAGAAATGCCACGTGTTGCTGCGGGCAGTAGTGAAACATTTCCATATAAAGTACTACATAAACACCTATAAAATGTAGACATATGTTAGCAGATTATGGAGTGTGAGAGTGATACAGTAGTGATGATTATTTGCAAGCGTTAATGTTACCAAACCCTAAGGTTATCTCCTGGTCTTGGACCCTATATATAAGTAATTATATCTGAAAATATGTGGCTCCAAAGCCATCAAACGTAATATATGTTCAGCACTTCTGAAGTACTGTAGGGTTTATTGATCTGCAGTAGAAGATAGTAAATTCCAGTAGATTTATGCTCAAATATCAGTGAACATATGGCTTAAAAAATGCAAGTTTGAAATAAAGTTATTCATATTACATACACTTCCACATGGTGAAGTATTTGCAACTCAGTGATCAATATGCAAAAGGTGAAGTCAAATATACATTATCCACATGGAGGTAATTTTCTATGCATAGCACATAGCAGCTCTATCAGCAAACCAGAGAAATTTTATCTCTGTGTTCATTTATCAAATGTTTCCTGTGAATATGTCCATCTACTACGTAAATAGACCTGTTTTCCTAAATATCTGTTTGTCTAAGTGAGAATAGCCTACAGACTTCCATAGCCTACTAGACCCAAAATAGTATCTGGAAAAAACAAACCTATAGCAATCTGAGAAACAGCAGTAATGACTTCAGCTTTTGTAATGTGATCTTGGTGACCTTTTGATTGGGGATTGATCCCAAACCCTTTAAAACCTTTCTTTCATTTATGACTTTTGCATTTGTCCTTACATTAAAAATGCTGTAGAGTACTCATTCTCCAGCATCTAAAAGCACAATTGTGACATCAAGTAAGTTGTTTGGTTGAATATTTCTACTGAGATTCTTAGTTTTATTTTCCTAATGAGCAATTTTTCACATCTTTTTGTTTTCAAAATGTTTGCTTGAAGTAAGAAACAGTCTCTGTATTCAAAAGCGGCAAATCACTGGAGACTCATTTCTGAATAGGGCAAAGAAATCCTTTTTTAAGTATCTTTAAAGATTTTACTCCAAGAAAAAGAAGAATTGCAACTTTAACACCTTCATAAACCCTGTGACTTTGAAAAAAACAGTTCTTGAAGGAACTCAGTACTTGACAGGCCTTGTGGTTGGTGTGCACTGAAGCTGTAGAAATTCAAGCAGAACAGACTTCATGATCTTATCTATTTAATAGAGGACTTCTGTCTGCATCATGTAATTACATCACTATTTCCATTCTACAATGACCAGAAATGGAAAAATCAGAGAAGTTAACAATCTCATTGTATTGCAGAAAGCCTTATATCCTTTCTGACTGCTTTTATCCATCTGTATGTGTTTTTACTGAAGACTACTGTTACACAGTACATTCCTGAGAAACCTGTTGTATGTTCTGTCAATGTTGGTCAAAAAGAACCCCCAGTTGTTTCCTCTAGTTCCGGATCAGGCTCGCTCTTGCACAAATAGGAAAAATGCATAGGACAATGCAGAGTCGATTAATTATAAATTATAAAAGGCATGACAGTATTAATTTGCATTTCATAGCTTGGTGCTGTTTAGTTATCAGCTTAATGATTCTACACTGGTTTTTTACTTATGTGTTGTGTTGAAGGCATGTAGACCTTAAAAGTGAAGCGGTATTTCCACCACAGCACTATTGAAAACCACATCCCCCAAGCTGTCTGCAGAGTCCAGCTGACGTACACCATTTCCAAGAAAGGAATCGACGTTGACAGCGTCGTTTGATGTAAATTTCGAAGGCAAAATTGAAACCATACTTGGGGTGCAAAGAGGTTCTGTAAACAGAATCATCCGCACCTTCTCATTCTTCTCCAAACCATATTTCTGTGTGAGATGATAAGCCCAGCTCGTACATTTGATGACTTGGTGAGTGAATTATCTTGTGTCGGTGCTGCAGGAGTTGCTGGGGCGGGCTCTCGCTCCCAGGCACCAGCAGGTCTCCAGTGCATGCTGCCCTCTCGCCCCCCAACGCAGCAAGATCAATGCCAGATCCTCACCAGCTAGTGACAAATGGGAAGGGGTGTTTCTTTTCATTTGATACATGACTTGCCCATTAATGATGATAGCATGTCAACAGTATGTTACGCATTAAAATTTTACTAAATATAGCAAATAGAAACTCTTTTGCTGAGTGCTGCAGGCAGTGCATCAACAGGCATTGAAAGGGGGGTGCATTAAGATTTGCAAAGAGCCAGCCAAGTGTATTTTCCAGGTATGTCTATTTTCAGAAACCCACCTCCTTTCTAGAGAGGAGTTACCTTTCACGACAAGTCTCTCCTTTCTTCATTAGCTCTTTATTAGAATTAGGCTAATCAGGCCATGTAGAATAAAAACTCGTGAGAACCTTCAGCTATTGCTCAGGTGAAGCCATTTTTCCTTTAAAAAATTACATTTCTTTTCTTTTCTTTTCTCTTTTTTTCTTTTAAATTTTATTCTTCTTGCCATCAGACAGGAACAGATGTGAAAGAATTCCACAAAGAAAATTTGTTCTTATGGCATTCTGGTTCAATTTCTTTGTCCATACCAATCCCAAAATACAGAAACAGCCATTACTTGTAGGAGGATTTTACGATCTGTTTATTTCAGATCCTTTTTGTATGTAAAAAAGGTGAAGAAATCTAAGTTATAAGATTGCAGCTAAAGTGCCCTTTTTAAATCTGAGCATTCAGTAAATGTTGCACTGTTAGTAAGTAAAAAAAAGTCAGATTGAAAAATACTAAAAATAATTCTCATAACCACCAAATAGGGTAGATAATGGTGGTAGTTGTAAAAGCTGTTTTAACGAATATTCCTGAGAACAAATATAAACCATGTATTATTAATGTTACTACTTGTCATGCTCACATACTGATCTGGACCCTACAGTGGTTTAAAACACTGATTTTGAGCTTATGGTGATGGATTCTTGTGGGTGAATGATGACAGACTGGATCCCTGTGATTTACAGTACGATGTTTTTGGCTTTGAAGGTAGTAGCTATAGATACTTCTCTGGCATTGGGTTATGAATACCCTGTCAGGTGCTCCAGAAATATGTGGGGTTTATTTCTGTTAGGATATGCATGAGTTTAAAGGGTTTGCTCTATTTTTGGTAGGAAATGGCCTACTAGGAGTAAGAATGGGCTTGGGGCTTTCTGAGGGAATGCTACTTGCTCTTTGGCAGAAAGCATCCTTGTGCCGAAGCAGTTTATTAATAGTACCTCATTGCAATTAGCAATATTGAAACGGCTAAAATTGTCAAAGTTTTGTCAGCTCAGACAGCATGTGTGAGAAAACACGTGCTTGGCTTCTAACCATTATGGAAAGTTCTGCTGTGAATATCAGTGTTGAAGGGGTACGGGGTGCTCCTTGCGATGCGAAAAGGGGTACGGGGATGCTCCTTGTCATACAGAAGCGGTCTGGGGATCCATCCTAATCCACCCCAGCCAGCAGGTCCTGTCCCTCCCATCTCCCTCGTTACCTTGTCCTCTTGGATTCCTAGCTCTTCTCCTTGGGATCCTGCCTCTGGTTAAGACGTCACTCGTGCTGCAGCAAGAGCAAACCTGCTCTTACCCTGCCCTGTTAAAGCTATTATCCATTGCTGTCTCTTTGCCTTCTGTATCCTTCTCCTTTCCAGCCCACTTTGGCTTTTAGCTCTTAATTTCCTCACTATTATTTCCATTTTCTTGTCCATTTTTATTATTTTTTTCTTATAAATCTCTGTGTTTATTTGTCAGAGGGGCAGCAGTCAGTGGTTAAGTGCAGTCACTTATATTTACTCCTTGACCAGTCCTGCTGATTATTAGTTATGGTAGCAAAATATGATCTGCACTTGAAAGGCTAGTTTGCTGAGTAAATGCCATATTTTATTTGTATATATTTTCAAAAATAGTTCATAAGCACTCTCATCTTCAGCATCAGTGACATGTGGACATCCATCCTGTCCTGGGCTGTGGATGATCACTGGGAAGGAAGAGGTCCTGTGGGCAGAGGCATGGGTGCTCAGGGGCTGCCCTGCATGTCCTACGCCACCGCTTGCACATGGCTCCTCTGCAGGAGTTTTCTGGAAGCCTTTCCAGCTCAGGAGCTGCTCTTGCAGGCTGCATAATGCAACTGCACAGCACCAGGTGTTCAGCAGAGCTGGTGGGAGTCTCCATGAGGACCAACTGCATCAGCACAGCAGCCAGGGTGGGCCAGCTGAGCCATATGTGAAAGTACAGGATACTTTAAAAAAAACCACCCTTTGATATTAATTAATTTTTAAAAAATGTAATTATATTTAAAAATTAAATTGATTATTTTTCTTCATTCTCATAGGACCTGCTGACGTCCAAGGCTGCAATCACACCTAGTTTTTAAGCAGTTTTGCTCGTTGAATATAAGAGGGTGTTCTGAGAAGTGCAACAAGTGTGCTTAAATGTCCTCTTACATTCATCAACTATTAGCACATCCTACAACAAAACAAAATGTACTGGCAGACCAAGCCACAAGTTAAAGAAGAAAATCTTAGTGAACTTAAATCAACCTTCAGATGTGAGTCGGAGCCCCTAAGCTCTGATTTTGAAAGCCTCAAACATTGGCCTCATAGCATCCTTGAAACAGTCAATTTGAAGAACTACAAATATCTGTGCCACAAAAGAATTTTTTAAAACGTGAGTGAGATTTCTGAAGATCTTGCCTAGAAAAAATTTAGTTTTGGAAGATTCAAAAAGACTTTAACCCTTTAGAGCAGGCAGTGGGCCGTATTTGTAAGAGGGACTCTCTAGCACAAAGAGCACAACAAAGTCAGAGAAACCTTTTAGATCCTCATTTAAACACAAAAAGATCTTTATCATGGTTCTTTGTGGGGACTCACAGAATCTGAATATTCAAGTTAAGTGTGCTAGCTAACATTTAGCCTGCAGTGAGTAATGGATGGAGTGGTTTCCAAGAGAGATTTGTATGTCCTTGTTGGCATTTCATTGTAAAATATTTATTATCGGATTAAAGTAGCGAAAGGATAAAACTTCAAGGAGCTCTTTATTACGAGATCTCATGTGGCTGACTTAATAATGAACTTGTGTTGTTCTGGAGGGATTTTCCTCATTGAGGTTGGAAGGATTGCTGATTCACCATCCTGTTACTAGGATTCTGGCCAGATGCGTGCCATCCTTGTCACCAGAAGCAGTACCAAGGTGACCACTTTGTAATTCAGGTGTTTACACTTTTCCAGTTCTATAGTTCCTCTGGTTTGTGGGATTGCTTACAGGTTGTGTCATCTGTGAATGATTTAGCTTTCTCTACAACAAACTTGCTTTCAAAAAACTGGAAAAAAAGGTATACAAGTACTTCAAATGAGGCAAAAGTAAGGTATCCTTGAAATGATGGTGGGATACTAGAACAGAGTTGGAAACGTTGCACCCTCACATTGAACTCAGAGGTCCAGTGATGCGCCCAGAGCTTTGTACCATTTCTATTTTTGCTCCCACAGCTGTCCAAACCTTGCAGTGATGCTGGTAATGATGGCATTAATCATCCAAGAGCCACAAATGCTCTGTAGTGCGAACAACAAACTCTCCTCTAAGTCACCTGGTGGCTTAGAAAAATCAGTTTAGCACAGAATTTCCACGAAGCCCAAAGAAATTGCAGACCTGATTTCAGCTACACCAAGAATTGCTGAGCTCTTGGTGGAGGCAGGCTGAGGGAAGGTCAGTCTTGCAGTCTGAGAACATGACCAACAAGCAGAAGGAAACGACCCGGTCGTCGGCTATGTCAGAGCAGCTTTCAGACCTTACTCACCTTGCACAGCTCTGGTAACCCGACACTGTAGCACAAAAATGAAACTTTTTTGGTTGTGGTGGCTTATTTTTGATTTTTGTACAATAAATCTGCATCTAGCTCATCCTATTTAAAAAGTGTTGAGCCACCAGAGTATACTGTGGTTGCCCACAGGCTAGAAAGTAAGACGACTGGGGTTGCTTCCAGCTTTGATGTTCAGCTTTCAACACTCACAGGACAGTATTTTCAGGTTTCTCAAAGGACGGGTTACATTTTCGGTCTCGTAGCGGTGACATTAATCCATATTTCCTGAAGTCTGAAGAATTTCTAGCTCTCTAAATGATGCTGTGTGGAAAAAAAAGGATTGACAAGGTTTGCAGTTATGCTGCTTCTGCTGCCAAGGAATAACGGTACGGTGCTGCGAGCTGTCTGACCTATCTTCTCTTCATCTGGAGACTGACGCATAAGTTTGCAAATACAAGGAGAAACACTGTATTTGTGCTGTTATTGGTCCCCTGCTTGATGTTGGCTAGGTTTAACTGAGCTGCATAAAACTAAGCTATTCAGAGCAAAATCTGATGCATGCATAGAAACACCTTGGCTGCTTCCACATATGCTGCTGAGATGTCTTACTCCTTCATTTTTGTGGCTTGGGTTTGCCTGGGTGTTAGGACAGGCTTGACACCATCCCGAGCAATGCTTCTCTTGACCTGTAGCGTAACACAAAATAGAAATTTAAGAATCTAATAGAAAAGCCACAGAAGTATATTTGGGTCATTTCATTGACTTCACAGGGCTTTGGAACAGGTCTGATATATTCCTGCAGCAGAATTCTGTAGGATGTCTCGTCAGACCTTTGGAAAGGTCATTATATTTCATCAAATACAGATCCTCTGTGTCAAGGACACCGGTACACTAAAATTAACAGAAATCCCCAAATAGTTTCATAAAGGACAGCCTTCAGAAAATAATAGCTTTTTATTCTTTTCGCAACAGGCCTTGAACCAAAGCAGCAGCCCTGGTCTGGGGTTTTGGCTGGTGCAACTTCATTGACTTCAGTAAAAGGACGAGGCACTGTGAGATCTCTGCAACCTTCAGTCTCTGTGTCAGTTGCTCTGAGTCCTCAGCCTTCAAGACAGCAGGCAATATGATTTTTAAATACATTTCTGCCATTTCATAGACATTATTGATTGTTTTTCTCTTCCCACTGTATTAATTATACAGTGTTAGATCTCTTGAAACATAAATACCCCAGCTGCCAAAACTAGAGCCACGGTAGTGAGAGCGCTGTAAGAGTGCTTTTTTGGAAAAGAAATAATAGATTTTCCCAAACGCTTATCAACCTTCTAGAAACTCAATTCTGGTACTCTTCAGCACTCTCAGATGTGCAGCAAACACTTTGCTGTTTGACCACCTCCTGGTAGGGTTTCCATCCTCAGCACTCGGTGGAGCAGGAGACCTGATACAGAGAGTCATGTACTCCAGTACATCACTATAAACCAAGCTTTTACCATCTGTTTCAACCTCTAATTACAAATGCAAAATAACACAATTCACAATTGCATCATAAAAAAGTAAAATATAAGTGATTTAAATGCATGTGTGTGTTCCTTATGCAAGGCAACATTCATCTGTTATGTTTTACCGTCTTTTAGAAACAACTCCGGGGTGAAATCTCTCTTTGTGGAGGGAAGAAAAACGATTTCCTTGTAAGCAGCCATTTTTTAAGGTAAGTTTCCAGGTTATTATTGCACTTTATGTATTTCCCTCTCCATGAATTCTCCTTCTTCCGCCAAAATAGTGGTATTTATGTCATGGTGGATGTCCAGAGCAGTCTGCTCTCCTTGAGCGTACAGGCTGGGCACTCCTTCAGCTGACCATGCTCTCTCCTGGCTTCCCACAATGCCAGCCATGTGCTGCTGCTACTTAACCCCTCTTATAGATCTCTATTTATTTACATAGGCTTTTTTAACCTATAGAAAAAAATATCTATTTGTTCCAGCCAGTTTGTCTCCTTCCTGGGGCAAAGGCATCAGTCATTTTAAAGGCAGCCCTTAGTTATCACAGAGCTTTTCCCATGTTTGCCGTCCTGGGAGATGGGGCTGCGAAGCTGCGGTGATATGCACCCAGCTAAAGGTCAGCTTTCCAAAAAATTACATAAATTGCGGGGTTTGTTGGTTAAGGTATTTGTAAAATTCCATTATCCCTGTAACACATGCGGGCTTAAGTTTTAATTTCCATCACAATTCACTGTTTCAGTTCACCAGGCACATCTCTTGGTCTTGAATAAGCACCCTGTGATTTCTCAAAACCTTTTTTGGCGCAGAGATACCCCAAATCAAAGCTTGTCTGCTCTCTAGACCTCCCGCTTTTCTCCATCCATGCCTCTGCCTTGAACAGAGATGACACCTCAATATGGGAGAATAGCAAACTGAAAAATTAGCTTCCTGGGGAGAAACAAGTGATTCACAGTGAGCAGCTATTGGGGAGCGTCAGAGAGGCTTTCTGAGCTCAGGTCTGCCAGCGAGCAATAATATTTTAAATGTAGGATATACAGTGAACTTCTGAACCCTGCAATATTTGGAGCCTTTCTGGGTAGTAAAACCCAAGCCATGCTATGCATTGAGCCTTAACATATGGTCTGTGTGGTATATACACTTGCAGCCTATGCACAGGCCTCTGTCCTGGGCTTTGTCCTCCCCTTCCCCTCCTCATCAGTCCACTTAAAATAAAGGTCGAATGTATAAAAGGATTGAAATTCATGGATTTAAAATGAAAGCAGAAGAATTTGTTTTCACTCTAAAAAGAAAGGAACAATTAGCAAGGGTGCACACCCCTTCCCATCAATAGGAGACTTTTCAATTGCTTTGAAAGGCTTTGGATTGGGATCTAAAAGAGCAAAGACTTCTCCTAACAAAGATGCTTGAATGGAAATGGAAAGCTCTGGATCAGGCACTCCTGGCACAGGAGATGCTAAACCAAAATAACCAGCACCCTTAGTGCCTTCACTTCAAACATGCGATAGGCAAAGTAAGGGTTTTATGACTAAGGAATCCTGGAGGATAATTGGTGGTTATTATAGTGCTCGCTACTTAATTTCCAATGCATGTTAAAAGGTGAGGAATGCCACTCGTTTATTCAGTCTCATGGCAAACACCTGGGAGAGTCCTGGTTTCAGCTGTGGGAACGGGGAGAGGAAGGTGTCTGCTGCTGAGGAGGAAGAGGAGAGGGATTGAGAGAGCTATGCTGGGCACGGCTGGGGTGAGTGTGGGGCCACTGGACTGTACTGGTCCCTTTCCTGGGAGGCTGTGGGTGCTCGATGCTCTCTGACAGCATGCTACCTAATGGGGATGGTCCTGCTGTCCCTGTGCCGCAGCTTGGAGCTTTGCTTGGTATGAATGGGACTGAAAATACTTCTTATGGTATTGGACTGCAACCACGAGCTGAATTCTGGTGAGGCTATGAGATAGCAAGAAGGGGAAAAGGAGTTACTTTTGGGAATGTTTTGCAGGTTTTCATGTTGTCTGTTTTAACAGTTGCTAGCATTTGGCAGCCTGGCTATTGAGAATAATTTTGGAGTTGTCTGTTTCTGTTTTCTTTTTCTTCCAGTCAGCTGCAGGTTTATTTTTCTTAGCAAGCCATTCTGTACTGGTTTTTCTGTAGATTTTAAAAAAGATTTGTAACTGAACCCTTTTTTTCCTTTATGTAATTTGGTTCTGAAGTTGTCAGGGAAAACTTTTGTTAAGAAAAACAACAAATCTGCCCATATTGTGAATTGGTTTTGTTTGAAGAAAATATAGTTCTAGATGTACCAAGATTAAGTTGTTTAGCAATAAGAGGTTTTGGGTCTATTCCCTCTGGAATGGCATAGTCCTGATGAAGCAATTGCTAAAAGGGATTTATTTTAAAATAACATGACCTGTGCTTAAAAGAAATTTGCCTCTGATAGTCCAGTAAGTTGTTTTTTTCCCAGGTTTGCTTATTGTTTTGTTTAAAAGCTCATTCGGAATAGACTCATTAACTGATCATATTCAGTAATTGTGAGCTTGTCTTTGATTTATAAAGGCTTTGGATTGAGGTCAAAAAGCAAAGGGTTGTAGCAGGCAATTTTAAACTGCCAATTTTTCTTGTTTTAATCTCAGTTTTGTTTGGCTTGTTTGCATTATGCAAACGAAGCTGTGGTACTGGAGTCTAAAATCCTGATGGTGTCCACACATCACTTTGGGCTGCTGAGGTCCTTGTGTCCAACCCAGAAGGTTTTCTTGTGGGCTGAGGGAAAGACCTTTGAGTTGGTTCTTCATCATTTCATCCCTTTTCTGTTACTCTGGTTTGCCTGCGAGAGCAGGATCCCCTCTGTGCCAGTGATGCTGCTTTATTTTGTGCTATAGACAAATGCCTTTAGTGTTTTCTTACTTTTCACACCACGCCAATGCGAATCTTAGAATGGTTTGGGTTGGAAGGGACCTTAAAGATCATCTGGTTCCAACCCCCCTGCCATGAGCAGGGACATCTTCCACCAGCCCAAGGTGCTCAGAGCTCCATCCAGCCTGGCCTTGAGCACTGCCAGGGAGGGGGCAGCCACAGCTTCTCTGGGCAACCTGGGCCAGGGCTTCACCACCCTCAGAGTAAAGAAATACCAAATTAGAGTTGTTTTCAGTGAGTCCCCTTCCAGATGGGTATGTTTTTAATCTTTTTTTCCTTGGATCTAAACGGAACTTTAAAAAATAGTTATTTTTTTGAAAGGAACACGCCTGGAAACTGTGAGGAGCTTTGTTGCTATTGCTCTTTCAGGGCTATAGATTTTCTTGTGAGAAAAAATAACAAAATAATTGTCAGTGTCTTTCAATTACAAACACTAGTCTTGAACCTCCAGCAGCATTGTGTCTTACAAATTAAGCTGTAATTTGAACATTTCTTGGTTATGTATTTCCACACATGCTTACGGTCGCTTACTTGGGCATGACAAGTGCCATTTTAATACACAGTGAAGATGAAAGGCTGGTAGTTTTACCAGGAATTGTCTATCCAAAGATGCTGCACAACTTTGGCTTGGGTAAACCAGCTGAGACAGGTGGGATAATGTCTTCAGTAGAAAACAACAGATGACTGTAGCATAAATTGAGGCAGATTTTAAACCAAGCTTTGGTGTTGTTCCAGATTTTTTTCTGAAGCAAGGAAAGTAAAGCCATAGACAGGTGCGTAGAAGAAATTTCTTTTATGAAAGTTTCTAAAATACTTTTTCAATAGCTAAATAGTCTGGTCTTATTCAATATAGTTAAGACACTTTTGTCATATCACTTCTAAACGATCACCTATGTCGTCTAATGCAGAAGTAGACTTGTGGCTTACGCTCTCCCTGGGGAGAAGCCATTTTTATCGTGAACTTCTAAAGTTTTCTGCATATATGAAGGAGACTTAACTGTTGGGGTATTTTCTTGGAATTTACAGCAAGTGTGTTGAGATGCTCTCACTGGTACGACTTTGTGATATAGAAATATGTTCTTCTAAAAGAAAGAGCATTGTGGTGAAAGCTTAAAGATGATAAACAAGCTATCAGTACTTTGTCACTGAATGGGGGACTATATATACTATCCCTACTCTCCGCGATTCACGGCTGTGTTGTGTCAGAGCCAATGGTTTTGTCATTTTGGAGACACTTGCAACCGTGACGTGAGGCAGGGTGGTCCCCCCACTTATGGGGACAGGATCTGCCTCCAGCCACAGCCCACGCTTTGGCTGGTGAGAGCAGTGCAGCAGCAGTTACTCCAGTCAGATTACTCGCTTCATGAAAGGTTAAACAGCTACTTTGCAGTTGACAGTCTGGTAAGAATAAGTTTGTATTAGCTGCAGACTCCAGCCACCATTTCTTTTATTTTTGAGAAATGTAGTGAAAATATTACTTTTTTCAGAAATCCATACATTTTTGGACCAATCGTTATGTTAAATATTTGCTAGCATTACATCGTTTTCTTTTTTTGTTTTGTTTTTTTTTTACTAAAAGCACCATTTGTGTTAGTTGGAGAATACTTCTGCCTACCTGAATGTGAAAATAGGTTTCATTCAATTAATGAACTGGAAAGAGGAAGACATTACATAGTAAGAGAGGTTTACATATGATAATGTTGGATTTGTCATGTAAAAGATTACTTCCTTTCAGCTCCCTGAAAGGACTAAATTTTGCTTTTGTACGGATTGTACAATGCTAATAAAAAGAGAAGGCTCGATGGAAAGTATAACAATAAACTAAATCTATAATTCTAATGAGCAGGAAAAAAAGACGATATTTTAATACAAACGTAGATCAAAGTTAGGTAGTAGCGTCAAAATCTAAAGGCTCAATCACAGTTTTGCAACAGACTCCATATGTCAGGCAGTGTATCTCTGCTGTGCTGTGCATGATACGCTTTTCCAGGGATGGGTGAGGAGGAGGAGCTGAGGCTTCACCCACCTCTTGCCCTTTTTCCCCCATTTCAGTGGGAAAAAATGACATCCAGTGACCAGAAGCCAATGAACTCCTACCCAATGCTATCTGAAAGCTGCTTTCCCTCGCAGGTTGTACCAGGCTGGGCAAGAATGCTGCCTGGTCCAACGCAAGAAGAGGTGGAGCAGGGTGCTTTTTATTTATTATGACTCTTTTTCTTCAGTAATATATTGTATCTTTTTTAATCAGGCTAATTAAAGTAACAGACAACAAATTTTCTCCAATTAGTTAAGTGTCACCTTCTATTGTGCTCCAATTGTAAGTCTTCTACAATTTGTTTTTCTCAAAGTTGATATAAAAAAGGATATTGCAGAATCTGGGTACTTTTTAATATGGAGGCAGAAGAAATATTGAAAATGTGATTTGAGGATGAAAAACTCAGAAAATAGAAAGGAAATAAAATCTGAAAGGAAAAACTGCAAAAGAAGTCGGGAGTTGCAGATAGGTCCTTTCTAAATGCATCTTAACAGTATTTCTAGAGTTTTTTAACGTGTATTTTAGCCAGGATTGTAGACAGATGAGCTTAGTTTAACATCCTTCTCTTGCTCCACAGGGACTATGGGGTTTTTTTGTCTATCATGAGTAATTCTCCTTTGGCAGTTCCCATCTCTGAGTTCGCTGCTTCTCCTGCTGACCTGGAGCAAGCGAAGCTCTGGTAGCCGCCAGGGGCTGTGGTGGTCCTGCCCTCCTTTCTCTAGGGGGAAAGAAGCTTGGGCAAGTCATCTCCTGTATGTTTTTGTGTCACGCAAACCGCCTGCAAACCTTGAAACGAATGTGCCAAAATTCTTTGCCAAAAAAAAGGTCTCTTTCTGACTTTGCTTCTGGAGGACGTCACAGGCAGTTAATCAGCGTGCTCAGAACAGTAGTCTTTCACCAGCTGGAAGGCTGCTGATTATATTTCTCCCTATTTTCTCTTTATTAAACTGAAGAGCAGCACCTTATCCCCAGGAATCAGGTTCCTTCAGCCCTGACCTTTCTTGCTGTTCTTAGTGGGACTTTGTTTAGTTCTTTCCAGTTTCTTTGCACCTTTTTTAAAACAATGAGCTCAAAACCGGATGCAGCATTCCAGCTGAGGCCCCATCTTAATGAGGGTAGGAAAATCACTGCAGCTGTTTCACGTAATATGCTCTTGTTAACAGAACCCTGAAATTGCCTTTTCTGGAGCAGTTTCATTCCTCTGATACCGAGCTCACAGGCCACTATAAGTTTGAACCTCCTCTTCTCTGCAGTACAGCTCCCTTACTGGCAATTTCCCGTTTGCATTTGATTTCTCCTCTCAAAGTGCAGCACTTTACACTTGGCTATATTGAATCTCATCTTCATTTCAGACTATCACTCCAGACTGTTAATATCTTCTTGGATTTTGATCCAGATCTCCCAAGGGTTCCCACCATCCCAGCTCCTCAACATTGCAAATTTTATAAAAGTAATCTCTTTTCCCTTTAACTGAGTCATTACGAAAATATTGAACACTGCTGGAGCAAGGGCAGATCCCTGAGGAATCTCCCCTGAAATTTGCTCCTGGCTTGACAGTGAACCGTTGATGACGACTCTTTGAGAGCAGTTTTTCAGCCAGTTGTTCCATCCACCTTATGGTAGTTTTATCTAGTTCTAGACCATATTTTCTTAGTTTTATTATAACAATGTCATGTGAAGCTGTATCAAAAAGCTTACTAATAATAAGATGTATCACATCACCTCTGTCTCCCATATCCACAAGGTCAGACATCCTGTCAAAAAGGGAAGTTAAATTGGAGAGCTCTGTGCATAAGACTTTTTTTTAATCAAGTCATTTGAGTTATGACCCCAATATTAGATAAATTTTTCAGAAATAACAAACATGCTGGCTTTTTCTAGGCTACCATTGTAAGACAGTTTGCTTGTTTGGTTTGGGAGTGGTATTTTTGTTGGTGGTTTTTTTTTTTTGTTAAATAATCTGGTGATGTGAGATTAGGAATAATAGTTTGAAAACCAAAAGCCATTATCTGACTGTTACTAAAGACAAAAATTAGGGTGAGAGCAACAAGCCTTCCTCCATAATAGTGTTTTCTCCATTTCAGGCTGATCAGTAGGAAGTGGATTTAGAAGTGCTTTAAATTATGTCACATCATTTACTGGTAATCTAACCAGCATGTACTGCATGTACCCTAAGTGCTGATTTTTTAAAAGCATAAGAGGAAGAGCAAAGGAACTTTTTATTCCAAGTCATTCTGTAATTTACACATTTTTGTATCAACCCACTTACTAGTGCCATGCATAAGTGTTTCCTCTGAACAGATTTAATTTTTAATTTTCCTGAATCAGTGTTAACCAGGAAAAAGGTAATTGTTGTCAAGAGTATTCAAACTGTCAGAATATCATTCAATCTAAAAGCTGTTAGAATCTGTGCAAAAGTAATTACTGAAACTCTATTCAACTGTAATAATAACCTGCCACTGATGACAGCAATTACTGGGGAAAGTGTAATAGAAATCAAAGGCGCATTTTTCTCTGACAAGTACATTTCTAACTAAGGTTTACATTGGTTGAATAGTGTTGACAATGATGATGTGCTGTATCACTCTTAATCACGGTTGGCATGATGTTACAGTTTGAACTGCTCGCTGTTAGAGGGGGACTAATTGCGTGTTTCATTTGACACTGTCCGTGCTTTCTGTACGTAGCAATATATATTGTAGATGAGCGGAGTTTAAGTGTTGTGCCTCACTGCCTGACTCGCGTCCTTTTTAAGTGTGGGTTATAAGTACCTTTGTGTTTAACATGAAGGCTCCAATTAGAATCGGGATGAACCAGTTAGGTCAACTGCTAGTGTGTACAAAACACAGAGGGATGGGAAGGGGCACGGATGCAAAAGTCAGCCCACCTTCTGCTTCCTGGCTAATGAAGGTCATGCAGAGTCCTGCTCCTGGATGCACCTCTCTAGGAGGTAAAACTGTCTGATCAAATAGGCTTGAAAAGATTATTCTTCGGTGCTTCAAGACAATAAGCAGTCACTGAAGCTAGGAGTCTGCCGTTGTTATTGTTATTGTCAGATCTAAGTGTCAGTGCGTCCCTTCAACTCAAATAAAAACCAAGACCTATGTTGGCACACACAAGGTGCCAGCAGGAATAATTGCTCTGGCTTTGGTAGACTTCTGTTAGGAGAAGATCTAGCTCTACACATTATTCAGAGAGGGAGGAAGAAAGGACATCCTTCTTTATTTATTCCTTATTTATTCCTTCGTTAATGAAATTTGCCCACTTTTTCAGCGACTGATGAGAAGTTTCCTCCAGAACTTTTCCCCTTTGTGAGAACTCCTTAGGAGCAGCTCACTTTCAGAATAATCCATTCCCAAATTTGTTTCAGTATCCCTCACGTATGCCTCCCACAACAACCCTCATTCCTGAGAACAAGCTCAGGAGAACTGTCCTTTGGTAGCAATATTGGGGCAGGTCTCCAGAGTGCCAAGTGTGTTGGTTCTGCCCAGTCATTCTCAAAATAATTCCAAAAGCATGTAAAGACATCAGAGAAGGAGCTAATATTAGCGCGATTTTTTTGCTGCCTTTGGGTCCATCAGAATAGCTTTCAGGATTGAAGATGTGCAGGTCTGGAGCAAAGACAGAGCAGTTTCAGAACACACTGATGATCGGGTTTTCATGCAAGAAATTAGGTCCATTGATTTTTTTTTTTTATAGAGTGAAAGAAATGAAGATAACTGGGTGACGTTGTGCAGTTAATTGCATTTCTCTTGTGAAGGCTGTTCTGTCCTTTATGTATTTCCACAGACCATAAGCTCAGATTCACTACGAAGGCTGAAACTCTTTACTATTTCATGGCAGAGCCAGCTATCTCCACCACTGAGACTCAGATGGAAAACACAGTGTAGAATTCAGGTGTAGGGTAGGGAGACACTGCAGTAAAGTCTTTCCAAGGCCACCAAATAGATTATATCCACTCAACTTCATCCAAACTGCTTGTAGAACTTTCTTCTGCTTCCAGGAGGCTTTCTGAAATGACTTTTAGGTGGTACCACATTGCAACAAAATCATTGACTGTCCCCGCAATCCTGTTTCCCCAAGGTATTTCTGACCTTTTAGAAGCCACTTGCACACACTTTAACGTGAGAGTAGTCCCAGCAGACTCCTGGGATGATCTTGTGGACTTCAACACATGCCTAATTGTTCATTGAATGGGGGCATTGCTTGGCTCCAGATAGGAGACTGCCAGGAGGAGTTCTTTGTATCGTTCTACTTACTGCACTAATTGCCTGTTTATGTTTTCTGACAGCCAACACTACCCAATAATTTTTATAAACAGAGGCTCTTTGACAAAATCTACTAAATAAAAGTCACAGCTCTTAAAAACCAAGATGATTTTAAAGGAAACTTGATATTTCCCCTCTGATTTTCCTATTGATGTTTAACAGTTGCATCAGATTGGGTCCCTGGTGTTGTTAACATGTGGCTCTCTTTTATTATAACATAACAATAATGCAATTCAACAGCAAACATGTGTTAAAACACTCTCAGATTTTGTGCACACCTTATTAATTATACTAACTGCAAAATGATGGGGTCTTTGACAATCATTTCTATAAACTCTTTGGGTTTCTAAAATGATGGACTACCTGAATGAAGGTAGTGCTTTTCTGGTTTATTGAACGGCTGCAGGCAGGCGTTCACGTAACTAGGCAATACATATATTTATGTACACCATGCTGATGAGCAGTTGCACTTCATTCCTTCCTTGAAATAGGACGTGAGAGTGACTAAAAACAAAAACATGCCAGGACCTCCTCTCTCTTCTTCGTAAGAGAAGAATAACATGAGCTACGTCTGAAGTACCCAAGGAAACAGCCTGTGGAAATTCTGTGCTCAGCGTTGTTCTTTGCTGGTTACAGATGCTGGACTTTTTTTCTTAGAGGGCTGCAACCATAGCAAGGTGGCACAGGCACTCCGTGGTGTGCAGGATTTCCATATGGCTCTTTCCATAAGATGAAAGCACTCGGGGCAGACTTCTGCCTCCACGACAGTTGCCCCACCGGTGACAGTGTTGATGTGACCATCAGTAATCCTTTTCACAAGGCAACAGGAGGCAACGCAGTCTGACAACCTTCTTCCTTACAGGGTTCATGCAGACTGTGCTGAGTTGATGTGATTGTGCAGTTTGCACTTCCGTGTCCAGGTGGAGAGGTGAGGCAGGCATTTGTGTGACCTGCAGGTGCGAATGTGTGAACTACATATAGAATAAATTAACCAAAAAGCTTGTGACCTCTCCTGCTATAACCACACAAATTTGTTTGGGAATGTAGAGACTTCATTCTTACTGATGGTTTTCCCTTCACCCATTTGCCTTTCCAGTGCTACACTCGCTGACACCATGTGAGAAATGCCCATCATCAAGTGCTTAGAAATGATTAGCCGGGTCTCCCCCAGATTAGGACTTTGGCTTTTTCTTTTTAAACCAGTTATTTGCTTTGTCTTTACTCCATGTCCTTAAAGGTTTATATTTTAAAGCCTTCCTCTAAAAACCTTAGTAGCTTTTTAAAAAAAAAACAAAAAACAAAAAAACAAAAAAACAAGAGACCTTAGATTACTGAAGATCATATAGATAACAAATTTGTTGTCTCAAGAGAGCTGACACTTTAAGAAAAATACTAACAAAAAATTATCAAGTATGGCAATCCAATCTGCTTTCTAGATAATTGTAAAGTGTGAGTTATAAGGCTCTTTTGAAAAGATGCAAGAGACCACATTTTAACCTCAAATCTCTTCATCATTTTTCCAGCCCTTTCCCCTCTCTCTCCAGCTTTGTTCCAGCCCTATGTTTTTTTGTTGCACTTCTCCATTCCCTGCTCTGTCTGCTTTAGCAGCCAACAAAGGAACGGGTAATTGCCAAAAAAGAGCTGTCACAAAATTTGAGAGAAGCCAGAGGGAGGTGGGCAGTACCAGCACAGCTGTGGTTGTTCCTCCAGCCCAGCTCTGGCCACCACGGACCAATGGTGCTGCTGGGGTGGGCTGCAGACACGAGTGTTTGGCCGGCTGGTCTTCTCCAGTCATGCCACCTGGGCACCGGTTCACTGTGTCCGGGTCGCAGCCGTAGCCTGCCTGGAGCTGGTACCCTTCCTGGTGGTGTGCAGTGAGGAAGAAAACAGAGGAGCTATTTCAGGGATCCACCTCTTTCAAAGTGAATAGTGTAAACCCGTGGGCTTAGGTGTGTTTTCAGTTCCCACCACTTAGGACTCCAACATTTTTCAATACTTTTCCATTCCTTTCCCAAGGTTTTTGCTACTTGGGTTTGTGGTGGTTTGTTGATGTTTTTTTTAAACATTTATTTCATCTGATAGTTAATAAGAGATTTCGCTCTTATGGTGAAGAATTGCTACTTGCTGAATTCATTAAGCCAGAAGCTGCACAACCGACTCTTGTTCCAGGTGTGTCAAATGGACCTGTATTTATTACTTGTTACTGAAATTTCGTATCGAAGTTGAAGCCTAAAGCTGCTATCAACTGGTATTTGTCCACTGATATCTAATAATGCTATGCTAGTTTACTTGAGCTGAAAATCTGCTCAAAATAAGAAAGCAGGATGGGGATCAGTTATTGGAAGTTGTCTTCTCCAGAGGCTTCTGTCACTACAGGAGGAGACTGAAAATGAATAAAAAAGCTAAAAAACAAAACAATGAAATGGGGTGGCAGTGCCTATTATACAATTAGGCTTTTGGAGACCTATAACAAACTACACCCAATGGAAATGAGATAAAATGCCCTTTGACTGTAGATCAGGCTAATAGCAAGAGCCCATTTTCTCCTCTTAAATATTGCACTCGGTCTGTGGAGCTGAGGTAGCCCCAGAGCTTTAGCTTCTCCTTCCGCAGGGATATTCCACCACTGACATTTTTGCTTTTATACCAAGTTTACGTTTAGTCAGACTGAACACCTAATAAGCCGGAGTACCTGCGTCATTACCGTCTCATCCCGGCGTGACCACCTCAAATGGACGATCATAGAGAAGATGGTATCCGTGCCAGACTTCAGCGTGTGGCAGGAAGGGCAACATCTGCCTTGCATATTCCTACTTGCCTACATAATCACGCATAGCTTTCTACTGTTCCAGGAGTTACTCAAGCATATAATAGAGTTTCAATGAGTTCAAACCTCCTGTTTTCGATGGTGTTTTAGCGAATTATTTTTCTGCCTCAGCATGGATTAGATTTTTTTTCTTTTTTTTTTTTAACCAGCCCTGTCAGATCCGGGGAAGCACTTGGGGAAGGTGTGTGGGAAATCACGGATCGTAAAAGCTGACTACGCAGCTGTATCACAAATTTTAAAATGTAGGAAACAAAAACATTACCTGAAAGATACTTGGGACACCTGTTCAGTAACCCACTGTCTGCTAGTGAGAAATAACCCTCTGGCTCCAAATGCCTCTCTTGTCGTGCACAGATTCTGCATCCACAGGTGGAGCTTCACAGAGTCACAGAATGTTTGGGGTTGGGAGGGAAGCCTGTGGGTGACCCAGCCCAACCCCCTGCCGAAGCAGGGTCACCCAGAGCAGGCTGCACAGGATCGCATCCAGGTGGGTCTGGAATATCTCCAGAGAAGGAGACTCCACAGCCTCCCTGGGCAGCCTGGGCCAGGGCTCCATCACCCTGGTGCAAATGAATTTGCATGGCAGAGTTAGATCTTCATCCAAGGACTGGCAACCCCAGACAGCATTTGTTCCCAGGAGTTTTACCTGGAAATGTGGTTTGCGGATTCATAATGATGGTTCAAGAAATCTGTTCAATTTTTCTGGGATCGCACAATGAGTCATGGGCAGTGTTGCTGGATCTAAAGGATCCAGTCTCCTGAGCCCTGTGCCGTCACCCCTAGATCTTCTGCAATTTTAGTCATAATAATTTAATGAGGAAAAAAAATATTGAGAATAGTGTTTCTCAAAAAATATTGAGAATATTACGTGTTTCTGGGCCTATGTTGTAGTAAACACTTTTAATTTAAGTAGAGAACTGATTGACTGGTGTGAATCGGGAAAGGGAACACGGTGTGTGTGCCAGCTGAGGCCATACCCACAGGGCTGGCCGATGCCACCATCCCTGCCCAAGGCTGCCTCTGTCAGCCTGCTGACCAAGCAGTGTGTGCTTACGCTCCGAATTCCTCTCAGCCAGGCTGGTTTAAACTGTTTGAATTACTACTCCTAGCTATCCCAGCTGATTTTTTTTTTTTTTCTTTTTTTGCCTAAAGAGAATTAAAGCACTCATTTGAACTGCTTTGCCGACAGATCCGTTCAAAACCTCCAGCAAGCAGGTTTTAATGAGCAGCTGGGGGAGCAGCTCCTTCCTGGCGCAGGCTGCTCCTGCAGAGGCTATCTGTGCGTATCCTTCAGACATTTTAAGGCACTGAGCATTTTTTACATCTTCGAACCGTATTAAAAGTGACTTCAGGTGTTGCGCTGCTTTAAGCCGTTTGATTCCCGAAGGCTGCGTGGTGGCCACATCTGCCAGGAGCGCATCCCTTTAATGATCAAGGCCGGACTGTTCAAACAAGCTTAAGCAAGTTAGCGCTCAGATCCCTTGGGTAGCCAGCGGACAGATTTGAACACGTCAATCCTGCTTCTTAATTAGATCCCAAAATCTCAAATTAAAAATCAAGTGACTTTTTAAACAATTCTTGTATAATTGCTATCTTAGTTAATTTTTCCTAAGCATTTTCAGCCTTGATTTAGAAGATGACATCATTTGTGCACTTAACATTAAGCATGCAAATAACCTCCTCTCTCCACAGCAATAATTTAAGCAGCCGTTAAGCCGTATGAACACCTTTGGTAGTTAGGTGCATGCTTAAATGTTTTGCTCTATAGATGCCTAACATTAAACAGGTATTTATGTGCTTTGCTCCACCAGGCCCTTTAAGATACAATTTAAGTAGATGGGTGTCTTCTCTTAATGACTATAATAAAAGAGCAGTGGGGGAAGGTGGTGGAAGAGTGTGTCGGGTGCAGTGGCAGTTCTGGAGGGTACAGAAATGGATTAGAAATTTTTCCCTCTCTCTTACTCTCATTTTTCAAGCACATAAAAAAAGGAACCTCATCCTTTTCCTCAGGTGAGTAAAAGCTAGGACTGCTTTCAAAACAGCTGCACGGAAATTTTCAATTTCTTTCTGTGTGTTTGGTCACTTGAAGAAAAAAAAAACACAACAAAAACCTGTCTGGCAGGCAGATGTGCTCTGGGAGCCTTAGCTGTGCTTTGTCAGAGGGAAACTGTTTAAAAATGAAAATAAACTCGCTAAGGGCCGTGCAACGTGTGGTGCTTTATTAGCCCTTGTTCTGCTCTATGACCCATCATTCTGCTTTCTTACATGCGCAGCAGCAAGCGCCAGGGTTTTAGGAATCGCAGACCTGCGCTGTTTGCCTTGTGTTTGCTCCCGTGGACAGCAGGCTGTTCCTGTCACTCTCTCTGGGTATATTTAATGCAAGGAGGATACAAGTCCTTTAAAAAAAATGTCGCTTCGGTGGTACTCTATGCATTTTTATTCCCGAATATTAAGTCCCAATTTTTATAGCCTTAGCTCAATCTGCAGCTTCATAAAACATCATAAATTGGAGCTTAGCTTTACAGGCAAGCAAGATGATTTGATAAGCGTGGGATTGCCCCTGCTACATCAAATAGCGTTTCCTCTCTTAGTATCCAGAAGCACTGAGTTATGGCTCTGGTTCGGTAGCCAGCCAAGAGATATAAGAAGCCCTATGCAATTAACTTCTTGCATCTTACGCTTTTTTTTTTTCCAAGGGGAAAAAAATGAGAAAAGTTCTTTTAAGCAGGTATTTGCTTCCATTTTTACCTCGTAGTGGAGTCAGCTAAGTGCAACCTCTTGTCAGCACAATCATTATCTATAATTTACATGCAAGAAGCAACAGAAACTTTTAGGATGAAGTAAATGTAAAACCAGAAACCTCTGCCTGTTCCATCATCCAGCCTTACAAGTGGAGTAGCTATGGCAGTGACTGTATTAAGAGCTATTAAAATGGCTTTGATGTATTGCTGGCTTTTGGTATGATTTTCTAGGTTTTATTATTCCTCTGACTATCATTTACTATTTTTAAATGGAATCTACTATTATGGGATACGAGCAGCCTGTCCTTCAGAGGAGACTCTGCACCAATAGCCCTTCTGCTCATCTTCAGTGGCTTGTACCGGGGGACGATCCCCTGGTAGTTCAGTGTCCTAGCCACCATTTATACTATTTATCATCAAAGAAGATTCTGATATTCAAGGTTGTGCGCAGGCACGGGAGCTGCATACTTAATGGCTCTGCTGTTTGGTGCTGCAGCCCGAGAGCTGAGCAGGTTGAACTCGGCGCCGGTCTCCATCGGTACTCACAAACCACCGCTGGTCCTTTGGCTCTGCCCCCCTTAGCAAGTGCGGTGACCCAACAGCAGCTGAGTGAAGGAGCTGGGGCTGGTCTCCCCAAGTTCTTTCCCTTCATTCAGTCTTATTAGATAAATCACCTTTTAGGTGGTCAGGCAGCGCTCGCTCAGCCACCGCCGCTTCATGGGTCTGCTGCGCAGGGTTTTGGCGATGTTTTTCCACAAAGACCTGCACAGTGTTTTCAGGCTAATTCGATACCTCGGTGACACGTAGTGATGAGAAAAACAATGAGATTATTGTGAATAGAGTAGCATTTAATGAACACTAAAATGTAGTATTTCCTTTTAACAGAGCTGCCTAAAAACTATTGATTTCGCTACCCACAGACTTCTAATAATAAAAAATTTAAAACCTTACTATCATTCCCCCAAATCAGGTTTATTTCCAGCATGACTGAACTCATAAATTCACCAGCTAGAACTATGGGACTCCAATCCTCCAAACTAACAAATTCCCCTTCAAGTTGAACAAAATGCGCTGTTCATCTGCACCCGCATCTCGGGAGTCGGCGTTGCTTAGTGAGAGAAACAAACGGAGACCGGTTCGCCTTGTTCGGTGTTTGGCTGCTCTTTTTCCCTCTGGCTCAGCCATCTTAATGAACCCCTCCCCGTGCATACTTATTTCCATAAGTCTCTTTTCAAATATTCTTATATTACATCTCTTCGACCAGAATAACAGCAATGGGTGTTTTTTATCCTTGCCTGTCACTCTAGTTACCCTCCCATTAAGCTCCTGACATCAAACCTGGAATGCCAAGTCTCTAGCAGCAATACCTGTTGGAGCTATATCTACATTCATTTTTACTACTTATTTGGCACTTTTTTTTAAATTCTTTTTACAGCTGATAGCATGCCACATAAAGACTTTTGGCCAAGCTTCTGGTTTCCCTTGCAGAGCGGTTATCCAGTGTATTGCTGGCAGTGCCTTTAGGGGGAAACACAGAAGCTGGAAATCAAGCTTCCAAAAACCAAACAGCACTTCTGATTAGGATCGCATATTGTTATCCTTCCTGCTTCATTTGTTTTCCAGATGGGCGAAATAAAGGTCAATAACCCTAGGGCAACGATCTGATTTAAAAGAAATGTGATTTCTGAAAGGGAAATTTGCAAAAATAGCCATAACTAAGAAATGAGAAACATTTTAAGAAATTGGCAGTTCAGACTAATCTTCCCTGTAGTTTATCTTCGTGAATTGGTGATATTTTATTGTCCATGCAAATACGTTGATAATCCAGTCCTGGGCTTTTCTGTGGCATGTTTAAATCATTATTCTTTATTCAAATTTTGATATTCCTATCATGATGAACAAGGAGATAAAGGGGACGGTCACGCACATAGCTAAGAGAGAGAGACGCGTTGTAGGCTACTACAGCCGTAGTTTCCCTGGAGTGAGAAGCTGGAGATGCCACGTCCCCAGGTCAACTGGGGACTGCTCTTCCCACCTTCCTTCCCGTCCAGTTCCCATACTTGCCTCCCCATCTGCTTGCTCCAGTACATTGTGGGATGCTCTGTGCTATGGCTTCCTCCTGCATCCTTCGTGGCTACTACAAGACAGCTCTCCCCATTGCTTCTCCAGGAAGCCATCAAGTACCACGCATCCATTGCAGGGCGAGGAGGGCTCATAGCAGAGCTGCAACCACGAGCATCTCTCCCCTTGGCTTGCCCACCCAGTCATGCCTGGGAAAAGTGGTCTGGGGGTGCCCAGAGTTCTGCTGCCCAGCTTGCTGTGTGTGGTTCCTCCCAAAATCTGGGTCATGTCTCCCTCTAGGGGCTTGCAACGAGGCTGAAGCCCACCTTCCCCTGGCAGAGGAGGCTTCGAACACGCTGCGAGGCTCCTCTTGGCAGCGAGCCTGCGTCAGAGGAAAAAGGTGTTTGAGCTTGTAGAAGCTGTAATGTAATACGGAGCATGTACCCGTGGAAAAGACACGTTGAAAGTTTTATGTTAATCAAGATTCCTGGCAGAAATGAAATTCCTGCCTCATGCTTGGGCTCTGAGGAGGCTGAACTACAGGCTGATGTGGCTTTGCTGTTTGGATGAAGCTCCAAGCGATGTTGTTTTAGCTCTGTGCCGTGTCCCCAGCCTGGGCAGCGATGACTCTGCTCCTGCACCCCTGGGTAGGGCAGGGTTGTATGCTGGCTGTACCCCAGACCCATGGTGGGTGCCCATTGCCCTCCTCTGCAGCTTCCGTAGGCATTTTGGAGGTGGATGCTGCTGCCTGCTGGGGAGGGATGCTCTTCCAGATGGTGCTGCTGGGTGCTTTGCTGATCACCAGTGCAGTCATAACATGGGGACACAGGGAGAGGACGGGGACGTGGACATGGTCCCTCAGAGCAGAGAATGAAGAAGAAAATTGGGTGGAGCTTCAGGCTTTTGTTTCAATGTTCTGTTGAAGTGAAAAACCAGTAAGTGTCTCATTATGATACAGTATTTAAAAGGAATTCATGGAATTTGCACTTTGATTTGATGCTTTTGTGTACTTTCTGGATAGTTTGTATTCTCTGATTTTACAGTCACAAGAGCAGTGGGAATTTTCCCCTGTTTAGTGGCCAGGCAGCCGTGATAATCGTTCTGTGCCACCATTGACCTGATATTGATCTGAAACTCTGGGAAGAAAAGAGGTCTAATAAATAAATATAAATCAATAAATTAAATCAAAATATAAAGGACAGTCTTCCTAGAGGCACAAGTGGGAGCTGCAGGAATTGAAAGGCAGCCCGTGCAATTTGAATGACTGCTGGTCTTGCGTGAGAAATCGAGTACAGCTCTCAAAGACCTCACTTTAATTAGGACACACAGAGATTCAGTTCACCAACTTTAATAATCTAAAATTTAGACTAAGGCTTCCTCAACAGTCAGCTGAGAGACGAGATGAAGCATCTTTTGGAGGAGACTGGTCATCAGCTGTGGAACGTGATCATTTTGGCAGTCGGTCCTTAATTATTAAACAGCCAAAGTTAGGTGCGGTTTGTCTCATCCATCTCGACAGTTGCTTCATGGGCCTGTATAGCTGCTCACCGCGGAGCAGCAAAGAATCCTGTTTACCACAGCAACTGCTTACATTGAGATGATTTTTCCATCGTTTGAAAGTAATTCATCTCTTTTTAAATTATGGTTCTTCAGTCAGCAAAACTAAGGATCCCTATAAAGACGTAGTGGCAGTGCTGCTGATAAATAATCGAACAAATTTTTGAAAAAGCCAAAAACAATTTGGGTACAATTATTTTTTCATCGACTGCAGCGTAAATCAGGAACAGCTCCTGAACACCCAGCTTGCATACCAAATGCGTTGCGTGTGGCTCGTATAATGCTTACAAGCCTTTGGGTCTTGCAGGATAACTTCGCAGGTGCTGTGAAACCGGGATGTGTCAGAGATGCAACCCCTACATGATAATTACTACTTGCTTGTTTATATCAGCCCTAACTGAAGAATATTGTTACCCTCTAAATGAAGCTGAAGGATTTTGTTGATTTAAGGGTCTGAGGATGTCGTGTACGTCTGTGCTGCAAGATGAAAGACTTTGTTCCAGTAAGATCTCTTGTAGCCTAATGGGACAGACAGACAACTGACTGTAAAAGCCTTATATTGGGGCTAGAAAGAGGAAAAAATACTCCACAATGACCAGGAAGTCAAGCCTTCTTTGGTGTTTTTGCTGAATATGTGTTGCTGCTCTAAAGGCAGTCTCCCCTGACCATGAGCCCTGCAAGATGCTCTGGCTTTACCCCGAAGCACTGTGGTTAGGCAGTCGTTCCTGGGAGAGCAGAGACCTGCGGATGGTGGGGCAGGGTCTGCGATGTAGGTGCTGTGGGAATCATCCTCGTCCCACCCCAGGTGCCACCTTCAGTAGATGCACGCTAGGGAAAGCAAAGCGTAGATACAGGAGATGTCTTACCTGGCTGCTTGTCTCTTTTTTGCCTGTCCCAGAGAAAGGAGCCGAGGGTGAGTTTAGCTCTGAAATTATCCTTTCTTTCATTGTGATTCTTCTACCTGTGGGTGTTTTGGCTGATATCCCCTCTCTGGGGTGATGAGACTAGTCCTGGCTGCGAGGTCTCAACCTGGAGGTCCCCCATGGCTCCTGGCTTCACGCTGACTATTGAAAGAGAAATATTAGAATTAATTTTGTTCTTTTTATATATCAGCGAAAGAACACATTCGAAGGAGATGAAAATAGCTAATGACACAGAACTGGGGGCAGGTGAGCTGTGCCGAGGGGCAGCTCGTCGAGTTAGCGACGGCGTGCTGCAGGCAGACACGTGTTCCCTCGAAGCAACCCTGACAAGCGGCGAGCAGCGAGAGGCGAGGCTCCGCCAGCGTGGTGGGAAGAGCGCGTGCCTGTCTCTAGCACGGAGCAGGAAGGAGCCAGGCGTGTGTAAATAAGAGGAAATTCAGGGATGTATAAATAAGAGGAAATAAACATAAGCCAGAGAGAAAGATGCTGACATTGCGTTGGGGGTGGGAAGTGATTCTTAAAGATTTTTTTTCTATTTATTTTTAGTTGCTGAAATTCAGGGCTAGATCCAATAAAACTCTTAGTAACTAAATTGGGTTTAGTATCTAAACTGGTCTGTCCTGCTCAGTGGTGACGTTTGTGTTCAGGTCAGGCAAGGACGACGCTGAGGCTCAGCAGGGCGAGGGGACCGTCGTGGTCCCTCTGACCGACTGGGGCCAAAACAAGTCTCCGATATCAATGGGTACAGGGTCCCCGGGACTTGAAGGAGGTGGCCCAAGTCCAAGTGTCTCTGGCAGTGTTTTGTGGCTGCTGTGGGTGCTTTCTCAGATTTTTCTGCTGATTACGCTAGAGCAATATTGCAAGGAATTTATGCATAATGGACATAAATCTCGCTATACGAGCCACCCGAGAGGCAAGAAAAATGATCTCTGTCAAGAATCTACATACAGAAATACATTAAACAACAGCTCTCTGTAGAGCAGGAGCTCCAGTTTCGAATGTAGGTTTGGGGGAATAATGAAGAATAAAATTAGCACTCTGGTAATGCATTAAGCCTTTTGGGGGGGGTTCACTGGCAGATTTTTATAGCCCTAAAGGATAAATGGTGATGATAATAAATATTTCTAACTTTTAAACCCATCTTCCAAAGGAAGATACAGAAAGCTTTTCCCGTGCCGTTGTAGAGCTGGAAGAGCTGTTCAGCTGGGACTTCAGACCACAGTTGTAACTTCCAATTAGCAAAACATACATTAAAAGCAGCTGCCTACCGGGATGGGAGGGCTGCTGATGGCCGTGATGAATGGCTGCGCACCCCATGCTATCACTCACATTTCTGCACGGGGTCTTAACAGGCTGTTTGTGAATCGTCCATGCAAACCTCGTCAAGCCCCGGTTATCCATCAGAGGGGAGATGCCTTTTAGCACGGGCTTGCGTCTGCTAACGACGCTCCCTCTTCTCTCCAACCAGGATGGGCACGATATTTTTTAGTGACTGAGAGCTGCCAAATGCTGTTGATAAAGGGAGTTTAAAAACAAAATCGTAAAATGAAAGCACACTCATTCCTTTCAATGTGTTAGTTATTACAAAGGGAAGCGTGATGTTATTAAAGTGGGTGCGAGCCTCTTCCCGTCACATTTCTGTGGCTCTGGCTTTGTTATACATATTCTCATAAATTATTTTGTTGCTATAGCAATACTTTTCTGTGGGCCTAATCCTTTCTCATTTAGAGTGAAGCGCTTTGCTTTCTCCGTGCAACGAGGCCTTTACTTTGGCAAATTACCTTTCAAATTACATCTTTAGGTTACGTTTGCTCTTGCTTTTCAGTGCTAATCTGGGTTAGAAAATCCGTAATTTGGGTTAAAATGGATTTGGAAATTCTTAGTATAATAAATGCAAAGATATCACATCTGTAAAACTATAATATGTATCGTGTGTCTATATATTTGTGCGTATGTGTGTGTCTGTATCTCTGCAATCAGCATGGATCTTCTTATGCTTTGATGTCTCCTGTATAGAGAGAAAAGTGATGGGGAAAGCAGAAGCATATGATAAGAAACTCTGTTTGATCCACACTTACCAATATCTGAATTGGCTTCTCACTATAATAATTCTCGGCATTTAAAATCTATCTCTCAGCCAAACGTCTTCTCCCAGCCTTGTGGCAGGAGGGGCAGAAGGGAGGATCACAGGATGGCGCGAGGCGGAGGCAGTGGGCTCTGGGTCCCAGCATTGGTGGCTTTGTTCTAATCCGTAAATTTTTCTTCCTTTTCTTTTCTCTTTTTTGCATCAGTTTTCTTTTTGTGTGTGTGTTTTTTACACTGCCCACAGATATCTGCTGTGCCTCATGCTGGGTTGCTGCAACTCTCAGTAATCCTTTGCTGTGCAGTTCATGGATCAGCAAGAGGAGTGACAAGTTTTAAATGACAAAATAGATACTTATGGTTGTGTATGTGTATGAAAGTCAGGTTCAAGGTGAAAGGAATAGCTTGTTTGCTTTGTATTAAGTAATGTTTATTAAATAATGATCTCTTTTATTAATTTTTAAATGGACAAATTTAGGAATGAGACCAGGCTTTGGACAATCTTTTCTCAGTACCCTAAAAAAGTAATTATTATGCCACCTATGTGGCCAGAAGCATGCAAAAGTAGTAATGGTGAAAGGTTAATAAATATAATTTGAGTTCTTGAGCAACAGATAGCTGCTATTGAAAGGCAACAAAGGGATGGATTCTGATACTTCTAGTCCAAATAAAAGCATTTAAAGTCCAGCATTGAATTCATTGCAGAGGTCCGAAATTCAGGCAGAGGGTCTTGGGTTAGTGGCAAGGGGTGCCTATCAACCACAACCGCCTCGTTAGGCTCATGAATTCCATTCAGAACCCGTGCAGAATGGCATGCATTTGAATTCAGCCAATTTATTGATGGTTGTTCCTATAGGCAAACATATTCAGATGCATCAACTCTTTCAGCTATTCCCACTGGGGGCAAAGATTCCAGCTCCTCCAGCCTTCCTAGCTGACAGATGCAGGTGTCTTAGCTTCTGCTGCACTACTTCAACACCCTCATGCACTTCTTCCTTTATCAATAAGATCCCTCCTAAAGTGAAATAAACCCCTGATGACTCCCTGTTTGAATGCTCATGGTAACAGTGGGGTAGGATGGAAGAGGTGGGCATGGTATGGATAAGTGAGAGCCGTAGACATAAGGAAGAATTATGAATTTCTCAGTTTAAGAATGAGAAAATACAGAGGGTGGTCCATGACTTACAGATATTTTTCCTCAAATGTCTGTTGTTTCTAACTTGCTGTGAATTTGAAGAAAAGTACCAGGATTTACGGACAGACAAACAGACTCCTTTAGTGGCTGCTGAGACCACCTCTGAAGCCACCATGTCTTTCTCTAGTGATCTTAAATTTCCTTGGCTTCAAGGAAATCCCCATAAGATGTTCCCACTATGTATGCAGAATACAGTTTTAGCATATTGTCTTAAGTATAATTGGAGTGAGGTATCATTGATATCTATTGTAATAATATCTCCTAAGGGCTGCATGAGTGGTGTACACTTTGATCAATCTCTGGATATTTGCCTTCCCCCCCCCATTGATTTCTGCTTTCAGTTCCTAAAATCCTAAAATGTGGACATTCTACATCAGATTTAAATATTAGTTTAGTTTTGGGGGGGGGGAGTTTGTGTAGCTATATTAATGTTCCAGAGGAATTATTTTATTTGCATTAATTTCTCTCCTTTTATCGTGTTGGGTAGTCTGGCTTTCTCTTCTCAACGTTATATCTATATACACACAGTGAGGGAGCTACGGAGACTGAATTGCTGCTGAGAGTTGGAGAACAGAAGAGAGGAGTAGGAGGAGTCTGTATCACGTGTTTCAGATCTTGGATTTGAAATATCGTAACGCCCTAGAGCCCTTCCTGAGGCGGTGCAAATAGGTTAATTCAAGAAAGGAATGTGCTGAGTTCGTAACTAAAGCCTTTTGGTTAAATTTCTGCTCTGCATTTGCTCAGACTCTTGTGATACCTGACCTCATATCCATCTCCATCAAGTACTTCAACAACACTTCAGTGGACTTGGTGCCGTGAATTGTCTTTCTAGAATAAGATTACTAAAGGTACATTTATGGTAGATGTTTTAACAGTCTTTTTTTTCATACAGAGTGTCACGTGTATTGAATACTAATTTTTGGTGACCAATTAATTTTTATCATGGCCATATAACCAAACTAAGGCAAGCATCATTTTTTGTTGTTTATTTCCCAACAGAACATATAATTTTTACATTTTGAGTAGGAGGAAAACTAACTGAAGCTAGGAGAAATATAGATAACTATCTATCTTCATTATGCCACAAAAAAGAAAGTATCTCGCAGCTTTTTAACCATGGATTCTCAAGGTCTACTTTTAATATCTGGTATTCAGGATAATTAATTTCATAGCAGAGCTTACCATCAAATTCATTCATTTTTGTCAGAATGCACATGATAAGCTGTTCTGGATAAATAATCATCCATCTGTGCTCTTATCAAGAGAACAGCCCTACACTGGGCTTTGGGACATTGGGAATCCACCCGCTTTCCAGACTTCTTAGGTGGAGAAGTAGGTACCCAGCAGCCAGCCCTCTGCCACCTTGCATAGCTCCAGTTGCTCCCAGAGCAGGTAATCTCATTCCTCTCTGGACACTGGGACATCTTCTGACAAACCATGGCAAAACCACCCAACGTAGCTGAAGTCATGGTGGAATGGCATGTCTTGATCTGAGCTTGTTACCTCTGAGCAACAAATACATATATATGTTGCATTATTTACTCTCTATCAGCAAAATATAGGGCAGCTTTGAAATGCAAATAAGCTTCCTCATCTACCAGCCAAACTGTGCTGTAGATTGAATCTAGCAAAAAGTACCATTTTGTTGTTCAGACTGTTTCATTATCACTGGCAAGCCAAGCTCAGTGAGATACGGTGCTTTTCTTTGGGACTTCCGATGAAAAACAGTTTCTGTTTTCATTTGTTCTCCTTCTTCTGAGGTTTCAGGTTTCCTTCAGGTACCCTTTACTGGTCTCAGTTTATCATGAGATCGATGTACGTTTTCACAGGGCAGTCCCAGCCATGTGCTACATCTGCTCCCTGAAGTCTCATACGACAGCATGCTCTCAAACACCAACAATCATCAGGTGGCATGGCAACGTGTCCTGCACACGGTCTATACTGGGGCTTTTCACACCAACATCATGTTTGTCTAGGAGGAAAGTTCCTTTCCAGAGCAGAAACACAACATTATCCATTCTAGTGCCATCTGGTAAGAATAAATCCAATAGCAGAGTAAATCTGTTGTCCCTATACAACCAGGCAGAAGTTCCCAGCTTATTGCACCTGAAAACTTGTCTCCTGTAATGGCCATCAAAGAGATTTGCAACACGTGTAGACAAGCCAGTAAGCGTTCTTTTGATTCTCGTGGTAACTTGAGCAAAGAGTAAGGGAATCGGACAAAGAGGGAAGATGGTCTTGCAAACACGAGTGTTGGGGAAGAGGGAGAATATATCCAGAAGAGCAGATGGAGATGAAAAGAGTAGACTTGAATCTGTACGCACAGCTTTCCAGCCTCATGGCTCAGAATTATAAGAAAAAATCAGCTCCTCCCACAACTCTCTTTTTGTTCCCAAAATAAAATTATTTGTCAGTATTATTGCATCAAAAATAGTTGTATCATGCTCCTATCCCTGAATCCTTAACATTGCAGTCCCAAATTTTTGGCTACGCACTTTAAAGTATAGGCAGCCTTCTCAAGAAAATCAATTTCTATAGCCTAGTTTCACTACCATCCTTTGTCCTGCACGGTATTCTTGGCTGAAAACCCTAAGGAATGTCAAAATTGAATTGTATTTACATTTGACAGTCCTGCTGTTCTATCTGCAAGAGTCCAGCTATGATGCTGGATCCCCTGCTGGCGCGTGCTGCCGGTGGCAGTGGAGAGGAGCCCACCCAGCTGGGT
Organism: Opisthocomus hoazin; assembly: GCF_030867145.1. NCBI lineage: Eukaryota > Metazoa > Chordata > Aves > Opisthocomiformes > Opisthocomidae > Opisthocomus > Opisthocomus hoazin. Next base: position 2,531,173 of record NC_134427.1, on the reverse strand, counting down.
CTGCAGGGCAGAGCACCTGCAAATCCCAGTGAGAAATGCCTCTCCTCCCCAGTGACGTGCAGCCAAAATGGGGTGCAGAGAAGCAAGCTGAGTAATGTTGCAGCACTATATCAAACCGCAGTTTAGAACTAGAAATGAAAAATTCTTGGCAGTTAGAGCTAGAGAAGGAATTAAAGACTGCAGATTTAATAATCCAGGTTGTGCAAACTGAATTCCAGCTCAGCTAACATCTCTTTTCCCGTGAGCTGAGATTTTTATGCTAAAACTCATCTTTTGGAAGTGTCTGGAATATTTTTCTATTACTTAGTTGTTCATGCTGAGCTATTGATTTTTTTCTTGGCTCTAACCAGATGTTATTGCTTTCTCTTAATTTAGTTTTATAGCTGTTTAATGAATGCTGGTCCTAAATGGAAGAAAAAAAATCCAGAGGATTTAAGGAGCTAGAAAACCCCTTGGAAGCTGATTTGTGGTGTATTTCGGGTAGGAGAGGGCAACTACTGCTAGCTCTTCGATAAGGCTACACAGCACTGCAGATGAGATCGTTTAGTCAGTTAAAAGTCATTCTGAAGCAAAAACAACTTCCAGATGTTTCTCTAATTTTGCAGGACACCGAACTGTGAACAGTCATTAAACTTCATCCCTTTTGTTTCCGGAATTTTCAGAGAGAGAAACAGATAAAAGAATGTGGGGTAAAAAAAACTCCCCAACCGCTGCTGAGTGATAATTGTGTAAGGGCGAACTCTGGACTAAACATGTTTATTGTGGCCAAAGAGAAAAACAGGCAAGGTGCGAGAGCAAGGAGTACAATCACCGCACTGAAGAGCGAGATTAATCACACGTCATGCAGAAGCTCGGGGTTGGTAAAGCCAAGTGCTGGGAACCTCCCTGCAGAGAGAGATTTCTTTAACAGTTATCACTTTGCCTATAGCTGGCTCTGATTGAGGCGGTGAGATTGAGGTCTGCCAGTAAAATGGGTTTTGCTTTTAAAATTAATTTTTACTTGCTGGAGAACAAGCTCCTGAGCTGCAGTCCTTTCTAACCCTGTGTAACTACAGTGAGAATCAAGTATATATGCTCCTAAAATGCTGTTTCCAGGACTATGAATTAAATCCTCCATGAAATTTTGATAAGGATCTTTCAACTTTAGAAAGCATGTACTTATTAAAACTCCTCGTACTAGATGTTTAATACAATATTGACATCCAGTAATTAGTCTATCCATGATAGCCTTCAATTCTTTCCTGCCAATTAGTGCTGCACTATTCACTTCTGCCTGTCATAGAAATAAACAGAGAAGATACCGTTAGATTTTATTCCATTACTTTGTTCTGTGGTTTTTCCCATTTCTTTTTCATCCATTTGGTGCTGGAAGCTGTACTGAGGTGTGGAAATCTGCCAATCGCCCCAGCATATACCCTGCAACACCCCTTTTTTTTTATGGAGAAAAAAATTTAGCTCTAATCCACGCAGACGTACTGTCCATGAATTAGCGCGAGCTCAGTTTGAGTGACTTGCTGTTGTCGCTGCTTTAATTTCTCACATGACTGTTGAATGGAAATCCAAGTAGATTTTTAGCATCTCTAATTTGTGTTTACTGATCAGGAGCCAACAAGATCCGTTTGTGTTGTAGCAACGCTGTTTGAAAAATACCTGATAGAGTCTTTTTCTATATGTTTTTCTGTAGAGGGTGTCATTTTACATTAATATAGTCTCTGGTTTTGTTGAAGCAGCTCCTGTGTTTTTTTTGTTGGCTCTTTGGATTAGACTGGCTGTTATGAATTTGACAACAGTTATCAAATCTCCCCTGCAGCGGACTGACTGTCAAGGATATGATGGTCAAATGTTTCACATATTGCAATCCAACCATTTGTGTTTGGTTTGAAGAATTCCAAAAGAAAGCTGTCAGCTAAGAAATGAAGTCGAAGTAGCCTGAAGCTTTTGGAGCATGTTGATCCAATTACGATGATCCACTCATATCCTTCAGCTTTTTTTCAAAATCAATTTTCATTTTAGCTCAGGGGACGGGGTTTTTTTTTTTGGTAATGCAGAGAAACATCTGTAAGGGAATTTCAGATGTGTTGTTTCAGGAAATTTCTTTTTGTGCAGGAGACCATTGAACTCTACTCTTCTTTTGCAAGTGTCTTTTGTCTCCAGCACACACACACGTACATTTATATTATATGTTGTCAGCCTGCACATATATGTTTCCAGAAGCAAGCAATATACTCTCATCTGAATATTAATTTTAATTTAGCTTACACGTGTTCAATCCAGATGCTTGAACCTGAGGAGAAAAAAACCAGCGCAAAGCCTCAGGGGGCTAAATGGCCAGTATGTAGGGATGGATGTAAAGAAACCTAAACCATGAGTGTTGTGGACCAGATTCGCAGCTGACATTTGACAGCAAAGCTGTTTGTCACCAGCAGGGCTGTGTCCTGGAGAGACACTGCTGCGTGTGACACATTGACATAGCCAGTCAGTGGCCAGCTATCTCCTTTCATTCCTTTAGCTGAAAAATAACATTTGATAGTGCTTAACATTTGTTATTCTGCTGCCAGGTTGTTGTTGCCAGTGTGTATTGATCTCTTCGTACCAAGTGCAGACTGAGAGTGACACCAAGGAGTGACTGATATGATGATGAGCACCAAAGCCATGCTCACCCACATTACCCACCCGCCGTGGGGTTAAGCCATGAGTATCAAACGTTGATGTGTTAGGACAACAGAGCTGATCCAAGATTACTGTGCTATGCTCATCCTAGATAACATGCTGTCTTCATGTTGTTTTCACATTATATGGCAAGTATTTAATAAATGTTGTTAAATAAGGAGATATTCCAAGCTTTTGGCCATGGTAATAAGAACCAGGCTGGGTGTTGTCTTTGGGATGGTGGACTCTCCAGAACCCAACAGAAAAAGATGAAATCCCTGCTGCTGGGAGGGGAGGGAGGTGCAAAGCAGGAGCTCCGTCCCTTTGGTCAGCTTTGCTGTTACATCCAGTTCTGCTGATGGTTCCCTACAGCCAGAGCTGACCATTGTCACCCACAACCTGATTCTCTTCTTGGGCAGGAGCTCTATAAATTCTTCAAACTGGCAATGCTTTTGCAAACAATCTATACATCCAGCAAGCTGTGAGTCTGATGACCTTTCAGAGATCCATAAATGCTATTCAGAAACCACCTGTAGAAAATCTCGATCATTTAACACAACAGTAAGAAATATAGAAGTCCTCCAAATCTCCAGGAAGTGAAATTTGACCTTTTCTCATGATTCATCTTCGAGATTCATTTAATCACGATTCTGCTATGAGAATACTCTATGGTGAGATAAGGAGAGCGAACTTGTCTGTAAGAACAAGAAGTATTTCCAAGTATAGCATTCATGTTTCTAGAGAGAAAACTTAGTTTTAGTAAAAGCTTGATAGAACCAGAGGTTGTTTAATGGGAACACGTGCCCAGCCACCATGAACGTGCTGTGGTCAGCAAAAACCATAACAAAAAATCCCCTAATACAACTGCTTCAAGGGAAAATAGGAGATATTGCAGTTCTTGCCTGGCACCTGATTCCTGGAGGCATCCCATTGCGGTGGCAGAAAATCTTTTATACTGTTTATCACCAATGGCATGGAGCATGCTTCTCATTCACTCAGCCAGTGAGCTCGGGACCAGTTACATCGGCTCTTTTAGCTTGTGATTTGCTGAAGACCAAAGCAAGCTATTCAATATTGTTAGGTTTATTAAGAATCTTAAGGTCTTAAATGAGATGTTTATGGAGAAGTTAATCTTCTTGATTTTTATGCCAACATACCTACAGCTGAAGGGCAAATTTAACCACTCTTTCAGCAGCATATTTGGCTAAATCAAGATATTAATATCAATTGGACTGCTCATATTTTCTGTGGTAGAATGTAAGCCAAGGCATAGCTGATGGTACTTCAATATCTTTGCACCTTGTAATATTGGGTTTTAAGAATGATTTTGACAAATGCTGGCTTTCAGCAGAAACCAGATTTATTTTCATTTGGTTCTGAATTCCTGGCATTTCTCAAGGAAATTAAGAGTTTATTTGATAAACCCCAAAGACCCAAATGCTGACTTTAACAGAACGATGCTGATTTACACCAGCTGAAACTTTCAGCCCTTGCTCTCCTACTTCATATACAAAATGTGCAGTAAGGCAGCACCTAATTCCCTTATGATTTTACTAGGAACTGGATCAGCCCCATAAAAGCCATTACCTGGAAAGGAACAGACCAACAGATAGTGAATACTTTGCCAAGTGTTTTTATTAAATGATGATGGAGAACTACGCTCAGATCAGAGATCACCTTTCAAACCTTTTGGCCTAAATGTACTTTATCTTGGACTTAGAGTATATCCGTCAAACTCTGAAGTTAAAAAATGAACTAGTTAGTCTTTGGGAGTCCTTTCACACTGTACAGTAACACTGTTGTTCAAAAGAAATATTCAAAATTAATGTAAGGTTTTATTTAACTGTAAATATTTATTTTTCGTCAAAGGAAGGAAGTCCCAGAGATGGGCTAGGCATCCAGCTGGCAGATTTTCAACAAGATATTAATTTTTGTACACCCTTTTCCAAGATGTGCGGTCAGCAGGAGTCAGCAGCTGTTGTAGACAGGTTCTCCTGCAAAGGCCAGGAATAAGGGCAAGTTTCTCGTTGACAAACATGATGGGCCACATTCTGTTCTAGAAAGGATTTATCCTGATTTTGTTTTCCCCCAGAGCATAGGTTTGATTCATTATGAGGTAAAGCAAAACATTTGTTTCCAGTCAAAGCAAAACATTTTGTAGGCTCTTGAATATTTCATTACGAAATCTTTCCCTAATTTAGGTAAATTTTCAAAATATTTTATTTTTATCATATGATAGGAATGGAAGCTAGAGTTTGATGCTCCTCCAGGAGACAGTAAACCTCTGTGTTTGTAAACATGGAAACAGCACTGCACAGATGTTTCAGACAAGCACAGACCTGCATAAACATAGAAAAAAGCCTGTTCAGTCTCTCCAGATACTAAATTGTACAAGGAGTAAAGCATGCAAAATTCATACAGCTTGTGATACTGAAATAAGGAAAATGCCAATCAAAATCTCCAACAGCTGATACAAAGTGTCCCAGAAACACAGGATTTGGACAAAAACCTATGTCAGCAGTTAATGACTCACTTGAAAAATGGTGTGATTAGTTATTTTTCAGTATTACAGCATGTGGATGCTCTAGCTACGGTCTGGGACAGATCTGTATTAGTGCTGCATGAAAGCAAACTTCAAGATGGGATGAAATGCAGGGATGCAATTAGCAATGTACAAGAAAGTACTGAGGATAATATTAATTGCCTGCACATCATAAACCTGACCTGTATCAATTTTTTTCTGTAGCTGCTCCAAGAAAGGAAAATTTTACAGAATGGTCGAAAGAAGAATCCAGTCGCTGTTCCCACACATGTAGGGCTGTTTGGATGAATATGCAAAATTGCTTTTTTGAAACAATTGGCCTTCCAACATTGAACTAGGTGAGGTGAAAAAATTCAAAGCTTGTCTGGACCAGTTCCTCAGCAACCTGCTCTGACTGGACCTGCTGTGAGCAGAAGACTGGCCTTGGTGGCTTCTGGAGTTCCACAGGGGTTCTATCAAGACCAGAAATACTCATGGTTTGCTGCATGGATGAACAGGGAAGGCCATGTGTTAGCCGTATCTTGCAGGAAGAAAAACCCTGAGATTTAAACATAGCCTGGAGGCTTACATACAGGAAGATTTGCAAGTGAATCTGAAGTCAATATTATATAAACACAAGCTAAAGGATCAAAAGGCGAAGAGTGTGGTGGTGTTTTCCACTATGGTTGGGTACTTCTGTGTCTGACCAGGCTTGGGAAGAAAGTTGAATAATTCTTTTTAAATCATATTGAACCCAAATAGGTCACTCAAGATCTACAGGAGGACTAAAAAGACAAGGAAGGAAGCAAGGCCAGCAGAAGAATGCTGCGAGGTTCAGGCAAACCCACCCTGACCCACGCTGGCTGGAGCTCAGCCCCGAGGCGTGCGCTTTGCGCCACGGCATGGAGCATCTGAGCAAACACTTTGGGGCTATTGCAGTGTTGTTATCTGCTTAAAAGGAGGAGGAAGATCCCTAGTGCTTTCTCTGCCCTTGACCCTTCTTGCTTTCTGCTTTGAGCATAAACCCTTTATCAAATTCATGCATAAATATTGTACAACTTTTAGAGTCGTGTTTAGCTGCTTAAATTTCAAACCTGAGTAAATGGAATAATTTTATTTATTTATTTTTCACTCTCTGCTGCTGCTCAGGGGCAAATGCATAAAGATGATGCATTTCAAAACTGAAGCTTTTGACTCAAAGTTTAGCGGAGTCATTAGTCATGTCACACATGCCAAGTCTGGTGGAATTTGGCATAGCTGTTTAAACTTTAACAAGGGGTAAATTAAATGAACCTTTACCTAAGATATACTGCTGAGGACAGAATGCCTACGGTTACGATGCAGATGCTAATTTATCAAGAACTGTGGAGTACTCAGCTTCGTATTAAAATACCAGTGTCAGCCAGGATCAATCCCTACAAATCTGCCAAGAAAGATACAATTTGGATCAAACAATAACATTTTTACTCAGGCTGCACAGACGCAGTTTGGCTCTGATGTGTTTTCCTGAGTGAATTACAAAAGCAGGATTTGGAGATTCTTCCGTCTCGGGAATTAAATGCTCAGAACTATTGGCTGTCAACTGGAGAAATGTTAGATCTGCATCTCTTCACAATTGTCTTAAGTTTCTTGGAATTGAGCCCAGCTATTAGCAGGGGGTAAATAAGACAAAAATTGACAACAATGTGCATTATAGGATGGAGCATTGAAGGCTGAGTTTTAGATGTGAACGGTTAATGGATTTCTTAGAACTGCAGTATTTGATCTGAAGCTTACCATGTTTGTGAAGCAGGTTCACCTTAGCTGCTCTCTAAAAAGTTTTTTAAAAAATATATATTTTATTCCTTTTGAAGTATCACAAAAATGTGGGGTAGTGTTTACTAAAAAAATGTTTTAAATGTGCAGCATTATAAGTTTGAGGTCAGCTGGATTCAGTTCGGCTGTTGGTGTAGATCACCAGCATAAAATGGAAATTGCTCAGTGAAAGAAGAGTTAAGTATGTATGATTTCCAAGTGCATTCACATTATTCTCAAACTCATCCTTTTGTTTTCATAATATACTGTGCCTGTATGGGTGCCAGGTTGTGCTGTCAGACTGGGAGTCATTCTGCCTTTTCAGAGGAATATTACTTTTCTTTATTATTTCTGTGGACTTGCGTGTTTGGACAGTAAGAACCCTTCTCCTCTTCCATGTGAAGAGCTGTGCTTTCTATTCTACATCACCTTTACTAGGGTAGAAAAGTACCAAGCAATACATGACAGTTGTACCACAGAGCCAAGGAGTGAATAGCACAGTTGAAATAGGGCAAACATGTAAAATATTCCACTTCATCAGGTTCATTCGATTGCATGCGATGAGCACAAATACGAATACCCTCACACAAGCCCCAAGCAGCCTGAACAAACCTAAATACATATTAAAGCTCAGTTCAGCAAGGTACTTCAGCCTAAGGTTATTTAACCACGCACGTAGTCCTACTGAAATGAATAGGTATATTTACGTCCACGAACAGTTGTGTGTGTACTAAAGCACGTTGCCAAGCTGAGGGCTGGCAAGAAAAACAAAGCCGTTATTCCCTTCTCTTTATTTTACTGCTGAAGCAACTGAGTGATTTTTCTGCCTCTCTCTGGACTTTCTTAGGAAAACATTTTGCGTGGTAATTTTCTTTAGGTTCTGGACATGTTTCTGGAACAGCAGCGAGTTCCCCACCCTTCCCCGCGGCCGTGCTGCCTGAGCCTCTCTCCAAAGCTGACGGAGGCTTTGGGTAGAGCCTGGCTGCATTTACATCAACTTCAGTCCTTTCCCAGTGTCAACAGCAAGGTTCCCTTTGGAGCTTGAGATAGGTTTCTACCCAGAGCTCAAATAAATCTGCAGACAATAATGATAAATTTGGGTACGCAGATTCTAAAAACAGTGTGCACATAATGCCTTTAAAAACTGACTTTAGTCAGTTGGGAAACATCACCACCAGCCCTGCTTTTAGTAAACTGTTGTTATGTCCCAGTAACCACATTTTGTACCTGGAAGTTTGATGGGGATTTTCATATATACAAACAACTCTTGATTTTCTCAGGAAGGAAAGGAGGATTTATTTTTTATAACACTGTGTTTCCATGATTACAGGTCTGCATTATGACATTTCAAAGGAAACAACTTCCACACGTATTTGGTTGATGGAGACCTTTTAGGGGTCATGATGTGCAATGAAGAAACTTCCAAACAATTTGTCAAGGCATGACTTCAGTGAGAAAAATAAGCTCAAGTCTGAACATAAGCATCTGGGTTGTTCCATTTGATGAGACCCTACAGCGAACCAGAGATGGGTGAACTGGAGTGACTTGATGTCATCTCTTTTCACCAAAATATCACCTGCTTGCGACCAAAACCCTGTAGCAATATAAATTAATAGCTTAGATTCAGTAGCTGCAGTGTCACTAGGTCACTGGGTTAGAGAAAATGTTAAATGGAAGCTATTCAGAGTACACCAGCGAAGTACGGGAGTGGACAGGTTAGGTGCAGCTTCCCCGGGGTTCCCATAAACAAGGAGTTTATAAGTTCCCATTGATCATACCTTCTTGCAACGTGCGTATAAAAGAGCAGTTTGAAGTTTCAGGAGTGTTATATCTGGATGATGAGTCCATCAATTTTCTTTGGCTGCAGGTTTCCTTTCAGTGGCTGGAACCTAAATTATGAGAAGGAGAAGGCTGTAAATTATTTGGCTCTGTCAACTTCAATATCCTCTGCCTGATGGATCCTTGATTTGACAACAATCTGCTCATCAGTCACTCTTGCAAAATATTAACACGCTCGATTATCAAATGTGTTAGCCCACTGTTAAATCGAACAGATAGAGCAGTCGAAAGTCCAGAGATGCAAAGGCTCAGCTGGACTTGGCTCCTGTTCCTGCTGCAAAGCATCTGCTGAAGCTCAGGAGCTGCTCATTATTGGCCTATGACAGCAGCATTTCTTTAGGGTTTATAGTATTTTTTAAGAAATTCTGGCTCTTTCTATGAAAAAAAGTGGAAAGAAGAGCACGTATGTTGTTGCTCAACTTCCCCAGGTACATTCTGAGTTTCTGAGCATGGTCAATGGGAACAGGGTGTGCTCAGGGCTCCCAAAAATAGGTCGCTTTGAAGATGCAGAGAACAGATTATGTGCCTAGATGAAGTCCTGAACTTTGAGAGGAAAATCCAGGTTACCTTCTCTGAAGAGTATTTTACTACTAGTGAATCAGGTGTTAACGTGTCTCCTAATGGCCAGTGCAAAAAGCTCATCTTTTTCTGAAAGGCCCTTTGGGAAAACCATCCCACTTCACCATGATTTTGTCTGTCCTTCTGTATTTTGTCCCGTCTGGTCTGTGAGCAGCCATGGCAGCAGTGTCTCTTACTGCCCACTTTTACAGTACCTGGTGCTGTGATTTGGACCTAAACCAGTCTGGGAACTGGCAGAGAGCGTGGGAAGCTAAGCATCAGGTTTCCCTGAAGATTGTGTGAGCGGACCAGAAACCTTTGCTTTCTTCAGAAAATCGGGAGCCAATGGTGCAACTGGGAGAGCTCTGGGAGCGCGCATTGGCAGGAGGGGAAGGAGATGGGACTGCAGGGAAGGGGCCACCGGTCACTAGTTCATCCCTTGGAGACATGGAGCAGGCTCTGGGAGTTGGAGAGATATCCGCAGTGCAGTAAAGGAGGTGGGCTGCCCAATTTCCTTCCTCCCCTAGAAAAAAACCAAAAAAAAATTAAGAATATTTTACTGGCAGTATCAGAGGGAATCCCCTCCAGCATTACAGCACAAAATGAAAAAGGTATGTGGTAACAGCCTCCAGCATCTCTGCTCGTGGAGCTGCAGTAGCAAGATGGCTTGCAAATACCTACTAACAGGAGTGCCCGTCCTTAATAAGCACTGTTAGTTTAATTACTCCCATTACAGATGTTAGCAGCAGCAGGAAGAAGAAAAGAATCGCCTGTCAAGTGAAGCGGGAACACCAGGACCGCTGGCAATGCAGACTGCTGCACCCTGCTGAATGCAGAATGGAACTGCCAGCCAGCACAAGTAAGGAATTACGCACTTTAGCTGTACGACCTCTCTTCAAAATTTATTTTTTTTTTTGGTATGATTATGTATAACTTATCCTAAAATAACGTGCCTGCAGAGCTGGTGAAAGAAGTATTGACCATTGGTTTAGAAAGCTCTGAGACACCTTCTACCATTTCATGTTGGCAAGATTTTTACAGAGGAGGCATTGATCAATTATTACATTTAATTCCTTGTGTGGAATTCAAAAAGAAAGTCGTACCTTTAAGCATTACTAGTCTGCCTCAGGGAATGATGATGAGCATGAGTCTGTCTCCTCATGCTGTAAAATTACAATGGGCCACTGTAGATACAGGACTAAACATTAAAAACAGTCACCTGGAAACAAATAAAAGTATGAGTAATAACCAAACACGAATTTATCCCCCATTTATAATATGCTAGTAAATGCTGACATTCAGAGAGCGGGAATGTGGTGCAGGAGGAGGATGTTGGCTTTTGCAGTTACAGTCCCAATCCATCCTCAAAAGATTAAAGTTTTACACAGTGGTGGTTCTCAGGAAATTTGCTGAATCCTAATATTTAAGATGAAAGCATAATAAAGGATGATTATTTTTTTGTTAAGAACTGTCTGATGGGTTTGATTTGCCAGTTCTCACTGAAGCAAAACTTTCCACTGGCTTCAATTATCATTAAATTGTGTTGACCTCCGTAAGCATTTTTGCAGAACTGGACCCATAGCATGAATAGGCTGCTCCACGCTGAGGAGTGGCTGCATGAAAATGGCATCTTCTTACTCATCAGTTCTGCTTCCTGAGGGCGCACCGAGCTGCTGCACCGGACTATAATGACAAAAAAACAAGGTTTTGCTGCTCTTTCCTCCTCCGAGACCTCCAGAGCTGATGGAACCGGGCTGAGAGATTGTACAACAGCAGCAATGTTTGGGTAAGAACCACCTCTGAGTGGTCATGTCCCCTTGGTCCTACATGCCCAGAGGTGTGTGAGCCCCCAGGTTGTCCCCAGACCCAGCTCTCCATGTGACAATGAATCGACCGTCATTTTCCCAGTGGGCTACTCCAGTCTGGGAGATTTAAACACTCTCTGTTTGACATCCTCCTGATTTATTGCATTTGTAAAGGTGACCTTAAATATTTTAATGGTAATAATTCTTTCAAGGGCTTGAAACAGTAAATGTGCTATGTTCATATTTTGGCATTATATACTGTAGGCAATTTAATCCATATAAGCAGTTTCAGTGATATTAACACTGTAGGCAAACTGATACTAAAGTTTAAATGTCAGAGAGAGTTTTCATATTAGAACTAGTGCAAACAAAGCATTTTTTCTACAAGTGCTGAGGCATAAAATACCAGGAGATAGTAAAGACAGAGAGTGCCAATGAATCTGAAATAAACAGGAGGTGAAATTTATAGTATTTTCAAATATGTACCCTATCCAAGGACTGCTGCAGCTGCACAGATCTATAAAATTAGAGATAAGGGAAAAACCTTGTAGGGCTCCACAATAAATGCACCTCCACCAGGGTATCTATCTGGATTTCTGTAACTCCTTGGAGATTTACTATTTCACCTTGGATTTATTACCCCACTGTGCATACTGTGGATGGCATTTTATATTTCCTTCATCGCCCCGCTCATTATGAAATGACAGGTCCCTGTTATAATGACTGTGCAAGGCCAGGCTGCAAAACCATCGCCCACGCCTTGCAGAAGGGTCCGAGCAGAGAAACGCTGGGATGATCCCACCAGTTTTTATCCAGTGATGCTATGGGAGCTGTGGGATCAGGCAGGTTTCCATGCTGTGGCCTCAGAGCTGTGGGTCCTTTCTTGCACTCAACGGGCAGCCAAAACTCTGCCTTATTGGGAAAAAAAGCATGGACTGGATAAAAAGAGATGCCATTCATGGTTTCCAGGTTGTGGTGAGGTGCCAGGTGCTGCCCATGCTGGGATAAGCAGTGCCCACGGCTCTGCAGAGCTGCTGGCCCTGGTTACGTGCACCCCACAGGGACGCCTGAGCCAACCGAGCGCTCGGCAGCACCAGCCCATAAAACCCGTGACAAACGGTTAAAAAGTTTATTGCCCATGTACTGCTGCTTATGACCCCATAAACCACCCTGGATAACATGTGTGGAAGCATGGGCTGCTTGATAGGATGTTTTCTTGTTAAATAACCTGACCTGCTCTGATATCTCCTGCTGGCATCCCCAGGCAAAGAAGAGGTGGCTGTAGGGAGCAGCCCATTAAAAACAAGTAAAGCAGCCCATGTGCATGCTCAATAGGGTATAGAAATAATATATATAATAATAATAATCATAATATATCTCACTCCCTTTGAAACACTTACCTTGACTTCAACTCCTGGTTTTCATACAGGTCAGTAATAGAGGTTGAGGTCAAGACAATGGCCTGTTGTGTACTTCAGACATCTTCCTGCTAATGTCTTCTTTGAACTGTGCACATCTCCCTTTCTTCGTTGCCTTGGCACAACAGCCATGCCTGATGGCCTTTCCCGCTGTGTCTGTCTCCTCTGCCCAGTCAGCCCTGGGCCCTTCACCATCGTTGCTTCAGCCTTGGAGGGGCACTAAACTCCAGCAGGAGAATTGTGCGTGTAAGCACAAGGTAAATGGTGATGGACAAGAGAAGAAACCTGTTCCTACAAGAGTGTTAATGCCAGTATAGTCCTCATTTGTTTTACAGAGATGGGCTCCTCCAAACCAGGTTTTCACTCACGGAGAACAACACGAGCATGGAAGCGACCTCTACATTTTTATGAAGCGTTATCATATTTTAGTACAATTGGTCACTGTTTCCCAAACCGTTGTAATAGAGTCCTTGAACTTGGACGGTCGTGGGTGATGAGATGGTGGCTGGATAATGAAGTTTGGGTGCATGGTGTCGATGTTGCTTCACAATCAGCCTGCATTGTGCAGCATGTATTTTCCTCCTTTCTTCGAGACTTTGCCAATCACCATTATGATACTCAACATAATTGTTAATCAGATTTTTTTAGAAGTGGGATGAAGCTGACAAGCTGTCTCCCTCAGAAAGTGCACAAAATGGAGTGGAGGAAGTGTCAGCTTTATGGGAGATCCACTCGAGGACTCAGAAGTGACAATTGTTGAACCATTTCTTTGAGCCACCCTAGTGAATGATGTGCACGAAACCACAGGAGGAGGAAGCACAAGTGCTGTCACTTGGGAGATGAGAGCTGGAGGGGAAAGATTACTGACAATCAAAATGAGCTAATGATGCTCCTTTCTCTGAGGATTTTGCCCTTTCTGTCGATCGCCAAAGTTTTAAACTCTCTGGAGGTTTGGCATAGCTGTTGGTGACCACAGCTCCTGGGTACGTTCATCACTATCACTTAGATACTCAGGACCATGGCACTGGACTTGGCAGCATTCCTTTACCCCACGGTATTTTGAAGATAGCTAGGGCAAATTTAGGTGTCTGTACTTAAGGGGGCAGATCCTGTCCCATCTGGGGAGTGCAGCCTGCTGCAGGTGACCCTCCTTCGGCAGGAGGGTTGGACTAGATGACCCACAGAGGTCCCTTCCAACCCCTACCATTCTGTGATTCTGTGATTCTGGGGTGATGAAAAACATCCACCGCCTCCATCCTTCCCCAGCTCCTGGAGCTCCCAGGTTAAGCCCTGCTGGACCCTACTGAGATGTCTCAGACCAGAAATGAAGAGAGCTCCAGATCCTCAAAATTCCATGGGTTGGAAGGAAGTGACAGTTCGGAACAGTTTCTTCCACTTTTCAGAAGGCTGTAACATAGATAAAATATTCACAGCATTACAGCTGCATCAAGGTGAAGTTCTTTTTGTTCCAGGCTGAAGGACTTGTCTGGCACGGCAATTCCTTCAGGAGCCCCCGACAGCAGATGCGCCCATCGCCTTTTCTGGTCATGGCATTTGGTTGAACAAGCGACCCGTGCACAACTTGCAAACTGCAAACCCTGTAAAATCGATGAGAAAATGAATGTGCTCAAAAGCTTGTTACAAATTTCAGTCTCTTGCTGAAACAGAGCCAAGATATTTAATTAATATTCAAATCTCTAATCAATATTTCAATAAAATCAGAGTGTAAAGATCAGCCTGTGCATTCGTGTTTCTGTATTCGTCCTGAACGCACTTCATTTCATCAGGGTCACACTGAAGAGCTCAGGCTTGTTTAATTTTCAGCTCCAATGACAGTCAGAGGAACCTAATTTTAGTTGCCTCTCTGCAAGATTTTTTTTAGTCATAAGCAATTCGTTAGCTCTCTTTGGCCTCCTTAAATTGACAAACTGTAAATAAGGTGTTATCATGGTTTGTTTCTCCACAGAAGATGTTATCACCATACTTGAAAACATATATAGAATGACTTGTGATAACTGCTATTACATCAATAGGTGATAAACCAATAAATTAAAGTAACAGCACATAAAATGATGAATTCTGATAGGTTTCAGGCAATATAAAATAATCAGAGACTTTATTGCCATTTCCATTTTTAATGGGGTACTATGGAAGTACATTCTTGCAACAGGGCTGGAAAGGTAAATTAATCTTTATGCATCATCATCAAGCAATGTAAACATGGCCAAACTTAATTACAATGTAATAGATTGTGAAGTGTCTGCCCCACAGAGGTGTGATTGCTCTCAGGCAAGTGATTACAGCAGAGATGACTATCAGACAAGGTCTTCTTTAAAAGGCTGGTGGTAGCCCTTGTATGCCTCCGACACTAAATCCAATGTGAAAGCCGTGCCAGAGAGGCAGCTTTCCACGCTCTCAGCTGCAGCAGAACGGTATTCGAGGGATAAACACAAATTTACGGCTGTGCATTAACGACGCGAGGCCTGAAATTGCAGTACTTTGCCAGTAAAAACTCCTGTTTCTCTGCAAAAACTCGATGGGAGTCATTGACACTGCAGCCTGGGAACATGATGAAAGGCGCTGGGGCCCCCCCGGCTCATCTGCCCGCGTCCATTGGCACCCCGTCCTGGTGGGCTGGGGTCCCAGAGAGGAAAACTCATGGAGCAGGTGACGGGGCTGAAGTACTTGTATAAAAGAAGCAAAAATCTTACTTGACCTATTGCCTTTTAGAAATTACAGCACATTAAGGAGAGGAACGCAACGCAACATGCTTTTTCCACTTCTGTCTCTGATATCGTTTTGTGTCATTAGCAGCTCCGTTCCTGGCACAGATGTGTGATTTTATGAACCCATTTTACTATTACCTCTCTCTCCGTGGTAGCAGTTTAATTTATGCTTACATATATAAGTATATATTTATACTTACTAGACATACTCTGCAGTGATCCCGCTTCTTTAATGGACTAAGATCACTGAAGGAACACAAGGTAATAATTTATGTTTTAAGTGCAGCTGCAAAAAGTGGTTCAGAAATCTCACATTATAGATTTTTGTGAGAAATTTTGGGGAACGAATTGTGAGGAGAGAATATGTTTTATCGAACCGTTTCAGTCAGTCTAGATTCAATGTCTATATGGTGTGGGCAGCAGAAAATTCAGGCCATAGAATATCTTTAAGTCTTGGGGAATTTTTAGTGATGTCTGTTTTAAAACTCATATTGTAGTATATGTTTTATGTTTCAACGTCACGATGCGGACAGTGGCACGAATTGGTCAGATATGGAGTGGCAGATTTTTTTCGCACTGTCAAATACAGAAAGGTGTCTAAATAACCAGAAATCAAACAGCAGCACGATCTTGAATTCCTTGATTAAGCCACTTTTTGGCATTCAACATACTTGTGTTTATTTCATGATAATTGTGCTAAGAGTTTTCTGCCGCTAAATTGCCTCAGGAATGAAGATATGCTTTTGAGAGCGGTGGAAGGACTCCCCTGCTGGCACACCTCTCCAGAGCAGAAAACATCTCTCATTATGGAAATTGTCATAGATCGTGTGTGAAGAGGGCAAACAAAAATAATTTTAGAGCTGTGGCAATGGTCCACTCCAGATCACCAAAGAGGCCACTTGGACCCACTTGGACCAATCAGAATAAAACAGCAGAGAAGACACAAAATGTTAAGATCCCAGTTTTAGGTGGTCACTAGTGTACACTGCAGAGAGGTTCTCTGTACTTCAATTTCTATTTTAATTCGCTTTTTAGTTCCCTCTTTGCTCAGTTATTACACCACTTTGCTCGTTGTTTGCACCACCTATAACTAGGCCGGTTTAATCCACTCACGTCTCAAAGTCAGACTGCATCCCTGCATCTTGCTTTTGCACTTCTACTCTTTGATAATAGCTTTTACTCGCAGCCCAGTTTAAATTCTTAATTTTGTCTAATTCCTCTAAATGCACAAAGATTCTTCAACTGGAAAGGAAAGAGAGTAGCTCTGAATGATCCATATGTTGAAGTACTGTATTTTCATCATTTAAATGATAAACTTCCCATCAAATATCCACAAATGTACATTCATGACTCCCATCCAATGATCTATTGGCCAGAGGCACATACATTGTTTTAATTTATTTTGGAGTAAAGGTGCTTTCCTGCCGAGTTTGAATAAGCTTGCTATGTACCAAACAGATGTTCAATAAAAGAGAGACTTTACTGAATATGACATATAAACACAGGGAAAGAGGATGAAGGAAAGAAAATTACAGGATGTATGGATTCCTGGTTCATCAAACAACAGGCCACAGTTTTAATCGGGGCCCTTTTATGGATGGAGCAGTAATGAAACAGAAGGACTGGGGATGTCTTGGGAGAAGGTAACATCTATGCATTGCTTGTGGTGGAATTAACTTTGGTGAACCCACTGTGACAGAACACGCTTTCCCCATCTTCTGCAGCAGCGCAATGGTTTCTGTGGTTGCTAAACTGTTCCTCCCATCAAGGAAAAAAGCCCTAAAAAAAATTCAATTCCATGATCTGGGAGGATTAAAGGGTCTGGAGGTGGGCACGTGAGGGTTTCTTCCCACTGCATAAAATACCCAGTTTTGATCCTGCCAGGGAAAAGTGTTTCTTAAAATGGCCAAGTCTTGCATCTTGCATTCAGGCTTTTCCTATTTAGAGAGAGGTGCTATTCAAGGAGGCATTGAGGAGAGCAAAGCTGGCCTGATTCTTCGGGAGATCAAAGAGAGAATGCTGCCTTTGAGATAAAGATGTCTTTGCTTTGAAAGGTTTCTCTTCTGTGCAGGAGTGCTGCAGTGGGATGTCCACCCGCAGGGGAACATCTCTCTGGGTGGGACACCTCCTCCTAAGAGAGACACAAGAGAAGAAAAGTACCTACTCTGCCTGTTCCTGGTGAGCTTAACCTTGGGGGTGAAGTCCAATTTTTGGATGTTTCCATCAAAGTGAGACTTTGTGCCCGACCTTCTCCAGAGCCCCTCCGGCTTCGTGGTCAGATGCAAGCAGGGCAGCACGACTGTGTGTACCATGTGCCTCCACCTTCCTGACAGAGAATTAGACTCAAAGCTGCATCATTTAAAACTGAAAAATTTTAAAACCCCACTGAAATCTTTCTTATTTGCAGGCACTAACGGATGTGAATCCCAATGCTGATTTGCTAAGGAAGATTTATTGTAATTTTCAGCCTAGCAATTTGCCTTGCTTGCCCGGGGGCAGCTCATAAACAGTTCTGCCTCACTCTGCCTTCAGTATCGATGGATCAAAGTAGTGAAAATTTGAAGTATATCATATATTTTTGTGGGCATTTTGGTAAAATCTGATGATACAGAGGCAGACCGGCTCCTGTGGATTCTACCATCAGCACCCTCCATCCGCATTACTTGGTGCTTTCAAAATCAATCCTAACAGTAGTGGAAATGTCCTGGCACGTAGTGTGAGACAGCCTACACAAACGTTGTTAAGCTGCCGAGGCTTCCTGGAGAAGGATAACAGAATCAGTTTATGCTGAAGACTTAAAAGACTGCACAGTCTGTCTTCATTTGCGTTTCCATGCAAATTTACTTCTGTTTTACAGTTGGTAAAGACTGGCATAATAATCTGGAAACTGCAGTATCTCCAGCCCCATGGGCCTTGCTGAGAGCCTGGAAGGGGTCCTGCTCCGAAAGCATCCTGACTCGCAGGTGCTGGTTGACGAGGTGTCAGAAGAGCTCATGGGTTTTCACTGTGTAATGGAACAGAGACAAAAGGTAAGCAGCAGTTGCTGGTGAAGAGATTTTTGTCGTTGAACTGTATATTAGTGAATGGAATCAGCTTTCTCCAAGACCACAGCTTTGGTTATTCTGGCAGTAGCTCACTGCTTCAAGCTCAGGTGGCTTTTCCCTGTGGCTGTGCTCTGCAGTGAGAGCTGGGTGTCACAGCATGGGCTCCAAATATTCACAAACAAGACCAAGAGCTTATTAGGGAGGCGGGATCCATCAGACTATAGCCTGTCTGGCTTGAGTCAGCAGGTACGGAGACTTTGGTGTCTTGATTTCTATTAATTTTAAATCACCATGTCCATCAGCAGTGCTTCAAAACTCTTAAAGTTAACCAGGAGTTTTACAGCATCTTTTAATCATATGTTTATAGCATCCCTAAGCCAAAAGGAAGACTGTAATGAAGTTTTGGGGTTTTTTAACATAGTCTTTTTGAGAGTTTCATTATCACGTTTGAGCTAGAGAATGTATCTGCTGGCATCTTAAGTGCACAGATGAACATCAGCACTCACTGAGTGGGAGCGGGACGTGAACGGCAGGGACTATTTTGGTGGGATCTGTAAGTGGCAAAGGGAATCACATTTGGGAGCAGAAGATTTGAACAGAAAATTGTAATGATGAAGGCAATCAAGCTTATTAAAGCTGTTATTTTAATTCCATCTTACATGAGTGAGTATATTTAAAACAGCTGAGGCAGAGGGACCTCTAGTCTGTATGTGAATGAAGACTCTTCTGAGAAGCCTTTTAATTCTGAGAGGGAAAAAGTAACTCAGCACTTCTCAAGCTTGTCGCTGATACTGTTGACGCTTTCCTTCTTCTTCTTCCCGATGGTCAGGCTCCTGTCCTGACTCAGAGTAAAAACATTGCTACTGATAGTTATTGCAGGTAAATCCCTGTGTGTGTGTTATTCGGGTGGGAACGTGCAGGCCCTTGCAGTGACAAACTTTCTTTTGGTTAATTCTCAGCTTTCCTCTCTTACATTCACTTTTTTGGAAGGAACTTCCTTTCTACAATCTACAAGATGGGTGTTTTCATTTAGACATGTGCAAAATGATGATCATATGGTGAGTACCTGCACCTCTGAGCTTTTCAGCTGCAGGTGCCAAAATCCAGATGCGTAATTTGCGAGGAACAAGGGAGCTCAAAAAGAAAAGACTTCCCTTCTGAGCTCATCCTAAACACATTTCCTTCTTTTGCCTCTAACTCACATGCCACTGCAGGGCCAGGAAGAAAAAGAACAGTATCTCAGACAAGCTGCTGCTACACATGCACAGATCGGTCCCCACCAGCACCATGTAGAGTTGTGAGCCAGGAGCCACAGGGCAAAAATGCCTGCTGATGTAATATGGCTCGGTAAAATCGTGGTAAAGGGGTGCTACAGACAAAACAAAATGCCACAAAAATGCATAGAAACTGATTAACAGGAAGGTGAAGTTTTTTTGTCTTTTGTTGAGCATGTTGGGATGAAAAATGGGAACACCAGAAAAAAAACCCAAAACTTTTAGAAGTCTTTAAGGGATGATGAGAGGTTAAGTGACAAAGTTTGAGGTTATTGTGAGAATCAGAGGTTCAAGGAAGGCATTAATCACTCAAAATATCAATAAAGAAACACCATCTCTAAAACAAAGTCATTCTACTGTGAGCAGTAGGTGAGAACATTCAAATAACAATGAGATATAGCAAACAAGGGACTGAGAAGAGTAAGTAGGATATACGGGGAAAGAAGATGGCCAAAATTAAAGGCAAAAGAAGACCTGATGAAAATAAAAGGTCTAAGTGACAACAGGCATCAGACCTAACTGTATGGGTTTTTTTTTAAAGAAGCCACTGAGATGCTGAGCTGGAGATTTGTAAAGCTCTTCCTGGGCACAATGTGCTAGCTACCTTCCAGCTGAGATGAGAAAGTAACTCATCTGTGGAGCTGTGATGAGTTTCTCCAAAATACACAGCAAGACTTGTTAATTTACAATGGGGAAGCAATATTGTCGCTTTAATAATAGATTATTTTACATCCAGGTCCTCATCAAGAGCCACCAGCCATTCAGAACCAAGCAGTGAATAAATAGGAGTTTGCAACTTCAGGTATAATAACACTTAAATATAAGTCCATGTAGACTCCTTGCACCGTTACTATGTGTAAATACCTAAAACCAGGAACACCACATTTCCTACGCCAGCTGATGAATTCAAGCGTGATGCTGAAGTTTCAAAACACTCCAGCCTGGGCAATATTTTTACCAAGACAGATTGGCAGTTTTAATAATTCCCAGATCCCAAACACATATGAAACAAACCCTTGATGAGGAAGGTCTGATTGCAAATAACCTGCAGAGAGATGAAAGTTTTCTTTTAATATCTGGGTTTTTAAGTCTGCTTTAGACTTTCAAGAGGCTTCAAAAGAAGGCAAAGACTAGAAAACAGTTTGATTTAATACTGTTAGATGTGTGAAATAAAATGCTGGACAATAAGATGTAAAACAAGCAACAAGTGCAAATGACTTAAATCAAATTAAAGAGCTAATTGAAAATAATGGAATTAAAACCTTTTTTGGTTGTTTTTATTCATCTGTCTTTCATCACTGTTTGCAACAGCATTTTTTTATCTTTTTCACTTTGAAGAACAAACTTTCTCTGCCATAAAAGACAATGATTTTCATCAGTATCTGAAATGTCACTCTCGGGGGATGTAGATGCTAAATGCCGCCGGGAAGAGAAGCACCATCAACACCAGCCAGCAGGACAGCCAGAGCTGTACGGCCTTTGTCTGCAGAGCTTTCCGATACAACATCGGGATATCGACTTACTTTATCTCCCGGTGTCGTGATCCTCACTAACACGGTTTTGCTTTCATTCTCTGCACTGTCTAAAGGAAATGGCTTTTTCTCAGCTGAGGCGTGCACACTCACAGCTTCAACCGTGCAAATCTCTGCCTCCGGCGAGTAACCTTGAGGTAAGAGGTAAGGGAAAACTGAAATCTGTTTTGAGAACAGCTTTTGCTCAGATCATCCAACATGGAGCTACCATTAAAAAAAGGGGACTTTAGTCTGTGCTTAATCAACTGAAGAGAAATGGGGCTCACGTTAGACTATTTCTGCATTTTTCTATTCATGATAGCGAAGGTCTGATTCCGCGGCAGCGGGATTGGCATGAATGCAAACCTGCCTGTGCGACAGGGTCCTGGTGCAATGCCACCGGTGTGTGGGAGACCAGGTGTCCAGGCAGGAACTCATCTATCCTTATGGCTCATCACTGTCCCACTCCTCTTACCCTCCCCAGTCCCATTGCCCTGTCAGGTTGACGTCTCCTTGCTCTTCTCTCTCCCCTCCCAAGCCCAACACACCTCCTCCACATTCCCCCAGATACTTTTGAGCTCTGGGATGGAAATGGCTCTGCAAACATGCATTTGCCCAAAGGGTCTGCGAAGTCCAGAAGTCTTCAGTGCTCTGAAAAACAGAGTTGAGCATCCCATGGTTGCAGAGTGCATCTGCATGGGGATGTCATCTGCAGCCTTTGAGTGAGGGAAACTTGACCTAAGTCCACATTTTGTAGAGAAAAACTCACCATAAATCCTTGCCATCAGTGTTCAGAAAGTTTCCTCCTTTTTTTGAATGGAAGCTCGCAGAAAGAACTTCTCCAGGGGCATCAGAGCCAGGCAGCAAGGAGAGTTCAGCTGCCCAGTGTCTCTAAGGGGTTATTTGTGCTTTACTTCATCCTGCACACGAGGAAACCGTGCTGCCTTTCTTATAGGCAGCTTCTTTTTAAATCTTTGAGAAGAACAGGGGAAAAGCTAACTGGAAAAACACAAGGATGATTCCCTCACTTGTGGGAACAGTATTTTTAAAATTATTTCCCCTGTGTACTTCTACGCTGCCTCTTTGTTAGAGGGAGGGGAGAAGCACGTGCACTTGCCCAACATGGAGTGCTCACGCTATGCAGAGAAAGAAATCTTTTCTGGGACTAAAAACCAAACCGTCACTGCTCCCTAAGTTTGGTGAAATAGCCAATCAGTCTCAGTGGGGTTTTGCAGGAAAAGGAATTAAAAAAAAAAAAAAAAAAAAAAAAAAAAAAAAAAAAAACAGAAAATGAGGAAGAGAGAAAACCCACCAACCCCAGTTTGTTCCCATAATGAAGGGTCTAAAAATGCCCCACTCATTGATGCAAAATTACAGTTATTGTTTACCCTCCTTCTACTTCACACAGCTTTGTACAATACGCCCTGCAAAAAATACAAGCAAACAACCGACACATTAGTTAAGAGACCTTCCATTTTACTTTGGCAGTTCACGATAATGGAATTTAATTGTGGAAAAAGCTGAATAATTTTAGCTGAATGTCATTTGGTTCATTCAAACTGGGAATCAGGGACATTTTTAACAAAGGTTTTCAAACTTCTTTTGAAATCAGGAAGCTGCTGTGCACAGATAAGGGGAGAGGTTTGAGGATTCTCTATCAGAAATTTCAAGGTTTTTTCCATCTGCTTTTTCACATTAACTGGTAATTATCCAGAAAGGCACATAATAGTGCAGAAATGACAGAAGCTGACAAAGGTTTTCCTAAGATATGTAAATTGTCAGTGATAGGCAAGGTGCAACAGAAAGGCTTTCTACAGCACAATTATTTATGCCAGTTTCATTTGCTTTTAGGTAGCACTGATGGCATACCGCACCACCGCGCTTATCACAGGCGCTGCACATTCCCCTCGCCACCAGCGCGCAGGAAAGGTGGCAAGAACCAAGCTTGAAGGTTGGTGGTCTCCTCCGACTCCGTTTTTTTAAATTAAATACGTGGAAGTGTGTGTCGGCATGCGTGCGCCCCTGTATAGAGACATTTCTGAGGACTCTCCTGTTTATGAGAACATTCCCCTTCATTTCTCATCCCACATAAATAAATAAAGAAGTGGGACCGTCCCCACTGAAACAGCTTCCACATATTGGTTACAGCTGATCTACGAGTCCACCTTCCTCCCAGCAGCATCACCTGAAGGAGGATGTGTTGAAAGAGGCACTCAGCTGTTTTCATCCGATGTTCGTTAGCCCTTTCCACCAACCGCATATTTTCAGCAAATCGGTGAGCCCATTAAAGATGGTCAGATAAATTCTCTCCACCAGCTAAAGTGCCCAGCGTGATGCTCCTCTTGCTGGGGTTGGGCAGGCGGGTGGTGGGACAGCCACTCCATCTGCTTTTAAAAAATTCAGTGCTGGGACAGCTGGATTCAGATACTCTTAGCTTACAATTCTTAAGGGAGGAAAGACCCTCTCTCCCTAAACTTCCCAGTCAGTCTTAGGAATTATTACACAGGGGAGTGCAAAAATGCCACCCCTCCATGACATGTCCCTGCAGGTCATCAGGGTGGGCTCCAGCTCCTGAACAGCGTTTTAGATGGGTTTTTTAGGTCTCTGCTGTACAAGCAGGGGGGGACAGAGGGTGGAGATTTGACACATATCCCCTTTCAAAAGTAGAGGATGAGCTTCTGAGTCCTTCTGGGAGGTTAATTTTTATTTGAGTAAAATGTCAGGGGCTGCACAAGGGAGAAATTCCTGTCTGACCCTTGCCTCTTTCGGCTCATACCGGAATTACGGGCTTTAATTAACCTTTTCTGGGAATAGGACTTCATATGTAACTACATATGTAACGAGAGGTTATAAGATCTTTAATGGATGAAAGGACCTTACCTATCAGTCCCTGACGTAGTGGCACCAGAGGTATTATGGTGGTATAATTACTTTACATTACCACGTGAGTGATGTTAAGTTACTCTGATGGGAGGTGTTTCCACGTGGGTTTGAGGGGGTGGAATTAATTTCCTTTATGGTAATATTAACTGAAGTAATGGGGGCTGTGAGAAAGTAAACAAAGATGCAACAGAATAGATTTATAGAGAAAAGAAAACAAAGATTGCATTTGAAAGTCAACGGGCTTAGCTGTTAGCTATAAGGTCCTTGTCTCCTACCTCGAGTTTTGTTTTCCCAAATCAGGAGGATGGAGATCAAACCCACGTAAAAGGCTTCGGGATGGAGGGGAAGGATTGGCCCCTGCAGAGCCGACAGGGCTGCAGGCAGCTTCCTGAGCGGGTTCTGTTCCTGTTTATTTCTTTTCTTTTTTTTAAGACAGATTTTTTTCAGGTGCTTTCATGCCATAAAGAATAAACAAAAACTTTTAAGAACTGTTTTACTCGGTCAGTGTTGAAGTTCACCAGGAGGTGCGGGGCCGGAGGCTTTGGATGTAACGTCCCAGCTGCTGAGGACATCCCAGCTGATTCATGGGGGCTGCAGCCCATAGATGGCTCCTGCGCCTGTCTCCCCTTTCGACCCCCTTCTGTTAACTCACACGACCTCTCCCTTGCCTGCTTACAGCTGCCTTTCTCTGCACAGACCCTGGTAGTGCTGGAGGGACAAAACCACCAGCTCCAGCAGCTGGCACTGGGCTGTAGCTTCGCTGCATGCTGGTGAAGCCCCCGACCCTATCATTTGCTCCTGGGCTTCTCCCCTGCATTACAGGTTTGGGCTAAGCAGTCTCACCAACACGAATCAAACATACCTATTTGTTTTACAGAGAATCTGATATATTACTAAGTGCAAGGGGAGGAAATCCCCAGAGGAGACCCTAACTCCACCCAAAGGGAGACTCTGGGACAAGACAAGGTGGGGGACCAGCTCCCAAGCCCACCTGGAAATGGATTTTTGGAATACGCAGGTTATAGCTCAGGTGTCTGGCCCGGCAGTGTGCTTCTGGTATATTTACAGAGTATTTAGAATACTGAAAAAAATACCTAAGTGTTAACTATTTCATTAAACATTCTGGATTTGCTTTGATTTTACTTTTCAGGTTTTTTTTAAAATAAAGTTTAAATTAGATCAGAAACTGCCAGGCCTGTGATGAGGGTCTCGGGTGGTCTGTGCGCGGCGGAGCTGAGGACATTGTGCTGTTCTCGTGCACGTCAGGTTAGAGCTGGAAAAAGGACTTTGAAAAGGCACAAAGGCCCTTCAGGACAGAAAGCTCTTTTACTGGGTAGCAGATAGAGCTGGGCGAAGCCCTGACGATGATCAATAAACAATCACGGGAATGGTGGCGAGAATGCAGCTCTGCTGTCATTACACGTTTCTGCATTTGCTATAGCGATGATTTGGCCCCCATGTCACTGGCAGGCACACAGGAGAGAAGGTGCTGCCAGCCCCCCAGCCCTGGGTCCTGCCCTGAAAGCAAGTCCTGAGCAAAATTTTTCAGCCTCAAACTACCACAAAAAGCCTCAAAAAAGCAGAGGACCATCTGCCTGAGTCTGCTGCCAACCTGGAGCCTCATGTGCCCATCAACCACTGCCACACAGCTGCTTAGAGAGCCGAGGGGGTAAAAAGCAGCAGCACCACTCATGGGAGGACTTTTACTTACTCAGCAGAGCTTAAATTTTGACCTTTAAATAATTACAGCAAAATCACAGAATCACAGAATGGTGGGCATTGGAAGGGACCTCTGTGGGTCATCCAGTCCAACCCCCTGCCCAAGCAGGGTCACCCAGAGCAGGCTGCACAGCACCGTGTCCAGGCGGGGCTGGAATATTTCCAGAGAAGGAGACTCCACAGCCTCCCTGGGCAGCCTGGGCCAGGGCTCCGTCACCCTCAGAGGGAAGAAGTTCTTCCTCGGGTTCAGAGGGAACTTCCTGTGCTTCAGTTTGTGCCCATTGCCCCTTGTCCTGTCGCTGGGCACCACTGGAAAGAGTCTGGCCCCATCCTCCTGACACCCACCCTGCAGATATTTATGGGCATTTCTAAGGTCCCCTCTCAGCCTTCTCTTCTCCAGGCTGAACAAGCCCAGCTCCCTCAGCCTTTCCTCGTAGCAGAGATGCTCCAGTCCCCTCATCATCTTTGTAGCCCTAAAAATATGCACCATTCATCGCAGCCAGAGAATTAAAGCTATTCACCAAATAATTGTGAATAACAAATCCATCAAAGGAAACTGTGTGCTGAAAAAGAGGTGAGATTCACTGGAGAAATTACCCACTCTTACTTATTCACTCAGCCCTGCTAGTAAAGAGTTGAAATACGGGCTTCAAGGAGACTGTACAGGCATGGGGGACTGTACACCGTGGAAGGAGAGAAGGGTAAGAAAAAACAGTGAGGTTGAAAACGGCACTGCACCAAAACATACCGATTGCCGAGGCTCTTGCTGTCCCCTGATGACCCCCGTGATGCTCAGCAGCCACTCGGGGAGTGCCAGTCTTCTGGCAAAGCAAGGCATGGCATTAAGCCCCCAAACATCTCTTCTGGTGCTTGACTTTGAGGTTGACTGTAAGGCGGTAGAGAGGAGACCGTGTGTCACAGCTCGAGCTCCAAGCAGCAGCTCCTCGGAGCCACGTTATGTACCCCGGGCTGAGATCTGCAAAGATATAGGAGAGTTTTGCTGCGTCACTTTTCTTTATAATGAGATGAGAGCGGTGGTCAGTTGGGCTGCTATGGGATTTCGCTCTTGCAGATCTTCAGCTTTATGTATCAGATGAGCTTCAGGTTAAAAAGGGAGGAGTTTAAAGTACACTAAGGGCTTTGATTAAGTAATACGCAAGAAAAACAGCCCCTCTTTTTAAAAACAATGTCCCTGTGCCCAAGCACTGTCTCCTGTAAAGTATCCCGCTCAGTTTTCCCTGCTCTGTTCTAATCAGGGACTGAATTTCAAAAGTGCTTCAGATTTACCCAGCGTGGCTGTGGAAGATTCAGCGTCAGAAGGGATTTCTGGAGGTGAAGTGCTTTGCCTAAGCCCCTTGCTGCAAACTGTTGGACACGCTTTGAGCAGGCAGTGCCCCTCCCGAGCTGACTCTCCCAGGGATGCTGAAAATCCCAAAGTGAATGGTCACGGGGGTGGCAGGAGCTCTGCATCTTTCTAGGTCCTAAAAGGATGGGAATAAAAAAAGCAATGCAGAAAAAAAAATGCTTAGAAACATTATGTTTTCATTGACCAAAACCTTCCAGCTGCTGTGATGCTGGAGGTCCCACACAGTGGTTGGGGACAAAGGGGTGGGAGTTGGAGCAGGCAAATGTGGGGGTCTAAATACACAGCAATGGCCTGAATGCCTTTTGGATTTTTTCTGCAGCCTCTTGTTAGATTTTGAAAGAAAGAAAGAAAAAAAAACTAAGCGTATTTCAGAGTAATTGAACTGTGCTCACATTAACTTACACTAAAATTATTTTTAATTAAATGAACTTCCCCTGTTTGTAGCTGGAAGGTACTTATGTGAGATAAAAACTCCATTCTAATAACGCTGAGACTCACCACCACTTAATTAGCATCACAACTCAAGGCAAACCGAGCAGAAAGGCAAGCAGGAAGGTGGGCTTGTGCTGCTGGGTGGGATTTTGGGGAGAGATGCTCCGTCCCACAGCAGCCCCCATCCCAGAGCCCACCCAGCACCGCGAGGCACGCCGGGAGTGGAAATCACACCTAGCATTTGACACAGTTTGTGGCAAAGGCAATTATAATTAACATTATATTAAATATTAAGTCAAGATCATAAAATGTTGATTGGTACTGATTAGCTGTGTAATCCATAATTAGAAATCACTGCACCCTTCACCAGGTACTGTAGTGCTTCGCTTATGAGTTCACCGCTAAATTAGGCGAGTGATTCAGCTTTTGCCCTGAGTTTTACTTTTGCATTTCATTTAGGTCAGAAGCACTTTCAGGCAAAGGCAGGCACAAGACCCGTTCCCAAACTCTTCATCCCGAAGGCAGCCCCCCCGTCACTTCGACACCCATGGGAAGGTGACGGCCGGATTCCCCTTGACCACCCCCTGTACCGCTTCGGTTGAGTGTGCGAGACATAGGAGGATGAAAGCTCCTTGTCTACTCACCCTCAGGAAAGGGTTAACGCAAAAGGTAGAGCCCAGGCCGTACGTGCCCTCCTGGCTGTTCTCAAGCCAAGGCAGATAAACCAGCATTAGGCAGCTCCAAAATAATGATTTATTGCCAGCATAGACTCAGAGTGCACTGATCCTCAGCAAGGACACGGAGAGAGCGAGAGAAGGCTCTTTGGTCTGATTTGATTTTAGAAGACCGAACCTCTCTGTGCCTTGCTCAGTAATGGGCTGGAAACCCCATCAGTTGGGTCAAACAGTTTGGGGAGGACAGGACAGCAGCTCCGGGCTGCAGAGCTGCTGCGGGAGGGGGGCGGCTTCGAGGCGTTTTGGAAGGCTCGCTGCAGCAGCCCTGCCTCGCCAAACAAGGCCTTTCCCCAACTTTATGGGTGCATTTATAACAGATATCCATTTGTAATGGACAATGTCATCGTCGCACACCAGGCAGCACTCAAGTTTTGTTAAAGTGAAACCCAAAATCCACTAATCACGAGATTTTACGTCTTTGCTACTAATTTCAGTTACTGCCTTGGCTGGAGACCCAGCTGTGATTTTCCATAGTATTTCTGGATAAAAATAATAAAAGTTTGCAGATAAAATCCCAAACCCGAGGCAGCCTGGCTGTACCTGCTTGAACTCCAGCAGCCTCCCCGCAGCGCTGCAGGCGAGCTGGTCCGGGGGGACCTTCACAGGCTGCGCGAGGCACCCGCTGGCAAACCCAGGGCTAGAAAGACAAAGTACACTGCCATAATTTTTCTTTTCTGAGGGCACTCTTTGGAGTGTTG
Organism: Opisthocomus hoazin; assembly: GCF_030867145.1. Taxonomy (NCBI): domain Eukaryota; kingdom Metazoa; phylum Chordata; class Aves; order Opisthocomiformes; family Opisthocomidae; genus Opisthocomus; species Opisthocomus hoazin. The sequence goes on along the minus strand of NC_134427.1, from coordinate 2,502,202 downwards.
GGGAAGAAATCCTTTTATTCTTCCTGCAATTAGAGCACGCGCTGTTATCCTTTGAGCTGATTAATATTGCCTGGGAGTGGAGATGAGATGCTGGGCAGAGCCTGGCGCTCTCAATCAATTAAATCAATGCAGTCGTGACATTCCACCGATTTTCCCGAACCAAGGGTTTGGCCTAAATGGCAGCGTACGCAGCGTTACGGGGGACGCATGGAATCACAGGCAACGTAGCTGCCGGTCAGGCTGAGAAAAGCAGGAAAGCTGTGCTCCAGGTCTGCATTTCCCTGCGATGGGCACTGCGGGATGCAGCCCTGGACCGGGTCTGGGAGGCACTGCACCCCGTGATGCCCACACATTCATTCTCAAACATTTTAATTATTCTTATTATTATATGAACTGTTATATTTTTATTTAAATGTGGCTTTAAGATTCCACAGCTTACGTCCTTCTTTTAAGAGCTATTTTTGGCTACTCCAGGGAAAACACTGTGGTCTTTCCCTTGCCAGGGCGGCCCTGGCTGAGCTCCTTGAGCCAGCCGTGTGTCCTAGGGAGCCCTTTACCCATCCCACCACAAAGCACCCAAAGCCCAAGGTCACTCACATCCTCTCCCCAGGCATCTGGCAACCTGAAAAAACAAAAGAGAGCACCAGAAAGCACCCCCAAACCTTGTGTATTCTTTGCTGCAATGTTTATAGGATAGAGGTTACCTCCGAGTCAGCAGCTAAATAGGCAGATATTTAGAAGATTCCCATGCCAGGACTATCAAAACCAAGGTATTTCTACTCCATTAGCACTTTCATTAGAAAAAACAAAATATGCAGAATTTCCTCCCTGCATATCACCCTTAAGTGAGCAGCATCAAGTGCAAGAGGGTGCTGTGCTGCTGGGCACAGGGTGCTGCATCTTGCTATAAAACTGCATTTGCATCAGCCCTCATCTCCTACCTGTGAGGTACAAGAAATCTGCCCGTCCAGTAGACAGCCTGTTGGTGTGTGGAATACTAAAAATGTCTATTTTTTTGCCTGCAGAACCAACGCATTGACTCGGAGAAGCGGCACCAGAACGAAAGCCTGGAGCCGCTGCCCAGCCTGGAGCCGCAACGCAGCTCGAGGAAGAGTGGTGGTATTGCTGGAAAACAAAGAAAAAACTCCTCTCAAAAATGGCTGCAAAGAGCAAGTTTCTGCAGTCCCTTCTTCAACACTGAAGATAGTTTCATTTTAAAATATCTACTTAAAGGCAGGTTTAATCTGAAAATGGCACTTTCCAGTTTAAGAAAAAAAAAACAACCCATCTTCAAAAATGTCTTGTTATTCCTGCTTCATTTTTTTTTTTTCCAATTAAATTAATTTAGAATGAGTGAAAAATGCTTCATGCCCTAAGATCCTGAAACCTCCGGTGTCAGCTGAAACCGGCACTTCTGCTCTCAGCTTCAGCCCTTGCTGCAGGCACCTCCGCTTTGAAGCCTTTGAAGTGTTGGTGGCAGAGGCGGAGGCTCTCTGCAGAGCAAGCCAGTCATTGTAGATATATTTAATGCGTAAAGTGTGTGTGTGCGGGCGCTTGTGTTAGTATAACATGGATTTTCACAACGCGTATGGGAAGATGGAGAAGAGTTCTTTGCTTGCAGGACAAAATGGCGGGAAAAACCACCGTCTGCCTTGCTGAAAGCATCCATAAGGTGCCTTTTGCCCACGCCCAGGTGGCTTCAGCATCGTCCTGGCGATCCAGCTGAAACTATCTGCTGGCCTTCAGAGAGGCTGAAGCAGTTCATTCGGTTGTGCCTACAGGACTTGATCTCCCCTCTCCCAGCATCCGAATTCACTCTTTTTGAGCTCAAATAACGCTGCCAAGACAGCACGAAAACACCGGGAGCAAAGTGGCTGCGGATACCCGCCCGGCTGGGAGCTGCAAAGGAGCTGACATAGCTGCCCGGCGTTCATTTCGGGAACATGAGGCAAGAGCCATGCAATAAAACTGAGTGACGGTTGGGTTTTGGAGCTAATTATTTGACTCACGAGGCAACGACCTCGACGCTGGCAGCGAGGTGTGCGGTTCGAGAGGCAGCGTCTCTGCCGGCGTAAGGGATGATCTGAGGCGAAGGCTCCACCTCAGCGAGCAGCAGGGCGAATTCGGTGGCTGGTTTGTCTAAATTGTTGGATTTCCTTACCTTTCCGGCAGGGACAGGTTCAAGTTTGATACCTCTGTTTCGGAATGAGCCGCATTTATTCACCATGCACTGCAATTATTCCAGCCTGTAACCGATGAGGTTTAATCAGTAATAAAAACTTCAGACCTTAAAGCAGCCAGTTCCGCCTATGTTATTTGAGCAGCATTTCTGAACGGTTTGGGGACCAGCTTCTCCCACGGACTGGTTTTTAAATAGAAGAAAAGTACAAAAGATTTCTAACAACATCGGAAATGGAAAAACAATTAGGTTCTGTGACTCCACAAAAATATTTCTGAGGACTGATAATATATTTTGCCAGGGTAATGTCCCTATTGTAGGAGTGATTCTTTCTTCTCAGCATTTGTTGAGTTTTTTAATGTAAGCCACACAGGGAAATATTGGAAAATGGAGAGGGAAAACATAATTAACCCTATGTTTTTCACACAATTGCCCTTTGTGCTATTTTATTTTGATTTTTTTATAACGTTTATGAAGCCATCATTAATCTAGTCAGCCAAGGTCAGGCGAGACTTCTGCTTCTTCATTGCAGACTCTGAAGCTTATAAAGCTTCAATCTACTCTTCCATAACCACACGTTTAGTACTTACCAGCTGGGTTAGTTAGAGAGCATTCTTTAGAGCTCTGATAATAATCACTACCACACCATCACAGCAGTGGCAGTAGACTATTGTTTCATTCGTTACAGCTTTTTAATAGCAAGCATTTCTGTAGTCACACTGCTTAAACCGCTGGTTCTCTTGGGTTCAGCCAAGGCATCATGCGATGGAATGACACCTGGAAATATGAAGTTCCAGAAGATACGAGCATCACCTGCACTCATGACAATTCCCAAACCAAATGCAGCACAGCATCTCGGACGTACCACGAATATCGGTGACTTTCTTTTTTAAGAGGAGAGAATATTCATAGGGAAAAAAAAAAAAGAAAGATGAGAAGAAAGCCAGAAGATCTCTGAATGTCTGGCATTGATTTAGAAACACACTTTGCCAAGCAGGATGAACAGGAGCCTTCCCTGATCCATTCAGTGAATGGTTATTAGTATTGATAACAGGGCTTTTGCTCTGAAGAGAAAGAGTAGGGAATAACTTTGGGAACAAATATATTTCTGTAAATAAAGTTTTCCCAATTCAGATGTTTTTTAGGAAGTGGGGGGAAAAAAAAACTTCTTCTCAAATGTCAAGTACTTGAAAGATTAAAAATAGACCACCGGAATAAATAAATTAACCCAGAAGAGAGGACTGATGCTCTGCAGGCACCAGGGATTAAATAAACTCACTAAATTCAAAGTGGTATGCCAGATAAGAGCTCTTTGTGCTGCAGCATGTACAGCTTATTGATTATAGGATTGAGGTGCTGTGCACTCTTGTAAAATGTACTCTGGTTGATACGACTTAATCCTGCAGTAATGTACAACCTGGTGCATGGAGCATGGAGCTAGCTTATATTTTCTTCTTTATTTTAATTTTGATTGCGTCTTAATTTGCCACACCGCATATGTGCTCTCTCCCACCAGCATTCCCCCAGGCAGCGTTCGCTCAGGATGAGTGACGAGGGGCACTTCAGAAGGTGCTGACTCAGCAGGATGAGGGCTGGGCTGCCCAATGGAAGTCCACACGACGGTGGCTACGGGAATCTTCCTTGGTTATCTTCACTTCCAGAGGGATGTAAAGCCTGAGCACCTCACTTTTCTGTTGCATTGCATGGGCTGGCTGCTTGGTCTCCTCCAACCTAAACCATTCCACTTTTCAATGAGTGGTCTCCGAGTGCCGATGATGCTTGGTTGCTGTACAGAGCCTTGGGGAACAGCTGATAAGGAGACACTTGTTCTGCAAGACTTTCATATTTTGTTATGTGAATCCACCAAGGCAGTGGAAGTGTGTCTAACCAAGGTGAAAACACTACCTGTCCAAATGAGATGGAGATATCTGGATAAAAAGAAGTAGAAAGTTTTGCAAGTCCTGTTGGGTCAAAGCAAGCAATCCCAGAGGGGCTGTTCTACACCGAGCTGGAACGAATTGTTCAGTTCAAATTAACGTACTTTCCACAGTAGAAGGTGCTTTCACCCTCTTGGTCAGATGTTGAACGGCCAAGGTCATTTCACACTAATACAGAAGGACATTGCCTTCCTCCTTTGCAAGCTCTCCTGCCTCTGGTTCTCAGCCCAGCTCTCCCTTGCAGGTTGCTCTGCAGAGTCAGCAGACCTCTCCAAACATGGAATATTACCATATATTTTACCAAGACAGATAAAAGTCTCCAGGCCTCTGGTAGCATGAGAAAGCAGCCAGGCACGGCAGCGATGCTCTCATGGCATGCTGGTCTCCTGGTCCATCTCTCCTTGGGGTTGCTGCCTATCACCCAGCACCTTTGCAGCCTTGGGGGCTCCTTGTGCATTAGTTTTGCGAATCATTGGTATAAAAGTTGATCTGACCAATCTGAAAAACTTTTATCATTAATTTTTGTTTCCCTGGTATAAGGCAACAGCTGAATGAAGGAGCTGCAGTGGCTTGGCATTTGGGTGGCCTCCTGAAATCCCCATATCGCTCACAGGTTTGGCAAATCTCCCAGTATCTTACTTTACCAAAATCAAGCCTCTTAATCTCAAGACATATAGCTGCTGCTAGGTTACACTGCCTCCTGAGTATGATCCACAGGGCCTGTATTTGAACACCGAAGATTCATTAATATTTCCTGCAGAGCGTTCAGTAAGTAGCAAATAAAGCAGGAAGTGTCCCAGATGTTGGAAAGAAAAAATGGAATTATTCATTGCTTACTAACGTCAAATGCTAATGTGAGAAAAGCATCCTTGAAGAAATCCTTGACTAAAATTCATCAGAGTGATGTGAAATCACTGTTTTAATTATGCATTTTTGAATGTATTTATTAGTCCCGGTTCTGATCTGACTTACAGATGTTTAACAGTGATAAGGGTCTACTGCAGTCTTTGGAATTACTCATGATTTATAATGACAAAACTTGGATCAGAATTAGGTCCTTGTCACTACTCTATAATATCCTTTCATCAAAATTCTTCACATTCAACAGATGAAAGAGACCGCGGTTTCCGCAATTTCAAACCCTACCGCTGAGTCCATTAGCTTGTTTTTTGAAATGTCTCTGACGGAAATGATGATTCTCACACAAAATTTTGTCTGCTTGAGTTATATTTGCCACCAGAAACTTGAGAGCGAAGGAATTAGACTCTTTAGTCCATGAAAAAGATGTGTTTGGTTAACACTTGTGCTGGTTACAAAGGTGGCATTTTAATGGAGGAGGCAATTAATTTAGTTATGCTGGTCTATAATCTCATGCTCTGTGTCCTTACAGTTGTGACTGTTACAGTATGCTCAATACCAGAGGGGTTTATTTTAAAAAAACCTCCACTCATGAATGATACAAAGTCACGTGTTTTTCAAAAGAGTGACAGAGTTTTAAACTATTGCTTGTTCTAGAGCTGATCCAGAATGAGCAAGTCTCCAGGGATGGTTTACTCCCAAAGGCATGAATGCATGATTAAGCTAAATGTATTCCATAAACGCCTTGATGACATTAAACTAAATTTTTTAAAGAACAGATGAAGAAAGTTAATAAATTTTTCATTCTATAATATAAAACTCACTTCTATATTCACAACTTCAGGGATCTTCAGCTTCACAGATATCAATAAGTCTGATGGATTTCTTGCTGCATTCTCATCCTTCTGCCCCGGTGTCTCTTATGGGATCATCATTTCTGCATGCTTGAATTGTTTTATGGGATCAGTGAAAGGCAAGTGACTGTAAATCTTGACCTCTTCTGCTCCTGGATTATATACTTTTATTCTTTGTGACCATAAGTGTTCATCTCTACACTGAATAGATAATTAAATGACAAAAATTATTCAAAGGGAATTTATAGTGAGAAATTATCACTTGAAGAACTGGCGGGGCACAGGCACAACCCAAAGAGATATCATGAAAAAAACCCAGTTTAGAATGGCCAGATAAAATACTGAAATATCTGTGTATTCCCAAATGTCATGAAACATCTATTCACTGGGAAAAAACATTGGTTTTACCTGTATATACCAAGTCTATTCAAACAAAATTTCTATTGAGGGAAAACAGTGTGACTTCTGCTTAAGAACTGTAGACCAAGCTTGTTATTCATACGAAAGAACTAATTTTTACATGTGGGAATTACAATTTCTCACTCTGTGTATACCATGAATCTTGTAAAAGAATAATTAGAACTTGCTCCAAAAGGAAAGAAATGCCAGACTTGAATAATATTTTAGGAAGAGCATTAACAAACATTTTTATACTGCCAACAATCTTCACTGCTTTCTAGAAGAGATTTACATTACATTATTAATTAACTACGCTGAGTCAATAGCGTGACATAAAGCGTGGGAGATGTATGTTTAGCACAAACGACGACATTCATGAGAAGAGCGTGCATTTTTAGGAAGTTTGATTTGAAATTTATGCTAATGAGCTCAGCAAGCAAAGGCCCAACAAACTACTTCAAAGCATCAAGATCCAGCCTGAAAAACATGACAAGATCAAATCTTTGTCATTTCTCAAGTGTCTTTACAAACCTCCGTATATACAGTATAAGTTACATCACCTCGATACCTCAATAGTTTGGTGTAGGACTAGCATGGATTACTCTTTGTAGGACCACTACAATCTGTCAGACAACGTACACGTGCGCCATTGCAAGAATTTGAAAGTATCTAAATGCTATATAATTTGTCTTTTTGGAGCTGACTCTTGTGCTACCTCTGTAGAATACAACAAGGTCCCATGGTCTACCATAACAAACAAAATAAAAAATAACAGTGCTATTGTTCTCTCTCCCTTTCCCCCAGCTCTGGCCAACTTTCAGCTTGTGGGTTGTGAATCCCCACAACACTGTGTCCGGGGAAAATATTAAATGTGAAGTAACGTGGTGCTGTAAAGAAGTACTAATTAATTCAGCTTAGGTTTCACACCACAGAAATTGGTTTATTTGCATATTGAAAGTTAGGTTAGGTCAAGGTACATTTGTATCTTCAGAATCAGGGCTTTTAACGAAAAAAAGTTTCTGAGGCTTCCCGACATCCCATTAAAATGGTTGTCCTTTGACGTCAGTTAGAGCCAGCTAAAAAAAAAAATCATCCTTAATTGCTTTTCAGAAATAGACATTATAGCATACACCGTCGCAGCCAGATTCGATTACCTTTTACAAGAAACAAGAATGCTGGGAACGCCATAAAACTCCAGCTCTGCTGAATATGGATGCGGGGCTCTGCTGCCAGCCGGGCGAGCCGGGGGAGCTGCTCTTCACAGCGAAGGCTCTTCCTTGGGCTACAGAGAAAACGGGTGCAAAACCGACAGACAGGCCTAAATTTCTCCAAAGTGTAAAAATGCTGAAGTTGGACTTTCAGCTGGGGCTGGTTTTGGACTGACAGTGGTTGGATGCTCAGCGCTCCATCCCTGCCCCCATGTAAGAGTGTAACCACACACCTACACTGACAATTATAGCTACAGAAACGATCTAGTCCTCAAAACCTGTGTGTGTTTCGTTAGAAGGAGCATCACCCATTTTCTCAAAGGCCTTCTCCAAATTTGTCTTACTCCGATGACTTCATAATGTCTCTGCCGACCACGTAGAAGAGGAGTCCGGAAAGCAAAACCAGGGGCACCCCCGCTGCGGCGAACATGAACGACCACCCGTAATACACGTGCACGGGTACGTCATCCACACACTTCTCACTTCTCTCCAGAAGGATGTACTTCTGAAAATCGGCAGCAAACTCCTTCCACATCACGAAGAGAAATATGAGCAGGAGAAACAAGCCTCCTGGAAAGAGACACGAAGATCAGTTATTCTCTGCATATGAAACACAGAAATAAAATCGAGAAAAGATTGCAACAGGTTTCCACCTATTCTTGCAGGCCCTTTGCATCGAAGCGTAGCGTTGCAGATTCATTACTCGTGACGTTGCGCTGCAGATTTCCACTAAAGCCAAGCCCACTAGCCGTGGGAGAGACCCCCACCACCAGCTCCTGCCCAGCCACAGGCGCTCCGACACCTTGTGCTTTAACCACCAGCGCTATCAAGGGCTCTGCTACCTCTGGGTACGGCCGAGGAGAAACCACCGCGAACACAGCTCATGTTCACAGCAGGGATCTGCACGGGGTTAACTCTGCCGTCCCGTCTTAAAGGCGAGTTGTTCCGCCTTTTTTATTTTTAATTTGCCTGTGATGAGTGAGGAGGCGAGACTTGTTGTTTCCTTTATTTCTCTACCCTTCCAAGTGGTATCAGATCCAATTTCCACCAGAAATTCAGAGATACAAGGGGTAGTCCTGCAAGAGTTATCTGGTGTCAGACCTGCTGCCCCCAGCACCAGTGTGAGCAAACCCCACGCAGACGCTGGAGCGGCTGCTGCAGCTCACAGCAGTTCCCCTCCTTGTGTTACCCCGCCTTCAACTGAGCTTTGCAAGCAAGCATTGAAACACACGGCAAGGAAATACAGATGATCCTACTTTGCAGGGAAACAACACATAATCGAGTGGAAAAGGCATGTAGCCACGAGACATTAATCTCAGATGGGCTACTAAATAACAGACTAATAAAAAAAATAATAAACAGCTTATACCACGAGGCTAGAAAGTCATTTCACTGGCAAGTGCGACCTCCTTTGCCCTCCCCTGGGGCCAGGCGGGAGGAAGGCTGAGACCACACTCAAGCCTGAGCAGTGAGCGCGAGGTCAGCATCTCGCTCGGAGAGGGTCCGCTCTCCTCGGAGCCTCCCCAGCCTCGCAGGCTCCCTGTGACCCAAATAGCAGATCCCCCGCGAGACCTCGCAGCCACGTATTTCCAGCTGCACACCCGCAGAAGGTCAGCGCCCGCAGGAAGAGCTCGGTCACGTCTGAAAAGCACGTGGCGAACAGGCACCTCCCGGTCCTGGCACAGTCCCCAGCGGGTCTGGGGGCTTCAGTGTCTTAATAGGAACCTGCTTTCCCCTTAATTCACTGAGCGATGGTGGTCAGAGGCTGCAGGTCTAGCTCCCCCGTATGCAGCAGATGACAAAAACTAGAGTGGCCCCAATATTATTTACTGTGTCGCATTAAAGAATATATACAGCGGGTTTTAAAGTCAACATATATTAAAACTAAATCGTGACGGTGTGATGACAATCTGAAAGCACTTCAGTAATATCTGGTGCTGCTAATTCACAGTTCAAAGCTTGCTATTTATAATGGTGCTGTATAACATACAGATATACGTGCATACACAGATATATATGAAAGAAATACATCACAGATTATAATATTTTTATGGTAGAAGTGAACAGTTAGAAATCCATTTAGTTGACAAGTTACCACACAGTTCTGCGTATATGTTGTGGTTTGTGCTGGATTTAATTTCTCCCCTTGCAATTTTTAAATCAAAGGTAGCTTGCGCTATATTTAATTATTCTCCCTGGCAGTTTATACACTACAAAATCCGGCTCCCGTGCTAAGCAAAGGAAGGGGCTAAAGCTTGACATTGATATATCTGCTTAGTGATGGTGGTTCCTGAAACCTTGGTCACAGAAAACACATCGGTGTTTAACTGTGCTTCTGCTCATAATGGATATCAGCACATCTGCTGCTACAAACCTCCACGTCTTCTAGCCAAAAATGAGACTTATGTGAAGGTACAGAGGGTTCAAAGTCCTCAGCACATGTTATATAGAAGTCGAAGCTACCCATCCTAATCTGTTCTGTCTATTAAACTGCCTCATATACCATAAGACTGCAAATGGAAGGTTAATAATGAAAAATTGGTGTAACCATACGAATATCCTTTACATCACCATACGCTGTTATTTCAAGCCATTCTCCCTCGCATGGAAAAGTCCTTCTGTTTGCTGGAGAGGCAGGCTAGGAGTTAAATAGCAGCTGTTGTAACATTTGCATGTTCATTGAGATTTTGATACCACTTCAAATTAAGTGCACAAATAAATATTTTACACTTAATATGATAGTTGTATGCTTAAAATACCAATTATTCTACTGTAAGAAAACGATTGCATGTTTAAATAGCCACATGTCCTTTACAAAATACAATATATTGATAAGAAGGCAATTAAGTCTTTATTACTGATGTAATTTAAAATTAAATTAATTAGATAGCGACTGAACCTTGAAATGTGCTCTTTTAGAGATCAATTTCTATTTCATTAACTTATAATACCTACCGTAAGAGATGCAAATAAAACTGTAGCCCTGGCGGGACAGAGGACACGGGTACGGTAGCTCGCTTTGGAATTCTCCTACTTTTCTTTAAATAACTAGGAGGTTTGAGTTCAATTGTCCCAGGACAATTTAGATGGTCTAAGCCTAATTTATGGAAGAAATCAGGTTAAAATCCACCAGTTCTTACCGAGGAGGGTGCGGGGAAGCCCCGTGAGTGGGTGGCACCATCCCTGAGCTCGCCAGGAGCTAAGGACGGGGAAACGCTCCCTCCCCTCGCCCCAGGAGAAGTGCCAGCTCTCGGTGTGGAAGGGTTTATTATTAAACAGGTACCAGAGGTGATGGCATAGCCATGGCATCTAAATTAAGAATACTTTCACACTCTAGGAAAATGACAAGAAAATGTAAAGTAAGCAGCCTTCTTCCCTGGAATAATGACAGCCGAGTGACGAGGAGTCCCTGGGATTTACACCATCTCCGCAGCGAGAAAAGAAAATCAAAAGGGCAGGTGCAGCCGAAGAAGGACGGTGGAAGCGCAGAAAGGGTAGCTCACTGAAAAATGTTCAGCAAAACAATGCTTACTCGGAACAACCACCAGGATTCATGAAACTGCCTAAAATTTGTCACACTTTTAGGAATCAGTAGACTCTGCAGAATGACAACATCAGGATGTTTCACTCCCATATTACCAAAGTGTTTGGCATTTTTGTTTTAAAATGCTCTTTGATTTTGGATTTTTCACCTTTTGAACAGGTCTCTCTTTACCATCTGTTGTTGGGGGCTTTTGGTCTTGGCTGCAGTGGAAAGACATCTTCTTCTCCTGCCAGCCCCAAGTGGCTTTTTATGTACAGATTCCTTCCTGCCTTGGGCAGCAAAATGAAAAACTGAAAAAAAATCTAGTTTTCTGCCCAAGAAATGAGCCCGGCATCAGCACACATGCCTGAGATGCAGGAGGTGTGTTGGGTCTGGGTGAGCGAAGACATCATCAAACCAGACCATCCCCATGCTCCTCTCCACATCCCTGTGGTTTCTACCACTGGAAAATTAACCAAGTGATCTCTTTCTCTCCCTTTCCCTCTTTGCCTCTGTTCATTAGGATGGCACAGCAAAAAATTAACTGCAAGACTCCATCTCATAGCTGCTGAATCACAAAATGGTCAGGGTTGGCAGGGCCCTCTGTGGGTCACCCAGTCCAACCCCCTGCCAAAGCAGGGTCACCCAGAACAGGCTGCACAGGACCGCGTCCAGGAGGTTAACAGCATCTTCTGGGGAGGGGCTAATTGCAAGAAAATTGAAGTAGAGTATTAAATATTTCTCCTTCGTACACCACTAACTGCAGGACAACAGATCCTGGGGTCCATCTCCCCCTCCCAGGAGAGCTGCACCTTCATTGTGGGTAAATTGGAGTCCGGCTTTTTCTTTCTCTTGCTTCATATCCTTGTGACACCTTTCTAGCTGCTAATTGTAGGGACAGGTGAGTGAACTCAATCTTCAACTCTTCTTCTGTGGAAGCTACCGAACTTTCGTGTAATCTGCTAATTACGAGAAAAATGAACTTTGACTCATTCGCCTTTCTCACTCGTTGCCTCTTAAGGATGTTAATAACAAAGAAATGGAGGGGTGACTTTCAGCTGCTCTTCCACAACTGTGAGCCTTTACTGCACATGGGGAGCCTGAGACTGCCAAAATGGAGATGTTTCATTTGGGAAGAGGAATCTGAGCATAAAATTCAGCACTGCTAGTCACAGGACTGGCAAAACAGCCTTTTTTTTAATGCAGTCAGCTGACGCTGAAGAACAAGCCGGTCTGAGCACACGCCGTGCTCCGCTCGCAGGAGCTCTGAGAAGCACAGGAGAAGCTTTATGCTGCCTTTGCCTACTGGAAACGGCCCATGGCCATGGCAATTCTGGGGCTGCAGGATGGTGCGAACATGCCCCTGTGTGCCACACAAGTGGGGATGCTGCAGAAACAGCACCGGGACCACAGCGATTGGAACCAGCATAGACGGTTCATGTCTATGCTGGTTCATCATCTATTTGTGCTTTCCAGTGAAAGCAGAGCTGATAACAAGCTCCTCCTTAGGCTGCTTAACATCACTTGTGACACACATCCTTATTGCTTGCCTTGAAAACTCACCGTACACTCATGTTTTGCCTGTGCATTCCCTCCAGAGCAGCCTCCTCATCCCTGAGCAAGCCACCGGGTAGAGCTCAGGTCATTTTTCACTTAAGCCTACAGCCACACAGCTGGCCTGGACATATTAAGGCAGCACAGCAGGCCCAATAATTGCCCTATGGCTGGATGAAGTTCATGCTCACTTCTAAGCTTGGTCTCTAAAATGGCCGTTAGAAGGAAAGCAGCACTTCGGCTATTTGCTCATGCAATTCGGGCACTTTTGGGAGCAGGCTGGCCAGGGTACCTGCTCTGCTGGGGAGGTCGATGTGTGAAATGCAACCAGCAGCAAATGTCAGATGGGCTCCGGCTGTGTTTCCCGAGCTGCCCAGCCGAGGAAATCAAGGGACATGGCTGCGGTCCTTTGACAGAGCTCTCAGAATCGCCACCACCGAGCACTACACTTGTTACGGTAGCTGGCAGACGGTCAGATCCGTCCTCTTGAAAGTACAGTAAGTAACAGGCATCTCGGAGAGGAAACCCAAAGGGATCTAACCGAGCAACAAAAATCATCACCCTTAGGCACTGAAATCCCTCAGCGATGGAGGGGCACAAGTAACTCCTCGAGATCATGTCAGGCTGGTTAACCATAACTGTGCGTGGAAGGGTATTTGCACCAGTAACATCTGTAGAGCCTCTCGGTGGCAAACGTTGCGTCATTTTGCAGTGATTAACCACATCTCTCTGGTTTCATGGCCTTGGCGTGGGCTGCCACCAAAAGGGGCAGAGGGAGGTTATGGACAGAATAAAGTCACATATAAAGGCTGCTCCGAGAGGCCAGGTCATCTTGCAGCTGCAGTGCCCCATCTCACCATCCGACTGCCAGACCACGCTCCCTCCCTACAAATTGCCGGCGCTTTCACACTTCCTCAAGGAGAGATCGTTTCTGCGAGGGAGGTTAATTAACACTGACCTGCAGGCCATGGTTAGAAGACAAGACACGCTTTCTCCTGCATCATCTCTCCTCATCCCGCTATCTGAAGGGATGGCTAGGGAGTTGAAGCTGTATTAAATCTATTGTTCCTACTGCTTAGTGCAATTATGCAAAATATTTTTAGAGTGGACAGCGAGAAAATATCCATGGAGGGATGCATCCCGAATGCACCAGGAAGGCAGGGCCAAGCTGGACCTAGAGGTCTGAGCTTGGGATCCCTCTGCCCCAATAAAGAATCAGCTGAAACTCTAAGCAAACTTTGGTGAAAATGCAGAAATACCATTGCACTCTCCTAGCTATCGTTTAGGTTGAAAATACAGCAGGAATTCTCTTCCAGCTGAACTCATTCCTCCTAATGACAGTTAATAACTATGATTGCTGTTCAGATTGAGACTGCATTAATACAAACTTCAATTTAAACAGCAGCATCTTTGTCTAATGCCAAGAGGTTTATGTGATGCATAATCAGCTCTTCTAAAAAGTGTCACATTCTATGCCCTTGCCTTTTAATCAAGAAGCAGTCAAATAAAGTGCAAAAACAATGAAAAAGATGGAATACAGTGACTCAATATTACCCGACATCCTTTTCTGTGTGATATTTTACTTATCTGGCCAGTGTCAGAAAGCAACCGATCTCAGTTTTTCCATTTGGGCTGAAAGTTGAGCGTTTTGAAGAGGTAGTCCGAGCAGATTCAAATATTCAGCCCTAGTCTCACAAGAAGCGATGACTTCAACGCACACACGTCAAGTGGCCCGCACTACTCGGTAGCAGGCATCGGTACCTGGTGGAGATCTCACAGCAAGGCATCTTGCTTTCCCAAATGAAATCCGTGTGTGTAAACCCACGTGAAATTAACCTTTAGAAAAATTAAGCCCAACCAAGCATTTGTTAAACTATAGAACACAGAGAAGCAGGTACCCGCAGGTTTGCTGCCCTCGCCTCAGTTACTGCAGACCTGGAGGCAAACGGAAAACTGGACAAAATGCAAAGTGAATTAGCAGAGGCAGGTAGGGCCACGTTGATTTAGTGCCTTCCAGATTATTTTAGACAAATAGTTAGATGTCATCTAGCTTCTTTTTAACAAGCAGCTCTGCTAGCATCACATGGTTAATCATTAGTACATCTGGAGGAGACAGAAATTAGGAGAGGAACTATAAAATGGAGAGGGAGCTAAATAATGAGGGAAAAGAGTAAAAGGCAATAATGGCAGGGCATGGCAAGATTGGAAGGAGTTTAGGTGGAGTTCAGGTGGAGTTCCTGCAAGGTCAGTGTTGGCACCGCTCTTGTTAAATATTTCCACAAATATTTCCAGCCCCCAAAAACTTGGGCGCACTCATAGCCCAAACCAGAGCAAAGACACGGGTTCATGTTTGATTCACGCCATGTATGAGGAAGCAGGACCTGGTGCAGGATCTGTAATTAACCACTGTTTTTTCAGAGAAAGGCCTGACTTCATAACGAAGTTCTTCATTGGCACGGCTCAGCTGAGCGCCAGCCTTTAGCTACTTGAGTCACTAACAAAGCTTATTGCTGAGTTGAGTCACTGTTATAAATCAAGTATTTCTACTAGTTAAGCCAGTTATTCCTTCTCAAATACGAAAAAGGAAAAAACCCAAGTGATAATTCAGCGGAATCGTTTGTAACGGCAGTGGGAATAATGAATAAATGCCTATTTTTAATTGCTTTTCCTGCTGTGCCACCTCTTTTATCTTTTCAGGTTTTATTAAGGCAGCCCTCCCATTCTGAATCGGCGGGTATGCCTTTCATCGCTCAGCGGGTTTCCAGCTCTGCCAGATGTGAACAGCAGAGACAGGAGAGGCCCAGATGCAAAGGCTGACTTCGGGGAACAGAGCGTGGCTGCCGGCTGCCGGGGGTTAGCGCTGCCGTGGACTTTACTGAAATAAAAGGCTCTGCTTCTCTGCCTTGCGTAGAAGAGTAGGAACAAAAAAAAAAAAAATATCCAAAGCCCCAGCCTCCCTAGGACTAAGGACTGTCTTGCTAAAGCTTGACTGAGCATAGAGGTTTAATTCTGGCAGGGAAAGAGGGAAATCATTCACTCCAAGCCAGCGCAGCCCCCACCAGAGCCCCCACCACCCCAGCAGTGCCTCTTCCCCGGTTTCGCCGCACACACGAGGCAGAGCTCGGCCGCAGCGTCCCTGCCCCGGCCATATCCCGTTACCGACACTTACCCGAGGCGAGGAGGAATCCTCCTCCGACTTTGTAGGACCGGGGGCTGACGAAGGGCACGCCACAGACCAGCAGCAGCCCTCCCACCAGCCCGGCGGCCACGGCCAGCAGGATGAACGCCGTCCAGAAGCCTCTGTACACTGCACGGTCACAAAGAGTAAAGTCATAGGAAAGGAGAGGGAAAGTGGTTTTCCTCAGTCTGTGTTTAACTCCTGCTTCAGCAAGAGTAAAAGCAATAACCTGTAACGCTGCTCGTGTTAGGCTGGAGCTCCCGCTTTGCTAATGCCCTGCCGCGGCGTGGGTGCAACGTGGCTGGAACCGGTGCAAGTTCAGCTTGGCTGTCATGCCCTACATACCGGGATTGGAAGGAGTACAGGGGGTGGAAGGCTTTGCCAGGGAAGCAAGCCACAAAAGGGGGTGAGAGTAAAGGACACCACGCTTAGCTGTGCCTGTGGGGGATGGAAGAGCTTGGCAAGAAAGGAAGGAAAATAGCAAAATTTGGAGAGACGGAATCAGACCACGTCTTTGTTCCTTTTTAATTAACACTTACAGAAGGTGCCAGGTTCCTGGTTTAAAATAAAGGCGGATTTTATTTGCAGGACTGCAGGGAAAACGAGAGTTCATGATTTCCCCCATCAGTGGCCTTGCTTAACCCCCAGTAAGAGAACAGCCGCCTCTTCACCCACTGAGTTTTGGGGAGGGGTGCTGCACCCTCATGCAACCACAGCAGCCAGAGCCAAGCGAGCTTGCGTCCATCACACCCCACGGGACGGGACGTAGCCAACTAATTTAAATCTCTTAGCAACCAGGTCTGTTCCAGCCACTGCCACAAGCCTTGGCCAAAGGGGGTGGTCTTCAGGTAGAGACCCTCTGATACCCTGCTCCCAATTCCCCTGATTTCTCTGGTCCCCTCAGACCACCCCATCTGGCTCTGCTTGCTGTTTTTCAGAAAGACTACTTAGATTTGAGCCGAGCACAAGCAAGCGGGCAACGCTGGAATGATTCACACTTGAAAGAAAAATGATACAGAGAAGATGTGTTTTGCTCATTGGAAACCATTTTGTCAGGAGAGCCACTTAGGGAGAGATAAGTATCTTGAACTCTCCAAAACCACAGAATTCATTTTCATGTTTAACCTCCCGTCACCCATCTCTCTCAGGGAGCCTAAGAGGATGCAGATAAGGCAGAATTATCTCTGGAGCAGGTAATAGCTGGAGGACCCCCCTCTTCTTGGATGGCCTCCCGTTTTGTCATCATTTGCATATGAGGATGGACTGGTTTGAAATAAAATGAGTGTCACCGACGGAAGCATCTGCTCTCTGCAGTTGTCCAAGTGCTTTGCTGAGGGGTTGGGGCGGCAGAGGAGCCCTAAATGTGGGTGCCGAGACATCCTCTCTCCCCAGGATCAGAGCACAGAGGTGAATTGGCAGAACCCCACGGCACCCCAGGGTGCAGCCCCTGCACGGAGCCCTCCCCGGGACCCGTCCCAAAGGGCATTTCTGGAAGGCAGCTGAAGAGGATTTCATAGCAAGGGCTGACAGGCAGGGACAGATGCCTCCAGGGCCCTTTATTTAGTACGGAAAAAATAGTGTGCTTATCAGCAAGATCATTCAGAAACCAGACGTCACGCCTGCCTCTCCTAAGCAGAAAAAAAACCCCACCACTTAACCCGCGTGTTTGCCGCACACAGCCTGCGTTGGGCTCCTCCTCCTACCATCGACGGGTCCCTTGTATCCATTTTACACTGCGGTGTGTTCCCCGAGGCAGGAATCCTGCACAGCGCAGCAAAAGAAACTAGCTGCTCTCCCTCACATGCTCCTACTGACAAATGGTGTTTGGGTTTGTTTTTTTTTTAATTAATTCCTCATAAAAAAATATATAAAAATAAAAAAGGTACTGCTAAAGGCTAAGGAAAAGGTCAAGATGTTTGTTTGTGCAGCATGCCTGCCCCAGATCCCTGGAGGCAACATGGAGTGATGCACACTATTTAAAGAAATCAATTCATTTCAAAAAAGATCATTGAATTAATTCGAGCTGCTGACACCAATTTAGCAAATTCAAATTCTTAACAGCAGCTGACTCATTAAAGAACTCTGAAAATATAGAGAAACATAAATAAAAGGGAACCAGTTGAAAAGAGCGCTCTCCAACTGTGTCATATTTGGTGTATTAAGAATAAGCCAGTCACTTACGTGGATCTTCTAACAATTTGGTCTTTAACTGATTTTCCAGTGCTTGTTTATTTTGTCTTGCAATCAATCTACACTAGAGCTCTCCCAGGGAGTCAGACTCGGGAAACTGGTCCGTGTCGGGCTGTCACAAGCCTGCAGCCCAGGAGAAATTATTCCTGTTGCTTGCCCACAGGATCTGGATCTGGGCACAGGGCTGAAGACCTTTGCCCCCAGCTCCTCCCAGTGAGCAAGGAGGTGGGAGAAGGGAGAGAATGGATTTAGCATCTTCCCTTGCTCATAGGAGTAGGTGATGAGCACCCAGTGGGAGGGTGCACAGCTCATGGTCAGGCATGGCTGGCTCTGGAGGAAAGAAATGTGGGAGAACATCTCAAGGTGCTCGGGACTTGGCTAAGCAAAGCTTTTGTTGACTAAGCAAAGGCATTTTGTAAAGGAGCTTTCCAAAAGTGTTGGCCATACGCATTTGCAATGGGAGAACCGCAGCACTGACACACATTGTAAATCTCTGCCCGGTCGCTTGGGAAAGGAGCTGCTGGAGGAGAAGGAAAGAAACCCACCTGCAGTCGTGTCGTAGGAAGGATGGGGGAAAGGTCCAAGCGCAATGGGCATGGGAAAGAGGTAGCCATGCATGCAGAACTTGGGGTGTGCTTGGCTGGCTGAAAAAGAAAAACAAAACAAAAAAACCCCCTGTTTGCTTCTATTTTCTGCAAAATCACAGATACAGTATTCAAGATGACAATGTACTATTCTGCAAAACCCTCAGTGAAATCAGAAGGCTGGGGAGTAAAGAAGGATGGTAAACCCTGGTTAGAGAGAAAACAGAAAAAGAATTATGAGAAAGGAGAGGTATAACAGGATCTGAGACCGCTACCCCATACATCTTCTCATCTTCATAACCCGAGTCTGAGGCAGACATAAATCATGAAAGATGGAGCAACTCAAATCAGCGTCAATATTCCCACTGCTGTTTTCCTCCAGAAAACGTGTCAGATCACCTGGAAGGGGCAAAGGTATTTGAGTACCAGGACAAGCCACCTTCCAAGACCTCCAGTTTGTGAGAAAGGAAAGCACAATCAGAATGGAAGTGTCCCATCAATATTAATACCATTGAGGCTTATCTTGATTAACGGTAATAGAATGAATGTTAAATGAATTAATTAATGGTTGGCCACTTATTTAAATATGTTCCCCAGCTCAAAGGAACACTTTATAATAGGTGGACATTAGTTCATGCTAAATTGACTATGGAATACCTATTGAATTAATTATTACATCCATGAGAGCAGCAAATTAATTTGCCATGATCAATCCTATTATAATAAATACCTAAAGAAGTAATACAAATTTGCCAGTTATCAGAAAGAGTCATTTTACTTCAGGTAACATTATATTATATCATGTATTTCCGTATCATGTAATTAGATAGCAAACTCCCTCTCTCCAGACTGTCCTTTTTTATCAGAAAATTTCTGCATGAAAAATCTCACGTCGTTCAGTTGAACAGTGGCAGTAACTGTTCCTGCAAGATTTTTTGGAAAACACGGGTCAGGGAGTGGGGAACAGCAAAGCCATCTGAACTTTGAATCATTGTGGAGTAAAATTATTGTGGGAACCCACATCATTTACAGCCCAAAGCCCTATGAGGCGACCACGTTGCTCCACTGACATGGCAGCATCTTTGAGCAGACCGAAGGAGCCGGGATCTCAGGGTCAAGGCTTTTGCAGAACTTATTTAAAATCTCCTTTCTTATCCTCAGTAGTTCTCTAGGGTTGCAGCATCCCAGGGAAAGGCTGTCCTCTAATTACCCACTGCGCACTAATGCAGGTGAGCCGGTTGCTGGCTCGGCTGCCAGTGGGGCTGGTGCCAGGCATGTTGGGGGGTGGTGGGAGCGCCTGGTTCACTGGGCCAAGACCCCACACTTCACTGCCACCAGTCAGCACCAACTGGTGTCTCAGAACAGGTTTCACTTTCTCCTTCAATTTCTTTTTGAAGAGTGAATGTGCTTTCAGGAAAAAAAAGAAAAATTATTTTGCATCCGTCTGTTTAATCACGTATGTAATTTCAATTACCTTAAAAAGCAAAACAGGCAAGATCTTAAAATCAAGGTCTTGTGTGCTCAAGAGCATAAACACACGTGGTTACAGCTCTCTCGCCATGGTCCACCACTGCCCACTAGTTGAGGTCCTGAGCACCCAGGGAGACCACACGTGTGCATGTTCAGCCTTCCCCATGCCGAAATCAGCGGGAGGTGGGAACGCTCAGCACTCTGATGGCTGAGAACTCTGACTGAAGAGCTATGCTAACGGTCAGGAAAGGCATGGGCTCATTTAGCAGACCTTAGCTGAAGAAAAGCATCAAGAGGTATGGGGGAAGAGTTGTCCTTGCTGGTGGAAGCCACCACACCACAAGACTTCATAGGTAATGTATTAAATGGCATCAAGAGGCTCCCACATTTCTGTGAACAACCCTCTGAGAGCAAAATCCAAGTCAAAAAAAGAGCACAGAAAGGGTGAGCCAAGTTTGCTTTCGATAGAGAGACGACGAGAATGAAAAAAAAGTGAAATAAAGACAACTGTCTCCTCATCCCTGGGAGGCCTTCTTGTGCTTGTTTGCAACTCAAACTGCGAGCGAATGCTGTGGATATGGTGCAGTGGCATCATACTTACTGTACCAGAAGGTCCAGATGGTCTCCGGATGGCCCTCACCAAAGAACCAGCACCGCCAGAAGAAGCCCTCGTGATGGAAAGTGAGGATCTCCTTCCTGACCTCTGTCGGTGTTTCAGCCTGCAGAGGAATGAAAGCCCAAGCTGATACATGGATGATCAAGATGGAAAGGTGGAAAGCACGTATTTTTGGATTAGATAGTTTCTGCTTTCATTTTTTTGTTGGGATTTTCATTTGTTGTTGTTCGAGTTTGTTTTGGAGGGGTTGGGGAACAAAGGCAGCTGCTGCCCTTGACTTTCTGCCGTATAACAGCTACAAGATGTTCTCACTACAAATCGTCCTGCAGATGTTCACAAAACCATTTCTTCTTTCTCTAATATCTTTAAACCACTGTTTGCCAGATCTGGACAGGTATGCCAGGCTGGTTGTATTCTACTTGTGTTCTACTTCTTAAACTCCTTCCTTAAGTAAATTTTACTGCTGTTGTAATCAGTTGGCAGCAGGTTAATTACCAGGTAAGCAATTTTAGGTGTGACCCAATGCAACAGTTCAGATGTCCTTGCTACTCTGCGGGATCCATGTAAGGTCTGGCTTAGCCCCAGAAGACAGCCCATCTCTAACACTCCCGGTGAGGCTCTTCCAATCACCAGCCCGATAGTTTTCTTCATTCTCTCCCTCCGCTGAGCCAGTAGAAGTTATGCTAAACCTACATGAGACACGAATTACTCTGCCCACGTCAGCCTTCTCTTAGACCATGATAGGAATGTTGACAATTTTTCCTGTTTTGATGAGTCTACTTCAACCCCCAGACCCATGAGTACAAGGTTTAGGTCTTTACAGAAGGGAGGATGTTGCAAAGTTGAGTCATGGACTATTAACGAAAAAAAAATATTAAAACTATGGCCAAATATCAATTGTATCTTTATCACATACAGTTTGCTATAGGAGACATGACTGCTACAAAAATACGTTACGTGAAGGACGGAGAAACTCTGTATGGGATTGGACCCTGTGAACCAGAGAAAGGAGATGGGACTCAATGGGTAGGTGCTAGAAGATGCTTTGCTTGCCTCGAGGTTTTTACGTGCCAAGTTGTGACTGCTTCCAGAGCTCTGACCTGTTTCTCCTTTTACCTTCAGCATAAAATACTAACTATGACAATTGTAACACGCAGCCCCCAAACTTCTTCAGCAGGATGGCTGCTGACTTATTGCATCTACGGCACGTTTAATCGCTGTTTCGCAGACACTCAAGACCATCCTTATCTGTAAGGGACAGGATTTGCCAGTTGAAGAACGGGCAGAGAAGGTAAAACACAGCCCGTTGTACACAACCGGTAACTGAAATAGAAATAATAGAAACAGTGTCTGAAATAGAAGTAAAATAGCTCAGAGGAAAGAGCAAGAGCAGTTCCTATTTGTGCCTGGCACTTCTGAAGTCGCTCTGCCTTAGTGACAGGTGCACTTACACTTGGCCAAGAGCACATCTGAAACGTTTGAGATGCTTATTCACTTCATGCAGTGCAACATCTCTAGTCTCTCCACTTTAAAAGACAACAGCACAAACAAAAATCTGAAATAATCAACATTGTCTTCTCCCAAGTGCACAAAAACTGAGCGGCACTCCTCCGTCCGTGACTCCCTGCCATCTCCAGAGCTCTGCTATGCTGCTTTACACTGTAAAGACACGCTCTTCTGCCAGGCAGTTTTTCTATCATAATCTTTTTTTTTTCAACAAAGTTATTTGGAAACATGACTCAAGCGAACACTGTCCTACATTTGATTCTGGGATTCTGAAATGAAAGAAAAAATTTCTCGCTGGCATCTTGATGCTTACCCAGTGTGACTCACCGCACCAGAAATAAAAATCAAACCTAATTGGGTTGAACTTTGAAGTAACAAAAAGTCTGCACACAACAAGGATCTTCCTGTCATTTTGTAATTGAAACCGCACATTGATCAGCACAAAAACATTTTTGAAGAGTGGGTGGCTCGAGGAACTGATCTGGTTGTTATTTCATCGAAGAGTTAAACAGTAAGTGCAGCTAAAAATCAAACTTCCATAAGTGATATCGGCAGTTAGCACTAAAATACTAAATCATCCTTCAAAAATTACTTTTCCTGCTGAATAAAATCCTACATAAATCTTAATTCTGAAATATATAGACCTCTTCTTGTTAGACGCACAGGAATTCTTGTCTACTCTGTTCTGCGTCTGATGTTCTCTTTGTTTTCTGTCTGTGCTGTAGTCACATCGCTTCAGAAGTAAGTGATTGCCAAGTCCTACACTCGAAAATATGAAGTATTTTTAAATGAAGAAACTGCAGAGGGAGAAATCTTTCAACGACAAATATCAGGAGATATCTTTTGTCTTTAGAGGCAAACACTGTCAACAAATAAACGCTCTTGCATTTCTGCCTTTCATTCCCTAATGTTCGTAGCTGCCAGATTACAGAGGTGCTGTCTCAATGTTTCCTAGATGCACCTTACTTCACTCGAAATGCTAGGTGGCATGGAAATGCGGGTTTGGATTTTGAGGTCAGCTCAGGCTGCCATTTGACATTAGCAGGTCACTTTCAATCAGCATAAATATTATCACAGATTCCAAACTTTAAAAATTTTAGACTTTTAAATACTTAAACAACTCGATTCTTCCGAAGCAAGATAAGATCTCAGCGTTTACCTGCCCGGTCCGCAGAGTGCTATTCCCACGCTCGAAGACGCCGCAGGTCTCGGTAGCTAGAAGCCAGTAATCCGTCCCAAAAGCAACGAGGAAGAGCAACACGCCGGTGCCGCCGAGGATCCCGGCTGCCAGGGCGGCCGCGCCAGCCTTCATGGGGCAGCAGGTAGGCAGCAGAATTGGAGATCAGGAAAGAAGAAAACCCCTGAAGTTTCCTGGATCAGTGGGAGAGAGGGACGAGAGAAGTGCTATTTTTGGACATGGGTAAGAATCTTCTCCTGGCTGGTGTGAGTTTCAGTGGGTGGTGGGAACAGGACTAATAAAAGCAGATGACCTGGTGTAACCAAACAGCTGTGGCATTAAGGAACATGACAAATAGCTATTGAGACGGAGCAGGAAGATTTCCAAATAAATACACGGCTGTTCGTTTCAGCAGAGCGGTGCGGAGATCCCTTAGCTTCTGCCAGTCAGGCAGTGTCTGTAGGTCACGATGCAGAACTGCCCAGGACACTCAGAGTCTTTAAAACCCCATTTGTGCCTGAGATTTGCAGAGAGGCTGTGCACGGCTTCAGCAGATCTGAACTCAAAAATCTTTGCCGTGTCACAGAGTCCACAGTTGCCGCAGCCATCGCTGTGAGATACGCGGTACAGAAGTGGCATTTCTGGATTATGCGTCTTTGCTTCAGCTCCTGTTTGCTCTGAACAAAACACCAATGTAGCTTTTACCCAGACTAACTCCAACAACATTAAAATATTGGCGGTGTCTCTTAAAATCTTGGTACTCTCAGAAGCGATGTGATCAACCCATACAAACACATTTAAATCAGCTGGGCGCACGGCATTAAATTCAGGCGTACATACCATGGTATCTGGAGTGTCTTGCTATGCCGTTGTAGAAGGATTTTCTCTCTCCTGCCACAGAAAAGCGGTCTGTATAGCATCCACACCCCTCCCACCGCCCGAGCCCGCTGTGGAAGAAGTGTCTCCTGGGGATGAGGGCATTCCTGCATGGAATTTCACTGCCATTTGGTTCCCAACGTTTTTGTCTTCTGCTGGAGCATCTGCTGTAGATCACTGCCAGGAACGGGACGCCAGACTAGCAAAACTATAATTTCTGTAGGGCAATAACTGTATTCCTGTGACATGCCAGGAGTCTGGGGGAGGAAATTTAAATTACAGCAAAAATTCAAGTTCTGATTTTCTAACCTCAGCCTAAGTCATGACCTGTTCCAAAAAAGGGGGTAGATGAAGATGTTGACTTCCTTATCCTACAGGATTTTGTGCTGCCAAATTAATTTCAGAATGAATTTAATAGTTAACTGTGAGCAGATGGGTATCTCAGAGAAACTGCACGCTGGTTAGGGAAACTGGAGAGGGTTGGGCAAAATTTTGACGACACTTCTAGCCAACTGTTGAGGCATATGGACTGATGAATATCCT
The DNA here is from genome assembly GCF_030867145.1 of Opisthocomus hoazin. Classification (NCBI taxonomy): domain Eukaryota; kingdom Metazoa; phylum Chordata; class Aves; order Opisthocomiformes; family Opisthocomidae; genus Opisthocomus; species Opisthocomus hoazin. The sequence goes on along the minus strand of NC_134427.1, from coordinate 2,477,550 downwards.
CGCTCTTCTCCTATGTGCATGATAGACTTAAAATTATAATAATTTATTCTGTCCTTTGCATTTTTCTTTCTTAAATATTGCAAGCTAGGATAGCTTTTCAATAATACATTAGACCTCTCTTCCTCACTGTCACAGCGGCAGAGCTGGGTTTTTTAAGCTGATGGCAAGCACGTGAGGCATCCGATAGGACCCAGGAAAGAGGTCCCTGCCCAGAGGAGGCCCCACACTGACACGTGGAAAAAGGAAAGGTGGGCCACGTTGCTGACTTACCGTCATGCAAGGTCAAAACACTGCCACAGTCCCATTAGTTAGAGCTAGAGCGGGGCTGCAAGGGGCAAGAGCACAGGGAGGGCAGAAGGTGTTGCACCCAGCATGGTGGGACAGGCAGTAGGTGAACAAGGCAACAGGGAGCTGCAGCACATGGCCAGGAGGTTGTCTCAAAGGTTAGGTTTATATCTTGGTTGGTCTCTAAAATGAAAGAATGCTTTCTGACATGAGTATAACGAGATGAAAGTCCCGCGGCAGGGCTGAATGCTGCTCTCAGCAGGTAGAGACATCACTGCGTAGCCTGCAACAGGGAGCAGTGGATGTGCATCTGATGGGAGAGCTGCAGTACAAAGGCCATTTTCAGGGAAGTAAAAATATACATCATGTCTTTGGCCTGCTTAACCGTCCCTTTTCTTCCAAGTAAACTATTTTATTAGCTAAGGGAGAGAAGAAATCATTCTGACACCATGCAGCCTCCCACCACAAGCCTTGGTGTGCCCGTGGTGGAGCAGTGAGCAGCTCCGCTCCTCCCACGCTCTCTCAGCAATGCGACCTGCGAATTGAGCGGTCCTCAGCCCTGTAATCCAGCATGAATAAACACACACTGTCCCTCCTCGGACACTTACTCGTCCTCCTACATTTAGCTGCTGTCTCTGCTGGAAGCATTCCCTGCTACTGCAATGGGTTTGCAGGTAGGTGCTTGTGGCCAACCCTCCCATCACCTGCACTCATCCCATTCCTACACGTATTAACCCTCTCCTCCCAGCCCAACCCGGGCAGCCCAGCATATCCACTTTTTTTCCATAGTTTTGAAGTGCAGTAACATACAGAATCACAGAATGGTCGGGGTTGGCAGGGCCCTCTGTGGGTCACCCAGCCCAACCCCCTGCCCAAGCAGGGTCACCCAGAGCAGGCTGCACAGCACCGCGTCCAGGCGGGTCTGGAATATCTCCAGAGAAGGAGACTCCACAGCCTCCCTGGGCAGCCTGGGCCAGGGCTCCGTCACCCTCAGAGGGAAGAAGCTCTTCCTCATGTTCAGACGGCCACCTCATTACTTCACAGGCAACGTTTACTGCAACGAGATGACCTGTTTGCATTGAACATAAAATGGTTAATTAAATACAAAGAACAATATATTTATCAGCTAAATAATCTTCACTAAGTGTCCTTTCAATCAGTTGCCTAACTAACATGCAATACTGGTTAAACCTGCCTGAACAGGCAAGGAAAATCTGTCCCCACTTATCCTCGTGATCTCTATCTCAAAGCTGAACACGGCCGAACGGGGAGCCTTGGCAATGCTTGCAGCAGCTCAGTGAAGACAAGGGTTTGTGCACCAAAACTGAGGACTTTTTTTTGCAGAATGCACTGCGACTGCATAAAATTAAAATGCAAAGTGGGCACTCGTGTATTTTAAAAAAAGGGATTAATGCACACTTCCACATTTGTGTGTCTGCTTTTTAGTCAGCTGTATTTGGCATTGCTGTATTTATGCCAGTGTGCATTCACAAGTTAGCGCTGTTTGCCATTTGGAAGGTGTCCTCAGCAGTTCTCGGTCCCACTGGCAGAAAAACCCCAGCAGGGCTGCGGCAGAGCAGTGCTGGTGCCCAGAGCCTTGGCTCCTCGCGGGCTGGTATGTGCCCAGCCAAACGTTTTCCAAATTCTTCGGCTGTGGAACAGGAATTGAGTTTGCAAGGTCAAAATGACTCTCCGTGCAATGAGCTCTCCCTTCTCCTTGGCATAGTCCCAAGCAAGTGCTTATCACCATTAGGATCTGAAAAATTCCTGGGCACGAAGGACAATGAGAACGTGCTGGGGCACCGGCAGCTGCAGGGACATGATGGGAGCACCCAGGCTTGCTGGGGACAGCAAATGCACGCGATGGGGCTACAGCCCCCTTACACTCCCTTCTCTTCGGCTTGGTTATTTTCTTCATTTAGACATCAACTCCATTGTGTCCAGCCAGCCCAGAGGTGCCGGCACCTCACGCCAGCAGGATGTGGGGGCTACCAGAGGAGCAAAGTCCTTCAGCCCTGCTCAGCCCTCTGCAACCCCCTGGCTTCTCTATTTCCCCATTGCTCGGGGAAAAAATCAGATAAAACCAAAATTCTTATAATAGGAATGTTTTTTCACAAGACTTTCTAGTCTTACAAACTAGACTAGTAGAAAAACTGGTTCCTTTGCTCTTCAGAAAAAACATCTTTATTAAATACAATATTCCAACCCTTTCTGGTTTCAAAGCATAAATTAGCTTTCTGGTTTCCTTTTGTGCAAGTGTTTTGTTCATATAGATTTTATACAATGCAACAGCCAGCCTTGTTAATAGACAGGACACACATCTATACTAGAAGAAAGGGGGAAAAAAATGAAGAAATGGCAAGAAAGCCACCAATAAATCATTCCAGTCTCTCTCCCTTCCTCTGCAGTTAGAAAGGACTAGGGATTTTCTGATGAGCTAATCAGAAAATGTGGATCTTAAAAAGCAAATCAGTTTCCAGGAAGGGCTGGGGTGAGTAAGTCCATCTGGAAAAATTTGAAGAAAGGCATTTCTTAATTGTGAATGTTTCATTTCACCAAAGAAAAAGTTCTGTTCTGTAGGTCAAAACACCTTTTGCTATCTATCAAAGAATGACAGAACTTCTGTGTATAATTATATATTACATACATCTAAATTGAAGTAAAAAAATTTCTAAAATATTTTTTAAAATTATGATTAACTCATCCATATATTTTCACCTTATTGTTTCCTGGACTGCTTTATGACATTGCCTTTGCCTCTGAGCAATGTGTGGAAGCATTGCCCCTGTGGAAAAAGCTGTAGAGTGTGCTGGGGGATGGGACCAGTCATCCCAGACTGGTCCACAGCATCTTTTCATCACTAGCTGGTGCCTGAATTAATATAACACCCCTGGAGCACTACAGCAAGAGGCTTAGGACCCCCATCCTGGGAAAAAACTAAACAAAACCAAACCACAAAAAAGTAATGTCTTGCCACACCTTCTAAGCCTGTAGAAACTGGTGATGATGTTGGGTTGTCCTTTGTAGCTTGCCTTGGGATCTGTGGAGTGCTACACCAAAGCTCGGTAGGCGTATCAACTGAGCATCACCGTGATCCGTGCAGCAGTCAGACACAAATACCATTTAATTTACCAAGGAGAACGACCATCCCTTTCCTCCCTTACCTCTCCTGGTGCCAGTGGGGAGTTGCCTTCAGGTTCCTCTTGTCCAGAGAGATGCAACAAGGGTGCCACCACAGACAGCACGAGAACCGAGGTCTAAGGAAAGGGAAAGTCGTGTTCTGGGCGTTTTAGTGACCTTTCTTTCCTGATTGACCCTGATGATTTTTTTTGCCCTGAAGCTTTAAAACTGAAATTGTGGAACTCCCAGACAGACGTACTCTAGCAAGGAGCTGGGGCTAGGCAGCTCGGATTTTTTACAGAGTCAGTGTTTTACCTCTGGATTCACCAAAGACTCCATCAGCACAGTCTGAGTTCTCTTTTTGTGTTTTGAGACATGCTCGCATAAAAAAATATGTAGATTGAGCTATCTCATACTGAAAGTAGAGGATTTTTTTCTATTTTGTAAACAGATGCGATTTCAGGTCTGTTTTCAGTGACTTCTCCGAGTCCCTTTGGAGATCCACATACCTTTCTGCACTGGAGCTTACCCTGAAGCTCTGCCACGCTCTGAAAGATGCCCCACGTAGAGTTTCCCTCGGTAGGTGGGGTGAATACCTCTCACGCGTCTCTGCCTTTACTCTTGATCCCACAAACCTCAGAACGAGAAGAAACCAAGGAGAACAAAGCCATCCAGACCATGAGAAGTGCTACCAAGTTTGCCTTGGAAACGCCACCAGCATCCCCAGACAGTTTTGCAAAGAGCAGCCTCCCCCAGTACGAACTGCGTGGGAAGGGAGAGGAATAGATACCCGTATTGACATTTGCCCCTTTAATTCCACATTAAAATTATAATCACTCGTTCATCTCCATCACATGCTCCCTTTTCATTCCTACCGTCTCGAAGTCTCATGGAAGAAGCACATAAGCCTGGACGTTGAAAGATCCTTAACGTTTCTTGTGAGGTTGAATAACCCCAGCACTCGATGTCAGGAGAGAAGAAAGAGCTCAGTTTGTCTCACCGGCTTTTTACGTGTTGCCAGTACTTTCCAGGATAAAGCCATTAAAATCTCCTTAAGCAGTCATGAAATAAAATAAACAGCAGCATGATTTTCTGGTCAAAATAAAAATAAAAAAACCACCCACGTGCTGAACACAAATGCTTTGCAGAGTTGCTAGCGCAAGGGAGATTTATAGCCCGAGTTGTAAATGCGGCTGCTGGATCTACGCACCCAGACTTCTCTGAGGCAGTTTTGGGGCTCTCACTTTGCCATTCAGCGACTCCCCATCATTAGCAACTTTTGCCTATTTTAACCTGAACTTTCAAAAGGCTCCTGTAACCTTCCAGAGTGAGCACAGAGCAATAACTCTCTGAACTACTACAGGAATCAGACTGATGCAATTTATTTCCACAGAACCATGCAATATTCGATGATACACTGAATCTGTGTCTTTAACACTTTTTAAAGGACTAAAACCCTGCAAAGAATTAATTAGGCATGCTCTGAAGCCTGCGCATTTAACAGTTTTCCACTCGGTTGTAGAAATTCAAGACCACCAACACCAGATACTGGCAAAGATTATCAAAGGTATTCTGGGCTGGAATACAGACTAGTCGGAGGGCTGGACCACTCAGCAACTGGAAAATACTTCATGAAAGCTTTAGCTGTGCTATCATATTTTGTAAGGAAACTCGAAGAAAAAAATCCACAGTATCTAGAAGGTTAAATTTGGGGCAGAGTGACTCACTGGGAAAGTATGTGCTGCACAGAATATTGTCTTCTCTGCAGATCAAGCAAAATGTTGATACGGCAGGGAGGTATTTACAGTCCCAGCGCTGCAAGGCAGGGTTGAAAGGGATTAGTGGGCTGGAATCTGCGCAGGATCAGGCCATCCATGTGCACAGGGACACGGGGACGGCTGGAGCCACCAGCGAGCCAGGAACCTGCTGCAGCCACCAGCCACCGAGCCACACACCTGGAGCTGAGCAACCTCTGGAATTGCTAGAAGCTGGGAGATCCTGGTATCAAAATGTCTCATCTTGTGCTGAAGTGAGATGAAAACATACGGTTTCCAAAAAAGCGTAAGCAAAATGTTTCTTTTTTCCCACATCAGATAAAATTTCAGTTTCATTTTCTAGAAGTTGCTGATTTTTCCAACCATTTCTGTTGCCCACTACAGTATTACAAAGAAATCCCCACGTGCTGAAGTAGCCACCGTTTGAGAAGGTCCTCAGTAACCCAGAACAATGCGGAGAACTCCTTTTACATGATGGGAAACTCAAAACAGATCATTATTTAAGTACCCAATGCCAGAAGCATGACGGATGCTGTACAAGACAAAGATGGTACAAACATCTAGGTATTTCAGACAAAAGCAAGAGAGTTCAGAAGTGAAATGTAAAAAAAAAAAAAGGGAAAAAAGGAAAAAAAGAGAAAGAATTGGCCAAGGGATTCACAAAGTTTCTATCCTTGACTAAAAAAACTTGATTAAAATCACTTTGACAAGGAACTTGGTTTCCCTTTTTGCTCTCCAGCTACAGAACAAAAAGGAACCACCTTAGTAAATCTTCCTACAGCTATTTACTGTGCAGAATTTCAGTAGAAATTTTAAGTACTGTGGACATTAAATTGCAGGCAAACAGTGGACACTTCAGCCCCAGATAGCCAAGAACCTCCAGATTCAGGGTTTTTTTTTTCCTCTCACTTGTGTGCAACTGCTGACGCCCATGAACAGACCGTTTTTCTCACTACAATCGCCTGCCTTGCTCGCGATCCTGCGCTCGCTGACCGAGGGTTGCGCGGGGCAGAGCCGAACGCGCCGCTGATCAGAGCGGATCCGCCAGGCTGGCCGTGCTGGACCGACGACACGCGGAGGGACGCCTCTGCGTGTCACCAGCTACCGCTGACGTCATTGGGAGCCCGTTGGGGGTGCAAGGAGGTAATAACTCTTAGATGATCTCATCACGCAGCGTATTTAATTGAGATAGAAACGTAGTACATGTATATCAAAATCTTCAGAGATGGGCAGTTTTATAAACAAAGTGTAGCCAAATCCACACGACTACCGTGCAAGATGGATTAAACTAAGAAACAAACCAAAATTCTAATAAAGTAACTGAAGATGACAATGAACTTATACTAGTATCAATTAAAATGTACATATATGTATATACGCACATGAAACACCTAAGGCTAAAGGTCTAATTTTCATTTGCAATGAGGTGAATTTCCAGTGACAGGGCAGTGAAGAGTGGCCTTCAAGTCAAAATGAACCACATCAGCTTATGTCAGGACACCGTAGAGGAGTCTGTTCAAATGAAAATGGGTGGTGAAACAGGGGCTCAGGTTGCCCAGAGAAGCTGTGGCTGCCCCCTCCCTGGCAGTGCTCAAGGCCAGGCTGGATGGAGCTCTGAGCACCCTGGGCTGGTGGAAGATGTCCCTGCTCATGGCACAGGGTTGGAACCAGATGATCTTTAAGGTCCCTTCCAACCCAAACCCCAAACCATTCTATGATTCTATGATTGTAAAGCAAATACACATCATTTTGCGTCTTTAATTTAAAATGAAAGCCCCAGTGTACCAGGCTGTGGTCTCCTAATGCAGTATTTCTGCACACAGAAGATTGGCTCCAAAGTCCAAAAATATCATGGAGGGGAGTATGCAAGTTCCTACAGTTTCTTTTCCTTTTGTTTCAGAAACAGCCACTTGTTCAGATTAAATACTCTTGGATCCTTCAACGCAGAGGAAGGGAAAGAGTAAAAAGAAAAGGTCGCTGTCTGCAATGCTAAAACTTACCCTATCAGGTTCACCTAAGGACAAGAATTCAAAGGCTTGAACACTTACCTGGACCTTCAAAGAAAATTACCCGAATGTGGAGATACCCGTCTTCCTCAGTCCTATCCCCGGAGACTACCTGCATCTGCTCCGCAAAGGGGATCCCACCTTTCCTGGCAGAAGAGCTCCACAGCAGCCAGGTTTTGGGTCCCTCTTGCTGCCGCATCTTCTAAGGAGACACATTCCAACCTCCTCTGACCCTGCAGCTCTCAGCTATGGCAGCAGAGATCATCTGAGAGAGTCTCTGCAGGCTTGCTGCAGACAACCAGCCACAGCACAAGGCTTGATCACCTACTGAAGGGGTGGCATGCTCATCTCCTGGTATTGCCACCAGATTTGGAGCTTCCCCATTTTATTTTTTTGCAGTGAAGCATTCCTTCAATAGATTTTTAAAAATCAGTAGAAATATACTTTCCCCTTTTAATGCAGCTGTTATAAGTTTTAATGAAAAGAACTGTGTCTAGGTGTGGGACAGTCCCTCTGGTAAGACACAACGCCTTATTTAACTATACAATTTAACTTGGGACTTCACATGATCGATGTTCATAGTCAGGACCCATCAGTTCCTGAGGGGCAGAAGAGATCTTCTGCTGTTTCTGCTGCCTTTCCTGGTGACACGCTCCATCTCCTAATAAAACCCTCCTTGAGATGACAAAGTTTCTCCTAATGTATAATCTAAACGCTCCCTGCTGTTCAGTCTATCCCTGCTGACTAACGAGAAGATCTGATATCTCACCTTATTAAAAATCCTTTCTTGCAGCTGTAGACAGTTTCAGCAATTTCCCCAGACTGAGCAGACTAATTTCTCCTAGACATTTCTTAGAAATCCTCTCTCAGACGCTGCCTTGCATTGCTAGCGCTCAGCTGTGCATCTTTTCCCTTGGTGTCCATTAAAAACCCAGCGTTGTGCAACACGAGCACATGTTTAGATGCAAACCACTCGGGGTATTTTGCCCTGTCCACGCCGTCCTTTTCAATATGCATCTTATTTACATTATCTACACGTGTAGCAACCAGCCCTGAAACAGAGTCCGACCCCTCACGGGGAGCCAGCGGCATCACTCGTGCTTCTACATCTCCACAGTCAGCTCTTTCTCCGTTCCTTTCTTCTCCCCCCAGGCGGTACCGCTGGGCTGCGGCGGTGGGATGACGCACACCGACTTCGACCGGTTCCGCTCCACTTCCCGAACCTTTTCCGCGTTCCCCACTGCGGGAAGAGAAAGATACCGACTGGTACGAGAAATATTCTCCTTTGGGGGTCAACGGGAACGACAAAATACCGAGAGCTACTGCGGTGGCCGTTGGCTCACTGGGGAGGAGCTATTTCACTGCAAAGACCACTTCTCAATTATAAACAAAAATCAGTGTTTCAATGGAAGAAAGAGAGAAAAGAGACAATCTAAGCCCTATTTTGTACTTTGAAATATGTTACACATCTGGATCAATATCATCATTCTTTGTCAGTCCTCACCAGCAACATTGCAGAATGAAAACTCCTATCTGTGACTACCTGAAAACCGCTTTTCAAGATGCAGGTGTCCCGCTGGAGCACCTATAATTTCACATTGCCACATTACGTGATTTTTTGGGGGGGATGTACACGCAATCACGATGGAAGGGTTACACCCTCCTACAGCCCCGTCGCCAGGGTGTGTCGGCAGCCGCTGTGCTCACATTTTCCCTGGGGCAAAAAAAGAACCAAACCCAAACACCCAGAAACACTGCTTTTTATCACTTTGCTCACACTCACATTTTTCTTCAGGAAGAACACAGTTTAAACATTTATAATAAACTGTGGATTAAAATAGCTACATCCCCAGCAGATTCCCATGTTACGAACTCATGAACGCCACATTTGAGTTCCTTCCATCTACTCTTGCAAACCTGTAGTAAGGAACGTTTGCGCAGAGAAAGTGCCAGCTATTCTACAGCTCTTTCTTTAGCAAGCTTTTCTTTAATTGCTTAGAGAAAATGACAAAAGAAGAAATCATTAGAAATAGGACACAAAAAGATTGAAAGGAAACAATACTTTCTTGCTTCTTAAATATTTTTCCTGTACATATATAATGAAAAAATATTCTGTATGTTAACGTTAGACCCAACCCCTTCACCTAACCCAGGCCATACTTAGAGGAAACGCTATTTTCAGGATCAACACACGCTAAATCTTTTCAATCATCGCTTTTACAGACGTGATGGTGCTAAGAGGTGCTGTGCCAAGTATTGTAAAAATCCAGCGCTCAGCTTCCCACTGAGCACCTCATTGCAGTTCAGAAGCCAAAAGGACTCTGTCCTCTGTGTTTTGAAGGATGCCTTTTACAGTTTTGAGGAGCTGCATGTTGTGTGAGGCTTCACAGATACTGAACTTTTTTTTTAATTGTGAAATTAAATTAATTAAGCTTTCAGTCATCTAAAAACTGAGCTTGGGCTTATGAAAACACATGGTCTTGAGCAACTGATCATTCTGTGACAGATATTCAAAACAGACAGTGCTGCTAATGGGGCGCTCGAAACGCGTTTTAATAATACTTCGCCAGCGAAAAAAATAGACCTGAATTTTTGGAAAGCGTTCGGGCACAAGCTTCATGTTTCAAAGTATCATTCATTTTCATAAGGTTTTAGTTTATGCATTAGTGTCCCCACAGGCAGAATGATCTGTAGTTATTGCCAAAGAGCTTGGTGGAATACGAGGAACGGTACTAGTGTCAAACGCTTGCCCGGCTGGACACAGCAGACAAGAAAACTCCGTGTAAATTCACGCACCCTTCCGCAGCACGCACGGGAATAAGGAGATCAGGCACCTGGACTGGGACACACTGCTGCGGCTCCCAGCACCGCTGCCTGCCCCGGAGCAGCTTTCCGGAGCCCCTCCACTGCCAGCCGTGCAGCCCAGCATGCCACGAACCCTGTCTCCGGCGGGGCTGGGATGGAGCCCCGATGCCGGGAAGGCTCTCGGCTCTGCTTGCTCGCCCATCTAAGGAGCCCCGCTCCGACCCTGGGGCTGGGGCGATGCCCCTGGCTCCCTGCCTGCAACGCACAGCCCCGGTCATCAGCGGTGCAGCGGGGAGGGCAGGAGGCTCTGTCTCCCAAATCCCAGTGTGGCAACAGACACGCCGTGGGCCTCGGAGCATCGTCCCCATCACCCGCTGGGCCATCCCACGGGGAGGCTGGAAATCACCACCAGCACCCAGCAGCTTCCCAACTTACCTGAGCAGGAGCGGCAGAGCTTGGGCTGCGTGGAGTCGTCCTGCGACGAGTAGGGCTCATCCTTCTGTGATTAAGGAAGAAAAGTACTTTAATGCATTTATGAAGATTGCTCGCAAGCCTGTTAATGATGCTCCTGCTTCATAAACGAGCCGTTCGCAATCCCCAAGGACTCCGCTTCCATTTGTTTTACTTTTGCCAGGAAAAAAACCAAAAAGAACTTGCTAAAAATAGACCATATAGATGTCAGGAAACATCTACGGATCCTGACTTGTTTCGGGTGGGTGGAAGAGGTCTGACCTCTCCAGGAGTGACTCGGCAGGTAGGATGGGCAGGAGCAGCCCTGGAGCTGGGAGGACAGGAGGAGAAGCCCATCCCCAGGACAGGGACAGATCTCACCTTGGCTGTAGGCCAAGGAGGCAGGTAACGAGCTTGCACTAACGAGCTCCCTGTCCTTTCACTACAGTGCTAATCTCCACCCCTCAGGGGGAGGAAGAAAAAAACAAATATATATATATAAATCAGGTAGCACAATGCTGCCTGAATTGTTCGATGCTTCTGTAAACTGGGAATAAGTCTCTCGCGCAGCTGCGATTTGGCACCCCGGTCCAGAAACCCAGGCTGCCAAAATAACTCTGGACAACTCCCAGACTGGTTTTCTGTTTTGTTTCGGTTCGTTCTTCTCCCTCCCCTAATGAGGACCAATGCCCCCCATCCCTTGTTCGCACTTTTATTGACCATTTTAATAACAATGCCTTCTCGGTTCTAGCAGCAGCCCCCAGCTCCCTGGAAAGCCATTCCCAGGGGCGTTTAACGATTCTCAGAGCAGGCTCCATGAAAGGGCTCCGACATAATTACCAAAGGCCGTATGTCATTGACGCACACGGCTCACAGGCAGCTCCAAATAAGCTCCTTCTGGGGGAGCGCACTGGTGTTTTGGCAGCAGAAAAGAGGACCAAGTTGCCTGGCTACAGGTGCAAGGATTTTCTGGGTGCTCAGTGGTAAATAAAAGCTCTCCTGGGTCTCAGAAACCGCCCTGCCGGGGTACGCTGCATTGGATCCTTGCCGAAAATACGGCAAGCCCAAAATCCGGACAGCGTTCAGAGGCAGCGCGATGCACAGCTCCAGGAAGCAGCAGCCTTCGGCAGGAATTCTGTCCTCAGGCGGAGGAAGGCGAGCTTTCTGCTGGAAATAGATAGTCTTGGAGTTAATCCTCTGGGCTACAATTCAGATCTGAAGTCACCTCGTAAGTCTTGCCAACGTTTTTCTGCCTGGTGTAAATCATTTAACCTGCGCCGCTGGCTTGGGAGGGATGAGGATTGCTCTTTTCTTACTTCTTGTCTCTGCCATCCCTATTCACTCCCCAACCTTTCCTCGGAAGGGCCTTCTAACCCAGCCTAAGAGTCATCCCTCACTACTGCAAAAGCAAAGGTAGACCACCTAAGGCACCTAAAGCCACCCAGGTTAGAGAGAAGAGGTGTTTTGTCCTGCCTGAAGACTGGTGTTGGCCATGGACCAGTGCCTGTCCTGGCCAGGGCACTGGTTTCTCCGCACCAACTGTGGAAGGAGACAGGTTGTCCATCAGGTGAGAACAACTTCACTCTTGGCTTCCTCCCCAGCCTGGTAGAGACACAGACCTACAGAAAAACGCTCTTCCATACATACCTTCTTTTTGTGGTGACTGATACAGGGGGAAAAGACCAACCAGCACCTGATGAATCACAAGATTAATCTAACTGAGCTACATCAGCTTCATATTTTAATGACAAAGGACTAAGCAACTTCACTAAAAAAGAAAGATACCTACGCAGACAGTCAGCGAGCAGAAAAGCATTGTTTCTACTGAACCAAAGGGATATTTTTAATTATTCCCCCAGCTCATAACACCTAACCGATTGAATGTGTCGCCAAAACTTTCCCAACAGACCAGCAACGGAAGACGGCGCAGGCGTTTCCCCAGCACCGGAGGGTTTCCAGCAGCCCTTTGCTGAAGTTTGTGCCACAGTGCCTTGATTTCCAGCTGGCTTTGCAAACACAGTTGTAATGCTTCCATCTCGTGGTGAAACGCAGAACAGAAGAGTGTCTCGTTTTTTCTTGCTGACTCAAAACCTGTAAGGCCAAACCCTCCCCTTTTGGACTACGAAAGATGGAGTATGTGACAATTAGAAACTCTCAGACACTACCTAGCTATATTTTTCATTCATCTCTTTTTTGAACAGGAAAGTGCCTTTTGCTTGTCAATGTGGCATGAAACTAAACCTAAGTGGCTTAATTTTTTTTTCCCCAAAATTTAAAATACTGAGCTGTTTTTAAGGGGCTGAAATCTACTTTTTAGCAGAGCGTTCCTTCCTTCTGCTGACAAACTCTGCAATCTGTCCTCCTACAGCATGAAGTAACAGCGTTCACCCACCCTCTCACCTCATGTTAATATTCCAGGGCTCCAGCAGAACATTATCCCATCACTTTCAAGTATTGCCTTATTTCATTTCGCAGTAAAATGAGGCAGCTATCTAAAACATTAGCAGGTAAGATGCTGATCACAGAAAGAATGCCTGATTTCTCCTTGTGGGTGTGGAGGGAGGCTTCTTGGGCTTAGAACCATCCTTACAGACGTCACTGGAATTAGTTCTCCATGTTTAGACCTGCTTCATTTGGACTAGCACAAAGCAAAGGTAGCTGTTGCAAAGAGGTGCAATGAGCACCAACAAATGATTCCTACGAGACAGCAGCGCTCAGCATCAAATTGGCATTTTGCATAATCCATAGGAGCATTCCCCCCCCATAGGGCATCAGCCACCATCCACAAGTCAGTATAGAGACAGTGAATCCTACTGCTTTTGCAGTTGCCCCCCAGATGCTCTGTCCTCTGAAAGGCCAGCTGTAAGCATTCAAAGAAACAGGAGAAAGGTGTTAAATTTCCTACCAAACGCACCACAACACCCCATGGGAGCAGCAGTGAAGGGGAAAGCAGGAGCACAAGGGTTAACAATCAAATGTCCTCAAAGTAAGTGACGCCGTGCTCAAAATCAGCCCTAGTTTGATGTTGTTCTTTTGAAGTCTAATTATACCAAATGTTCTACGGGAACATGCCATGTTCTTGCCTATCTATTTTGAATTGTAAGTACCAATCAGCATGTAAATGATCAAATTAAATCTTTTAAGTTGTTTGCAAGAGCCGGAACACCTTTCTGTGAATGAAGGGCTGAGAAGCTGCAGCATTTGGTGCGTTACTGCTGTTCTCGGTGGGCTCTTTACTGACTGGCATTTGAACAAAGAAATCAGAGTGGAAGCAAGCCTGCAGCAGTCCCGAGTTCTCGTGCTGTCATGGAAAATTATGATCTAAATAAAGAAAAAATAAATTATTTCTTTTTAAAAGGTCATTCTGTTCTCCTTCGCGATGGAGTCTTGCTGCCCAGACTAGCGACCCCAGTCTGCACTGCGGACAGTGCTCCAGCTCAAGCCATCGAAACCTAAGATGCAGAGAAGTGCATCAAATTTAGAGATGGCCCAGCAACTACTGCTGCTGACCTGCGGGCGTGGGAGCAAGATACGAGGGGGCTTAGCTGCTTTTTCTCTAGCATAAGAGTTACAGAGGGTGGGAGGAACTGAAAAGACCAAGCCTGCTCCTTGTGCACCATGCCTGGACCATTTCATCTTTCCACAGGGAAACGTTTGCCCAGCTTCTCTTACTGATTTCCAAACAAGCCAGCAAAAGCCGTCACCAGCCACAGACATTGTATTTACCTTGTTTCTCCTCTAATTCAGAATATGAACCGATGTGGAGCTGCACCAGCAGCGAATTCAGACACAAAGTGGTTCTCCCAGGAATCCAGTATGCCAACACTTCCCTCTATTTTACATTCTTCAAGTTTGCCCAGAACCGTAGCTGCTTTTAAAAACAAAACACTCACCTCCAGAATAAATAAGAAAGCTCACAATAATGCTTCTGTCCTTTCAAAAGAGTTGGGGGGAAAAAAACACCAAACAGTTTCAAATATTTACCGTCCATCTGGACGGCTGACAATAGGTGAACCAAATTCCTGCCTTCGATGAATCTCTCTGAAAACATGGGAAAAACAGACCTCTGAATCTGCAGACTGAAGCCCAATTAATAACATTTGCTCAGTAAATAGCTTTCCTCGCACGGATGGAAGCCTGTGCTCACAAAGCACTGAATGGCGCTGCACCCACGATGGCTCGTTTGTTTGCCAGGAGTTGGGTTGGAGGTCCCCCCCCGCCCCCTCCTCTGGATTTCCTACTCACTGGAATGCAATTTAGGATCAAGACGCCTTTTTTTTAATGTGAGGCAACAAACTTTGTCTTTAAAAGGAAATACCATCAACAATAAACAGCACTATTCCTAGCACTTGCTCTACCTGCATGGGAAAAGCAGCCTGTGCTTGGTCTCCTCAGGTCCAAGCCTTCCCTGCTCCCTCTTACCTCCTTCCTGGAGCTGGCCGTGTCGCTTCCGCTCACTTCCACCCACAGGCCCTTGTGCCGGAGGATCAGGAACTCCTTGGCGTGCTCCACAGGCTCAGTCTCTCCGGGAAGGGTGTGCCTGTTGTACGCCGGCCCCTGCACGTTGCACCAGAGAGATTGCCGTTGGAGGTGGGACCATCCCCACCTCCACAGCAGCACCCCTTCACTAGTGTCTGCGCCTTCCAGGGTCCTTCACCCCCTGTAACCATCCTGCCTAGTTATGGGGGTAAACTGGTCCACCCAAGTATGAGAGGTGGGGATGGAGGGAAAGAGCCAGAGAAGGAAGATGGGACTCCAAATTCTGCTTCTTTGTGCAAAATTACCCAAGCGATCACTGAATGACAAGACTGAGGTGGTTCTCTATGAGTCCAGGTGACACAGCAACCTAGAGCAACCACTACGTTCGAGGTGTCTTCATCCTCAGCACCTCTGCCCAGTGCTCCAATATCAGCCCCACCTTCACACGTAAATCACGCAATCAACTGGAACTATAAATCCTGCTTCAAAGCTGTAAACCAAAGTTAAATCTCCCACTAACACCAGTGGGAGTTGGGATAACTCTGTCACTACAGGGGGTGAGGCTGGGCTTAGGCAGGAGTAAATGCAAACAGGAGGTACGCCTTCTTCATCCCATTCACCACTTGTACAGGTTTCCTCCCAGCCTCATCTACTTGCTTCTCTCGGCTCAGCAAGGGGACGGGAGGGGGTGGTTGAACCCTCTCTGTGCTGAGCTGCCCACACCAGCCGCATCCCCAAGGACTCTGGTTCGTGCATAATCCATAAAACAAAGGCTTAGGTGGATTTTGAGGATAAGGCTCCACGTATCACCATGTGAACAGCAAATACAACACACAGTCCAAGGTGCTGGGTAAAACCTCAGACTGATTATTCATGAGTTATTCGGTAAACAGCAAGTGGTTTCTGTGCTATTTACCAGTTGTACCAGTTTCACGGCAAAACCACCGAGCGGCTTTAAAACCCCTGCAGATTAATTCCCACTTGCAGCTCACTGACTGCGCTCTCTTCTACGGGAAAGAAATGCAATGTGAGCACAACCCCAGGAGCTGTTGCAACTGCTGGATCTGCTAACGTGATGCCTCAAGATCCACGTGCTCCTCCTTTCTCCTTTCTGGTTCTGGGTACTAACGCCTAAAATACCTCACGAAATTATAGGCTGACTGGGTGAACCTTTCAAAAGCTGTCACGCTGCAAACAGAAAAGTGCCACCGACTTGGAAACTGGATCTGGCTTCACACAGCCAACTATTCTCTGCTCACAAAGAGGCATCGTTAGTAATTCTGTAAATATTCACAACATCTGCTCAGGCTGTTAGGATAAATGAGACAACTTTTGTTATTGGACACCTAAAATACAAATTGAGGGCAGTTATACCGTTCTCCTTATTCGGTACAGGTTCCTTGCCAATATTTCCTGTATATTTTCCAGGACATCCGGATTCAGAGTATCCTCCAGTTTTTTGTCCGCTGTGACAGTCCTGTCGTTGTTGCTGCAAAGAAAACCGGAACCCCTTATTTCAGAAGATGCACAGCACAACTACCAGTGCATCCCCAGAGCCCAGCATTCACAGCAGCCCTTTCAGATCCCACCACCGGTGGACACGACCAAGAGCTAACCCTTGCAGATGGAGCTCACTGCAGAAGGAGTGCTTGGTGTTTGCCTCAGAGCTGTGCCATCCATGTGCTCCCCGGCAGATAAAAGAGCTGTGGTGGAGCAGAAACACGTGGGAAAGATGAGATGGCCATTCTGACACGCAAATATTTGACCCTGTTCTCCCTGCCGATGCTTATTCTTGCTGTTGGTCCCTCCAGTAGGCGTAATGGTGTAAAATCATCAAGAAATGGTGCAAGTGCCTCTTCCCCAGAGCACCGTTTCCATGTAACTCTGGGAGGGATACAGGTGAGCCTCCATGTGCAAGAACAGAAACTGCGCTCATCAATGCCAACAGATTGCTCATCTACCTGATCACTTTTAATACCCACCTACTAATCTTTAAATAGCTTTTACTTTGCCTTTGTCTAAGCTATGCTCCTTCTTCCCACGGGACAGCCCAGCAGGGAAGAGCAAAGAAGTTTACAAAAGCTTTTCATAACTGTTCCCCTCCGGTGGGAGGGTTGGGAGGAGCGACGGGAAAGGAGAGCACTTACAGCAAGGACGGGTGAGACGGGGCATGACCCAGCTGCCCCGCTTCTGCCAGCTCGATGGCGTGCTTCCGCTCCAGCTTCTCGTAGAGAAGCACGATACTTGATTTTGGCTGGTCGTATTCTCGAAGTAGGATCTTCTGCAGGTATTTGCTGTTGAAATACTCTAATCTGTTTGAGAACAAAAAAAGATGTGCTCAGCCTCCTCCCACGACTCCCCGGGACCTACACAGACCTGAGCAAGCCAGCAGGTTCATAGTCCACGACTGCCCCATATCCCATTACATTCCATTACCTTCTTTCCAGAAACCAATGGCCCCAGAGGTCGGTCCCTAATTATTTCTGCGCTACATTACATGAGCCAAGATATTAAAACTTTGCCAAATACAGCAAAACCTCCCCAAACTGCCAGATTTCTCATGAATTCTACTCTAAGTGCTACAAGTACATGCAGTAGCCTCAGGGGATGCAATCGATTTAAACACTTCCAGATTCTCTCTTGAGCCATCTCCTCTCGCTTTCGGCTCAAACGTGGCACAACATTTGGGAAAGGTCCAGCTGGTATCAAATACCGAGGCTCAAGTTTGGCTGCTGTTGGCTGTTCCCAAGCTTGCTCGCAAGCAGCCAGGACGCTCCTCGGCAGCAGCGATTCCCATACCCTCTAGTGGCACTTCCAAGCACTGGCATTCCTAAGGAAACCCCTGCCAGCTGCATCTGTGTCTGCACAGTCAAGGATTTAAACCTGGAAGATTGCTATTAGTATATTTTATGATATTTGTATTTATAAAAAAATAAATTCTCCTCTGTGTACAATCTACCAGTACTTAATGAAAACTGAGCACTTTGCTACAGAAATCTGTAGAGACCGTCTGTAATTTGTCAAGTCCACAATGAACAGTTGTCCCTCCAATTGCTGCAAGCACATATTTGTAATGTTAATTGTGCACACACGGGGTTGGGGTCCTCAGCTCCCACATGGCCGGAGGGCATGGCCCTTTCATTTCCAGCAGATTTCTTTGGACAAGAAGGGGCAAACACAATAGGAGAGAAGAAAGGAGTCTTTTTAGGGTGAAGCACAATGCGTGACCTGCAAGTGTGGGGAAGCGCCCCAAGAAACTGGTCTCACCTTGCACAAGGAAAAGCTACCCCTTTGTCACCTGGGTTGTGCCAGAAGGACAAACAAGGCTCAGCTGCCCACAGTGGAAACTCAGGGAATAGAAACCAGCCTGATTTTTTTTTTTCTACACATGTACACAGTTGTATTTTGGCAAATCCTTACTTGTCTTTCCAGTAATACTGTCCCCAGTGTCCAGATATATCTTCAATGCCAGCCAGCAAATGATCCAAGAACTAAACAGAGGAGAGGATTTTGTTATACACCGGTCGCATGTATTGCATACGTGATGAACTCAGTCAGCAAACCTCAAAAGCCAGCAGACAGAACAGGGGATGCTGTCAGGGTGGTACATAACGCCGGTAAACAAGGAGAGGGGATGTTGGCCTAATTCCCCATCCAGTCATCCACGCATATCCCTCGGTTCTGGAACACAGTGAGTGGTTTGGCTGCTTGCTTTCAGGTCTGTGCGAGCGAAGAATAACGACTGCGGGACGTGGATCTGCTCTTTGTGATATGTATAGGACGGTTGATGCACGTCCAATATGCAGGATATGCATGTCCTGCATATCGGGCCTTGATAAGCAGGAAACGCTCATATTGGGGTTTTTGAGGACGATTTGTCTCAGGAGATCAGCATCTTCAGGATACAGATCCAGATAACATAAATGATGCTTCAGCTTGAATAATAAATACCGCTTCCCCCCAGACACTTCCCAGGGAATGAAATCGTTGGCCAGATCTCGCCTTATACAAAAACATTACTATTGTTTAAAATCATATTAAAAATCCCAGACAGGTTGATTTTTCCACCTGGAAGTTATATCTCTAATTTCCCAAATTGTTTCCCCTCCTGCTGGCATCTCTGATCTGGGAGAGGTCTCCGCTGTACCGCGGGTCAATAGCCCTCCACACTCAGGTACCAATGTCCCTGGAGCTTCCTCCTCCAGCTCGAATTTTTTAAAAAAATATTTTCCGGGGGTTCAGAGACAGAAAAATTTCAGCACTGTTCACACAGCTCTGCAGCCCGGTACAAGTTTCGAGTCCTCACACTTGCTACGAGCAGCTGTGTGGTCTGAGGACCAACAAGCGACCCTCTACTGATCATCACTCTTGCAAGCAAGGGTCTCCCAACTACCCAGTCGGAGAAATAGACTTGAGGAAGAAAGCTGCTTCTGGCTTCTGCGTGCCTGGCTTCCAAACTATCTGCATTGTTACCTTCTCCACTTAATTGGTACCTCGCCATTTTCAGCTCAGATCTCCTAATAAACACATTTCCAGAGACGACTCACTATTCATACACTAACAAAAGAAGAAAGTCTTCTCTGTTCCTGATAGGAAAAGCCTCTTCAGCCTGTTGAACTGTTCTGTTCACCTCAGACAAAGCTCTGTAATACAACCTAATTGTGAGGATGCCAAACAGTTTTTATAAATGTCCTCAGAACTAATGTCTTCATTCCTAGCTACCCAAAAAGAAAACAAAAATATTCCTGCAGGAGCCATACCTACTGAAATGTGACTAGGCACAAGCAATTAGATTCAGAAAAATTATTTTACACTGGATGCCGGGCATCGCCTCATTAAAAACCCCAGGCCACAGCTCCCTATCAGGTTGCATGTCCCAGGCTGAAGGAGACCTGGCGCAAAGCCTCTCTGATGTGTTCCTCAGCGCACTGACAGCATTGCGGTGGGTTCCAGCCAAGCTTACCTCCAGCAATGCAAAGCCTCACCTAGGTGTGCAGAGTAACTTGCTTTCTCATGGAGTTGACTCACTCTCTGGAGAAGTCTTCTCGCAACTAAAAAGGCCAAAGTTTGGATGTCCAGAGCAAGGCAAACTAAATTCCACCTTTATGTTATGGTGACTTAGGCGATTCCTTCCAATACAGCATTTTCCTTACCCTCCCTTTTCTAAACTCTTTTGCAAAAATATCCAAACTGAGGATGGTGAAGTGACTGGTGAACATATGGAATATCCCAACTCTGAAAGCAATCAAGTCTCATTTGCTTTCTTCCACTCTTACCAGAGAAGCTGAAAAGTTGGCATTGGGTTCGAGTATAAACTTTCGGGTGCGTGATTATCTTTTCCTGTCGTGTTTGTGCACCACCTAATGCAACACCAGCCTGACTGAGATGGTGGCTGCTATTCCAATGCAAATAATAACCCATGGTTAGGAAGGTGTTTAGGACTGCAAACCTGGAAAGGGACTGACCTGCAGAGGATTCATGTAAAACTGCAGATCTGCAGAGTCCCTGGAGGCACACCACATTTCAGAAGGACCATACTGCTGTCAACAAAGCATATTGGAAAGCTTTGGCCATGTGTTGATGGATGCGTCACTTACCCGAATATGGATCTGCTCTCCCACTGTAGGAGCACTCTCTCTTTTCCTCTTGACAGCCAACAAGTCAACGAGAGGACGGATGGTCATTCCCTGCAGCATAATCACAAACACAAAAATCAGCCTTTCTTCACATCAAGCATTTTTAGTGTCAACAGCAGCTCACATACGGGCTTCGGAATGGGGGTAGTGGAGGTTGTGGAGTCTCCTTCTCCGGAGATATTCAAGACCCGCCTGGACAAGGTCCTGTGCAGCCTGCTGTAGGTGACCCTGCTTCAGCAGGAGGGTTGGACTACATGACCCACAGTGGTCCCTTCCAACCCCTACTATTCTGTGATTCTGTAGGCAGAGAGGAGAAATACTCCACTCTCCTCATCTGGCATCTCAAAGACCACAAAAAGACAACCAACAACTCCAAGGTCAAGCCTATGGTTTGCTATTGCTTGTAGCCTACCAGATGGAAAGGGGCTCGAAACATTCAAAGTTCTAACGTCTAAAACGATGATAGCCCTTGATACTTCACAGCATGCAGCCTCCTCCAGCATTTGTCTGCTAACTTTTTGAGTATTATGTGTCACAGATCATTACTCCAACAATCTTTGATGGCTAGCCAGTGGCTAAGTTTACTAATCAAAGTATCCACCTGGTGTGAAGGGTCAAAGGAAGAGTTCTAATGTCCTTTAAGCCTCGTGAGAGAACTTCTAAAATGCTGCTGTGGTGCATTTCTTAGTCTGACTTCAGTATGAAATGACTTTTCTAGGACATGTTTACAGCAAAAGTGATGGAGTGGTTGATGTTTATGACTTCTGAATGTCACAAATGCTGGCACGGAGGAGAGTTGAACACATTTTTAATTGCAGAAACAATTAATGTGTCATTTTAATAGCTAATAGCAATAAAAAAATGCATCGCTATTCCAAGTAAACAACATAAAACTCACAAATTCAGAAATAACAGATACTACAAAAATTAAGTAGAGACTATGCAGTTTGGTTTCTTGCCTTCACTGGATAATCAGCTGCATTTGTTTTCATTTTAAAGTCGCATTTTGGACTTTTGTGACAAGGAATCCCAAATTTAGAGGCACCTACATTCCTTTGGCCCTTCCTGACCTTGGGAACATCATGGGAATCCCATGTGTCATTCTCAGGCCACACATCAATTCACAACATGCCTGTAGGTCCCGTGTGATGCTCCTCCACCCACCAAGGATAACTCACCCAAAGTGCATCACCTGATGCTGACGGCTCTATCACGGCTCACACAAAGTTTTTCTACTGCCAGCGATCCAGCAGCTAACAGGTCAGTGTTACAAACAAAACCTCTTCACAATTATTATATTTGCTAACACTTTCACAGAAGACAGAGGCCAACAGGCTGAGAGAGTGAACTTCAGATGGAGAATGTGGTATTTCATTTTTAAACCACACCAAAAAGCGGAACAATGAGGGCTTTTTGTGACATTCCAGGGAATCCCACAGCTCCTTGGAGGACTTTCTGGTCTACATGGTGCATACCCAGGCCTGCTTGGAATCGCTGAGGACTTGACAATTGTTCAGTCAACCTTCTCAAAATCATTAACTGGGCTTCTTGTAGGAAGAGCCTTATGCAACTGAGTCAGAAAGACCAAAACAGACGAGTTCCCTGGGCTGTATAATGCACTGATAGACCCACGTATGGAGGAGCCAAAATGCTCATATGTTGGTGGCTAGTCTGTGTAGCACAAGGCTTTTCAAACAGCATGGTCACGATTTCCAAGAAAATTAAGTGGGTTTGTGCTCCAACAAGACTCATTGTTGGCCTTCACCAGCTTAAAAAGGCCCAGATCACCTCTCCCCTACTTTCTGTTCTACCTTACCAGAGACCCACACCCCCAAGTCTGTATTAAGATCACTGTGAATACAAAGAAAACTTCTTGCACAAAACAACAACAAAAAGTCTACCATCCATAGACGTTGTAGCCAATATTTCACTTGTCCTTTCCACCCAACATGACATGCACCACGAAGGATGCTGGGATATCAAAGGTATTCACTGCTCAATCCTGCATCCGTCGGTGTGGCTGACTAGAGAAGCTGTAGGTCACATTTGCAAACCCAGGGTTCTGAACGTTCACCTTTATACCTGCTTCTGTTATTTTTACCGATGTTTTCTGTGCTGAGCTACAGCAATATCCTTCTGGTTCAGCTTTTAAGCAAGTTTACTTTTCCTCCACCTCGTGGTGGCCTCAGCTATACAATACTGCAGGTATCTGGAGCCCAGGCAAAGTCTGTCTTTATAGACGCTATGTTCCTGCTGAATGGCTGAAGGTCAGGGGGTCGCCCCGCCGACACATACCCACGGGAGACCCTGTTTAACTCTCACCCTTTAGCATGGAGATGACATCACCAGCTGAGCTTTGAGGTTAAACAAAAGGCCTTTTCCCAGTCCTGGGAAGGATTTTCCGAAGCCTCTGCAGAATGGAGCTGCTGCCTTAGAACAACCTTTGTCTGAGACTCAAGAGCGTCTCTGCATGAGCGGACGTGCCTAGTGACCGTGTCTTTTCAATTTCTGACCCACATTTGCATGTTAAAACTTGTCAACCTCCACCTAACTACACTCCCCCCACCCCTGGCCCCTGCTCTCTCCTTTCAGTCTGAAACCTGTGTCTGGTCCAGCTGCCCTGCGGGACTCAGCTCCAAGCCCATCGGCACATCACACTTGTTGACTGTTTCATCAGCTTGTGGTGTGGATTAGGTGGACGTGGGGAAGCAGAGAGTCAACCCCAACCCTCTGCATTGCCCAAGTGCCCTACACCTGATGGGTTCAGATAGGAAGGAATTTGCTCTCTTGGGGTGATGCTCAGCCATGGGGCAGCTGTCACCATGACCCTCCACCTCCCAAAGCCCCCGCAGCTGCTCTGCTCCCTCCATCCGATGGCAGGAAGAGGGCAGCCCTGGGTCAGCAGCTCTGCATGGACCTCATGCCCTTGAAAGGAGCTCCCGGGGAGCTTTTCTGCATGGCTTCTTTCCCATCCCACTTGCTTCAGCCCTGTGGAGACCCACTCTTCACTTTTTGGGACAAAGCACACCAGATAGACATCAGCCTCGCTCACTTTGGGACCAGACAACCCCTAATTTTTCCACCACATCCTCCTTCAAACGTGACAGCGTTTGCCAGGTGAACTAAAGGGTGCATTTCAGAGAAGACCCAAGGGGACCCTCACCCGTACAGAGGTGCTGCTGGGCAGGGGAGAGAAGGGAGAACACCCCCAAGCCCCGCACTCGGCTGCAGCAGTGTGGTTACCACCAGATGTCACAGCCATGCTGAAAGCCTCTGCCTGCTCCTCCCCAGCAGGGTTTCACCGAGCTCCGGAGCACCTCACAGCCTCCGCCTAAGCCTCAGGGAGGGGAAACCCTTTTCCATCACACCCCTGGAGGGGTGCTAGTGAAGGGTCCATGAAAAATAAAAACATCGTATTAAGGAGAGCAGCATCAAGTTCTGCCCCTGCCCGTTGTGCAACTGCAGGCAGGGGTGGGATGGGGCACCTCCCGCCTGACCCCCTCAGCACCTCAAGCTGCAGGTGCTCCGGCAGCTTTTCTATGGGATTGGGCTTTGCAAAAACACCCACAGCAGAAATCAGTCTTTAAAAAGAAAAATGATGTAGTATATTTGTGCATTAAGCAGTAAACCCAACATGTCAGAGCAACCAGAGCTGCAAGGGCCCACCTCCCTCTCCTACCCTGGCAGCGGGGAGTTAACACGTCCACAGCCACCCCGTGACACGGGCAGGTTGCACTCACTTGCAGCAGCTTTCCCGCTGGCTAGGAAACAACCCCAAAATCACTGGGGCAGAAAGGGAAAGCAGGAAGCAACAGGGCTGAGGGATCAGTTACAAAAGAAAAATTAGAGGCAAATAAACCAAACGTGCTATGACTTTTCTATTTGTTTCTGATTTTTCTTGCTTTTATAACAAGCAACACACCCAGATTTTTCCAGGTGGAAGAGTTAAAGCAATCCTCTTCCTGCTGCATCATCGTAAAATAACTGCAGCTGCTTTGCTGCATGAATGTGAAAATATCTCAGATATATATACAAAATATTTTGATAAACAGCTAGTGACTGTTGCTGCTTCGGCTGTTGGATGCCCCAATAAAATACATCTCGCTCTCAGAAAATGGTAAGAATCCACTTCCTCAAAATTACACCCCTTTAAATTGTCCCACTTATGAACTATCAAAACTGAGACGACCAAACCATAAACCTCTCTTAAAATTCCTGCTGCCCACGCTCAGAGGGCTTGGAGTACCTCCAGTACCTTCCATCTTTTCACCTTTGGGATCAGGAAAATGGACCTTCGTTACTGCATGCCTCAGGCAGCATTTCATTTCATGACAAGGCCTACAAGAACAAGTGGTTCCTACCTTCCTCAAACAGCAAAGTAGTTGTAGAGGTTGATTTGTCTTGGCTTCGCTCTCACATAAAACATGTAAAAGCTCTGCTTCAGAGAGGAAACCTACGCCAGCATCATTCTTCCCAGTTTTCACCACTGCTGCCCCAATACAGATGGACCAGATCGAAGATGGGACGAGTTATCATGGAAAATGCTATAGCACAGGTTGTAAGTCAACAACTGCTAGACCACCTCATGAATGTGTGACATTCTCACAACTTCTCAGTAATCATTTTAAATTTTTATATGCCTAGCCACTCAAAAAGCTGAAAACCCAGGGAAAGTTTTTATGACTGGTAAATCCTTGTACCCATCTAAAGCTTTAGCACTGGTTATTTGTCTGGGAAAAAAATCCTGCCCCTTCTTTACATCTGCTGGTGACACCGAGATTGTGT
This sequence comes from Opisthocomus hoazin, assembly GCF_030867145.1. Lineage (NCBI taxonomy): Eukaryota > Metazoa > Chordata > Aves > Opisthocomiformes > Opisthocomidae > Opisthocomus > Opisthocomus hoazin. The sequence goes on along the minus strand of NC_134427.1, from coordinate 2,452,209 downwards.
TTACCTGCACAAACACAGTGAAGAGGATGACAACAGTCGTTGCTGCAATGAAGAGCTTCTTTCTGTGGAAGTTGGGAAGCAAGAAAACCAGAGAGAAACAAATGGCTCCTCGGAGACCTCCGTACGCTATAATGAACTGGTCTTTGCTGGTGATGGTGTTCACGTGAAATCTGTTCACAAAGAAAGTCAGCACAAGAACCCCTGAAAAGCAGGAAAGAAGAGAGGAGCACATCAAACAAAAAGAGCAGTTAGATAAAACTCATGATCCTATGATATATTTTTACAGTAAAACATCACTGAACTCATAAACCCCAATCATAGGAACTGGGCAGAACCCGAGGTGGTATATTCCCAACATGCCATGGGAGAAGGGCTTTTCTTCCAGCCTGGTCCAACAGGTTTGCATTCAGTTTGTCCAGACAAAAATTAATCCCTAATGAATTTCTGATTTGGAGGATTACAAACATCCTTGACTGGCAACACTCCTGGGAGTTTGTACAACGACACAGTTTTAGGTAGCTCATCTTGTAGCAAATTCTCTTGTTTTTAACTCAGCCTTGTGCTTATTGCAGCCCAGCTGGGAAACCAGAGTTTCCTTCAGCAGGACTCTGAACTCCATGGGGAGTTTTAGTGTCATCCCGCTCCCGTGGCAGCGGGTCCCCAGGATGTAGGTTTACCTGGTGGCTCGGTGTTATGCATCAGCTAAGGACTGAACAGACAATAACCATCGGCAGCATGGGATGTATTGGCACGTTTATTTTGACAGTAGTTAATTAAAGTTTCTAAGGCAATTCTATGGTCATGTGTCAGCCAAAACTTTACTTGTATAATGATACAGATCCAGATTCTGAGAACGAAATTGATATTTTAAATGATTTATTCTAACTGGTGATAACAAATTATTGAATTGCTTGGATTATAAACGCTCTCGATGCAAATCATCAGCAACAACTTAGCTACAAGTTACCCTCCAATTTCCTAAAGTTCCCAAGCAGTAGCTTGGAGAAGTAGCTATATTCTCCCTGCGTTAATGTTGTTTCTTCACAAATCTTTCGCTCAAAGATTTATACTGTCTGAATCTAAGGCTATGTAAGGTGACACAGCAATGGATGTAATTTACAGTCAGTTGCAAATAGATAAACAGACACAGAAAGGTACAAAAAGTTGGGCCTTAAATCAGTAAGCTGTGATCTTAATACCAATGTATGTAATAAACATCATCTTTCCTGAAGATTAATGGCCATTTTGAGAACTGATGACACAGACTGTCATTGACCTTTGCAGGAATTACCTGGATCCACATCACTATTACTTTTCTAAAGGGTGTTTGTAATAGAAATAAACTTCAGAAATAGTGCACTTGTACACACCAAACATCTTCCCACACATGTACAACTAAAAATATCTGAACTTTGATTGTACATCAGACCAGTTTGAAGAAAACAAAAAGCTGGGGATCTTCAGGAATAGGGAACTCAATTAACTGAACCTTGCAACACCTTCCCCAGTTCTGGAGCTCTGTGGAGCTGGTGCCCAGACCAGCAGATGTGGAGTACTTTGGTTTCAAGGTTCTCTAACTTTAAAAAAAAAAAGCATACCTCAGGTCACATCTGCAGCTGCCACAAAGCTCAGGCAGTGCTGATGATCAAAGGAACAAAATTTACTTGAGCGCATATCCTGGTTTTTGTCTTAATTTAATCCTTCCTCAAACTGGAGACCTTAGAGCAGCCTTCCAGTACCTGAAGGGGCCTACAAGAGAGCTGGAGAGGGGCTTTTTACAAGGGCACGGAGTGACAGGACAAGGGATAATGGCTTTGAACAGAGAGGGCAGATTTAGATTAGATGTAAGGAAAAAAATTCTTCACCATGAGGGTGGTGAGGCCCTGGCACAGTTTGCCCAGAGAAGCTGTGGGTGTCTCCTCCCTGTCCCTTGGATAACAGCAGAATACTGGTGCTGACAGGCACTTAAGGCATTTTGCTTTTCAGGTGACCTCTCCTGATCGGATGTGCAAGATGATTTTCAGCCCTAGTTTGTGTGTTCTTCTTTAATTCAAGAGGGATTTTGAAGGGAAAGAGGGTTTTCTTTCCTGGCTGCAGCACTGAGCCCTTCTCTGATAATGCGCGGCATCATTTGAGAATCCAATAGCAGAGCTGCATTTAGAGAGCCTGAGCATTTTTCAGCATGCTTTTGTAATGTTACTATGTTCCCTATGTCTTGAAATGAAGAATTTTTGAACTAAAAAGAGTCTAACTCACTCAGAAATTCTTTTCATCTGAGCAAATAGCTTAAGAGAAAACCACTTAATTGTAATAAAACATTTGAATGCATGCACAACTCATTAATAAGCATGTTTCCAAGTGCATTTATGGTGCACAGTTATGAAAACAAACCTTGGCATGTATTAACAGCTAATAAAACCCATCCTGCTACGTCGTGCTAATCATGGCCTATCCTATTTAAGCAATTTCTTGAAGTGTCTATCAAATTTGAGTGCGCTCTGTTCGACTCCGCGGTTTGTAAACATAAATCCTGTTGAATGCTTTTTAGCTCTCAAATTCTTTGCCAAAATGCGTGCTCTGTCCTATTTGCAGACATAGTTCATATCTAAAAACTCCCACAAATGAGAAGGCAGGCATTCCACACTCGGGTGACAGCAACTGCATGCTACAACGAAGCAATGGAGAATCAGCCTCGCTGATCACCAGCTCAGGCAGGATACAACTGGGGACAGCGGTACAACAGTCCATCCATTTTCCTGGTCATTTACAACACGTGAAAATGGGATCCCAGAGTATTCTGGGACCAGGACTTGGGTTTTCATCGGAACCAATCTCCAGAAGTGTATCTTTAGCCACAGTTATCAGGAGAGTGTTTTCATGCATAGCTCTCTTCCTCTTGCTAGCACTAAGTCTTGGTCACTTTTTGACGGTGAGGTTGCTCAAACACTGCAATAGGTTCCCATGGAGGCTGTAGAGTCTCTGTTCATAGAGATAATCAAAAGCCATCTGGACACAGCCCTGCCGAGCCAACCCTGCTTAAGCAGGGGGTTGGACCAGATGATCTCAGGAAGTCCCTGCTAATGTCAGTAATTCTCTGATGCTGTGCAATTTTGTCATTCTCTGTCCTTATCTGCAGTTCTTGAGTAGGAGCAGAAGCATCCTCACATTTTATGTCCCAGTTCTCACCTACCCAGCAGTAAGCTGGGTAGATGCTCTTCTGCAAAGCAGAGCAGCATCTTCAGGGACAGCCGATGGAAGGTTCCTCCAGTTTCCCATTTAAGGATGCTGCTGTACACACTTCTAATGACTTAAATCCCTTCAATCTCTGCAATTCAGAACATGCAGTCAGAGGCCCCACAGCTGTACACAGTGCTCTGATCCCATGCCATGTTCTTACAATCTCCTTTCTATTGTGGAGATACCAAGGGACTAAGATACACTGAAATGGAAGAGGAGATCATAGCAATCAAATAAGGGTGTAAGACAGAGGTATCGATAAAGTAGATGTCATGAGAATTTCTGTTTAGCACCAGTGCTGTCTACAACCAGAGCACAGAGTAGGAAATTGCAGTAAAATGCAAGACTTGCCATTGAGCAAGTGATGGATGAGCAGGGAAGCATCGGCTGGCATGTCCCACCTCAGTCCTCGCATTCACATCTGGGATAACCACACACACAGAGCCAGCAGGAAAGGATGACAGTGGGGGCAGGAGCATTCTCTCATTTAAAGAAATCACAGTTTTCACTCCCATAAATAATAATACATATAAAATAATAAAATCTGTAATTTCACCGTACCTAGTGCTCTCCAAATGAGGCAGAAAATGACAGTGAAGCAAATGTACGGCCAGTTCCACTCGTGATTTTCTCCAATGGTGGAAACTCCAAGAAAGATGAAGATGAGGGTATCGCTAACGCTGCTCCACATCTTCATGAAGTATTTGACTGTGGTGTGAGACTTCAGCGAGATGTTGGCCTCCACGTAACGTTTCATGCCCATGGCACAAGCAATGATGCTGAGAAAATGAAACAAGAAATTTTTCCACTTCAGCACACAAAATTGACACATTGTCATTTACAAAAAGATAGGCTTCATCAAGTCTTAGATGTTCGCAGACATCTCACTGGGTAGCAATTCGCTTCCCACGTCAGTCCGATAATACCAGGAGGACCACCAGGACAATAAGACAATACACAGGTTTGACCAGGCAGTCAGAATCTGTTTTTCAACAGATAAATGTTGACTGTGGGTTATTTATCACAGCCACACAGCAATACCTACATTTAACCACGCCAAACTCTTCCCATCACAACATACTGTTTTCAGCTCTTTAACTTTGCCAGACTCTCACCACCTGGACTGCAGTTTCATGCTTAGGAGCCCACATTACCTATTTTGCACAGATGGGAAAGACATTTGAGAGAATGGGAGGTTTGTTTCTCAGCATGAGGAATGTGGAAATAGGACTCCTGTAAGTTTGGTTGATATCTGGTCCCTGCAGCAGATTCTTGTAGGACTCTGAAGCAGCGCAGTTTGAGAGCAGCCTGAATACTGTAATTCTTCACTCAAGGGACCAAAGCTAACCTAAAGTTGGAGAAACTCAAGCATATGACATACCTGACACCGTGTATTTCTAAGTCTGTCCGGACTTGCACTGTGTATTATTTGGACGCAGATAGGAAGCCATTGACTCCATGCAACCAAGAGACAATAAAATGCTCGAGCACACTCATAAGGCTGCGCAACGAGCCAAGAAATGCTGTCACTCCAGTCGGAACATCTGATCTCCTCAGGTATCTCCTATCTGAGGTCACTTCAGAAGTGTGCGGCACCAATTAGAACTTCTGCCTTGCAGTTGTTCACAGATAATTGGTTCTCCACGTTACGTGTGGTTAGCCTAATTCATCAGCTTTTCAAATCAATACATTTTCAGGCCAGCAATCTTAGAAGGTCAAAACAACTGAGTGCTTAAAGTCAAAGCTACATTTTTTATATTTTAACCTGGACAGAAACACTTTGTTCTAAATATTGTACCAGCGATAGCAAAAGGGCTTTACATTTCCAAGATCTGCATTTCCACCGGTATTTGGTAAGGCCACCCACCTGGAGCTTTATTGCACTAAAAATTCCTTTCACAGGGGACATGACAGTCACTCTCTTTATATTACACACGCAGACAAGCCCGCAGAGCAGCAGATCCTCGGCTTGCAGAAGCACACCTAGGTCTGGCAGACTGACTTTAATCACCAGCTGGGACCAGGGCAGGTAACCGACCCACGTCGATACAAACAGGCGTTACGGTAGGTGGAGGCTGTCGCAAGCCGTTATGCATAATATATCAGCCAGAAACTATTCATAAACTAGCTGTGCGACTACTGCTTTGCAGTGAAAATACCACGTTTAACCCCAGAATTTCACAACGGAGAATCTTTGCATTATTTGGGCTTTGATGGAAAAAAAACAAAAAACCAAACCAGGATTGTCCGCTTGCCCCAGCGAAGGGGACAGGTTGCAAATGGGCAGAGCTGACTCTGCTGTGCTTGTGGCTTTACAACCTGTTTGAAGCCAAAGAACCCAATTTCCTCTGCCTCAGCTATTCATTTATTTCAGGAAGACAGTCGGCCACTGTGTTGCTGCTCCTCATCTGCACCGCTGCTAACGAAGCAGAGTAAGGGCCACTTTCCTCCTGGGTCATCAGCGAATCGCTGACACAACCCAGCATCTGCTGTTGGACCAAGATGAAGGAATGAACTACAGCTACGTTCATTTCTGCTCTACTTAAAGCACTAAGAAAACCAGCAACACTATGGGAAAACACTCACCAGACATTCAGCCAGAACAACAAATAAGGAGTTACAAGGAAAAACAAAACCCCCCCCCACTTTTTCAGATGAAGATGCACTTCCACCCACTGTGAGTTACTGATTACCAGGCTTTGCATTCAAACAAAAGAACCCCAAACAGGCACATTTCACTTTCTTTCATTTAAAAATAATTGTTATTTGTTTTTCCTCACTGCCATGCAAAACCCACACATTTTTTTGAAGAAGAAACAAACATTTGAGTTTGTCTGAAATTCAAACCTCAGGGAGAGGACTTGCAGTAAAGGCACAGGATGCAGCAGGTCACTCCGAAAAGCCACGATACTCTTACTGGGGAAAGAGCTCCCGTTTTACCCAGCAGCGCGAGACCAAGACTCCAATCCCTTTTTCATCTAAAGTTGTTTGAGTTCACATCTTTCACCTCTTCAGAAAATGTACCAATACTTAAAAATATTCTGAAATCAGTCTTTTTTGATTTATCCTTTTTAGACTGACCCTCTTTGTATAAAGCACTGAGCCAGGAAGAGTAAGAGGGATTGAACCACAGGCTAAAAAGAAAATAATAAATTCTTCTGTTTCTGTATCTGCCTCAATAAACAGGGGGTAAAATAGTTCCAGCTAGGAACTACGAAATCCAACAAATATTTACGAGCAAGTTACTTCCAGAGCCGTGGTTTGGGAACACTTCTTAGGAAAAGGATATGGGTTCACAGACAAGGAATAAACTCGACTCGTTCCATCACGGCTTAAGCAATAGACACTACCCCTGGGCAAGAGGAAAAAAAAAATAAAAAAAACAAAACTAAAAAACATTTGCAGAACCGTTTAGCAGATTGGGTTGCATTCACAGATTTTTTTTGGACTATGCAGAATTGATTTTCTTGGCAATCAAATTATTTTTCAAAGCAACAAACTGCCAAGATCTGCTTCTTATAACGCAGTATTCCCTGGTCACAAACGAATGAATTGTTTGAAATCAAGATATCTAAAAGAGGCATTTATAATTTGGCAATTATGAGACCAGCAGTGCAGGAATCAGCTGCCTCTGCAATTGTTTTGCTTTAGAAGCGATGCATTATTCAAAAGAATAGAAAATGGGTTCCATAATGCGTACAGGAGATTGTGATTGATAGAAGGAGACACCATTAGGACTGAATGTTTTCTGCTCCGTGATGATTATGCAGCATATTTATTTCACTCTTCTGTCTTACGCTCCTATAAATAGGCTTCCTCTTACCTATTCCCAGAGCTAGAATTGTTTGCAGTAATGCCAGAATATTGCTCCTATTAGCCATTACGAGAAAACAAAATCGGCAAGATATAGGAATGGTTTACATTCAAAAGAGTATCACTAATTTTAAAATAGATCTCCCAGATACTTCTGTGTCTAGCTGGCACCTGACTTAATGAAGATAAAAAGAAAAAAAAATTATTACCAGATTACGGTTGTTTACACCGTAGCTATCAATGCAGTCTCAGCGCACTTCACAGTCTGCTGGGACATATTACATAGTCAGTTTTGATCCTCAGCACCAGCTGACTTAGTTTAGGTAGGGGAACCAAACGCAACAGATATCAGCCCACAGAAACCAGAAGGGCTGAATCACTCCATTTTTCAGCTGTCTCTGCTTTCCAAGGCGAGCTTTCTTTCACCATTAGGATTATCAGATCTATTTTTTTCTCAGCAGCTGTTCCGCAAGTGAAATGCACGACGAGGTAAGCCCAAAGCTCAGGTAGCTCTCTAAGCTGAAGGATCTGGCCCCAAATTATTCATTTCACTGAAAGACCTACCCAGTAAAAAGAAAAATTAATTAACTGTACTATCTATAAATTACAATTTGTGACAGACAATTTACAGAAACCACCAGCTTCTCTTTGCTGATCCGATAGGTTGCATGGGAATACAGGAGACGGTAACGGGTACGGCGCGGGACTCGGCTGCGGGGCACAGGCAGCCCTCGGCTGCCCCGTGTTGCCATGCCCTCGCTGCACAAAAGCTGCACGGAGAAAGCCCTTCAGTGCCCTAAAGTGGTTTTTAGGCTGAAGACTGTATAGGACTGACTGTGCTGGAGCAAATCACAAGCAGTTTGGGTTTAGTACCTTTGACACCTCGATCTCCGACAACTGTGGTCGAAATTGGTCAGCAGATTTCCAGTGTTACTGGAGACAGAGAGACGATGGATGAGACCCTCACTCAGGAGACCTGACAAACTCATGAGTTGTGTCTGAGCTTCTTCTGGTGTTAAGTCTGCATCTCCAAAGCAGAGGTTTCCATCAGAGCCCTCCACTCCCAAACTGCAGGAATATTTCCAGGCTTCTCCTCCGTAGGGGATACACAACTCCCACCCCATCACTCTACTCTGTCAGCGTAAGGTCTGCCTCAGCCCACCTTTGGGTCCATCACCCAAAGCTAGCTGGTAGTAGGGCACGCAGAACAGGAGGGTATTAGAACAGACGTGCTGTAAACCGAGACCAAATTTTCCGAGGAGTTAATTAAATCCTCCTTGCAGCTTTTCAAATGTTAGTTTTGACTGGGCCACACATGGAATATTACAAAATATGCCAAGAAAGCTTTTTCTGGCTCTGCCAAACCCACTAGACATCTCACTGCTTGAATGTTCAGGGTTTCCAAATGAAAAACATGGAGCTCAAACATTCCTCAGTAACCTACACAGACCGACCAGCTGTCCAAAGCCTGCCCAGCAGCGGTCACCTGGATCGCCTGCGACTTGCAGCTATTACCATTGACGTGTAATTGCCTAACACACAAAACGGGGTTACACCTCTCAGCTCTTCCACAGGCATTCGTACTCGCTGGTCGCTGCCGAGTCCCAACTAAGCAAACTTACGTTAAAATATGTTCTGACACTTTTCAGTAAATACAGCCAAAAAGCTTTCCCGGACAGATGAGACGCTGGGCCACACTTACGCCACGATCCCCGAAAGGTGAAACATTTCGGCGGTGAGGTAGGAAAGGTAGCTGTAGAGGAAGACAAAGAGCGGTTCGATGACACGGATATCCTTGGTGAATCGCGTCGTAAAGGCGGCGGTCATCCCAAAAATGAGACCTACTAAAACTCCTCCCAGCCCAACCACAAAGAATTGTCCAACTCCCGCAAAAACATCCACACTTTTGATGGCTGGCATTTCACAGAAAGATCGAAATAGCTTGTAGAGCACCTGGGTGAAAAATGGAAGAGAAAAACAGTCGTTAACAAGATATTCACCAGACACGGCCTTGATGTGGCCATGACATTAAAATATCCTGCTGAGATTTCTGCCAGTGTAGGGTCAGCATCCTGCTCTGGAGGGCAGGCGCCCAACGGGGGAGTGTTGTGCCTCTCGCATCCATTTCTGTCTCCAGACGTACAGTCAAAGAGCTGTTCACCTGAAAGCTTCTCAGGACCTTAGGTCAGAGAAGTGGACCAGGAGTCCTCTGCTAGAAGCAGCTGGTGATACCTTTTCCCTCTACAGAGCTCACATCCCACCTCTCAGCACCAGCCCATCCTTCCTCTGAACATTAAATACTCTGAATAAACGTTAGTCCTTACCACCGTCACCGCGTCGTTCAGGAGAGACTCGCCGAAGACCAAAATGTGCAGCTTCTCGTTGACGTGTATCTCTTCAAAGACCGCTAACACCGCCACGGGATCCACGGCGGCGATCAGGCTGCCAAACAGGAGGTTGTGGAGCAACGACACATCCTGCAGCCGAAAGGCTTTCACCTGGCAGATCCCGTAGAGGGAAAAACCGATCCCAAACACGTTCCATATCGTGCCCACAACCGCGTAGAGGAGGATAGTGCCGATGTTCTCAAAAAAGGGACGGCTGGGCATGAAGTACCCGGCATCAAGGACGATGGGTGGCAGCAGGTAGAGGAAAAAGATGTCGCTGTCCATAACAGGGGGTGACTTGTCGTTTAAGCCGTAGATGATTCCCCCCATGATGAGTCCTACGAATATCAGCAAACAGCTTTCGGGAACGACAGCAGGCAGCTTGTTATATAGATGAAACCCTGGAAGGGGATGAATAGGAAAAAAAAATAAAAACGTATTATCTCATCAGCCCAGACTGGCTGAAGAGCACCAGAGCCCAACCCTCGTTGGGGTCGGGAAGCTCCCCGTGCTCCCACCTTTGGCAGTCAACGCTTTGGAGGAGCAGTAACAACTGCACACAATTACGGTGAAGTCGCTCAATCAGAAATTGCCGAGAAAATCTGAAAGGTTACTGACAATACCAAGATTTCTGAAATTACTGTTGGTTCCGACTGCATTTCATCACAGCATAAGGTTAAAGATATATTTTTAGGAAATACACAAATAGGAAAAACCTAAATAAGCTGCATAAATAAAAAGGTATTTGGAATTATTTATGATATAATCTAGTTAGCACCCTGTCTTCAGCACTAATGTAAATGGCCACTGCTAATTTTAAACAGAATGAAGATTCTATACATTTAGAAAAAAAGCACAAAAAGCATTCTTACTAATCATGAATGGTGCCACTTTTAATATTATTTAATCATTAACATTTAAAGCTAAAGGCAACATCGAAAATCATGTAATCAAGCCAGCCTTGTGCACACTCAATGTTAGAGAGAAATGCTGACAGCCACTGCAAGTACTTGAGGTGAGTTATTAAAAGAAAAATATTTGAAACAAACCTAACTGGAATAGGAATAATAATTTTAAAACCCCTGTGACCATTATTATTTCTTCACACATGCAAATAAAGTAGCAATCTCATCATATAATATGCAAAATAGCAAAACAAAAAGACCATTTCCATCTGCAAGAAATCCTGATCTAGAAGAATCTGAGACTTCTCCCTTCTGAGGAAAAAAATAAAATAAAAAGTGCTATAAAATAACTTTTATAGCAGTGATTTAACAGAATTGATCAGATTTCCCAGTGGGAAAAAAAATGCCCAGTTTTGCAGGGGAGAAAAAAAAAGATCGGTCCAAGTCATACAAGATATAATTTCTAGGTGTCGTAATACAGACAATCTCCTTGATGCAGGGAGGTTTTGGTTTAGGATGTTTAACACCCTGCACACAGACCGAGTTATTCCTCGTGGCTGGCCAGATGCAGCACCCTTTTTTCAGGCCAAGGATTCATCTGAAGATGTAGATGTCACTGGACAACCAGCACGTAGCGTAGCTGGCAAGCTAACAGCGACGAACGCACACCTCGGTGCGTGCTACAGTTAAATAAAATTCCTGGAAACCCTGACAGTTTTCCCACTAATAGCAACACCATGCACTGGTGTGACTTTCTAGGTGGAAAACCATTATTTCCAACCTAAAATGAGACCTGGTAGTGATTTTCCGTGCATGCAGTATGTCTGGCACACAAGATGTGCATCCTTCGGACTTGGCATGTTATCTCAGGCTCCAAGATTGGAGAAGACGTGAAGGAAAGGCCACCTCTGCCCACAGCATCCCCACGGGGAACCCCATCCTTCTTCGCCCTCTCAAAATGCCTTACCTATCTTGGCCAAGGATGCAAGCATGATCCAGAGTGTGATCTCAAAGGGGACTTGAACATGCTGATAATCCAGCGAGAAAAACGCGTGCTCTGAGGATTCGTTGCCCTGGGCCTCCTCAGCAGCCCAGCTGATGTTCTCCGAGACCACGTCCTGCAGCAGCGGCATCGGTCGGGAGCCCTGCAGGGCTCTGACCCTGGTGGCTTGGAGGACGGAGGAGAGCAAGGACCCAGCTAGGACAGCAGCTGCAGCTTTGCCCACTGGCCTCTGCCCCTCCATTTGCCTGGGAAGCCGCCTGCCTTGGGGATTTGGCCGCTGGCTGCTCCTGGCCGGTAGCTCCAGGCAAGTGATTGGGAGCGCTGCTGGAGACACCGGAGCTCGGCTCGCCCTCGTTGTGTGGGTTGCTGCAAAGAGAGAAGCGACTGCCCTGCCTCACCCTGACTCTCCTCCCCGATCCATCAGCTTCCAGCCACGAGATGCTGCGGGAGAATCGCACCCGTTGGCACCACGTGCCCGAACAGGCAGAGGCTCCTCCTGCAGATGCTTCCGTGAAGAAACGCCTCCTGCACCCTTCGACCAACCGCACATCTGTGCGCACCCGAAGAAGAGACGAGCTGCATTCTAGTCCTAAATCATGACATATTTTGGCTTCTTGGAGGAGAAAAACCAAAATCACAGCCAGGCTTTGATGGAGCAGATCCCACTCAGAACAGCCCCATCCAGAAATGGACCCATCTTCCAGCAGGCTTCACGGGATTTCTCATCCATAGCCCAGTGCGTGCAGAGAGAACGCACAGCGGTAACGTTATTGATCACGCAGCTTCCACTTGGTAAATCGAGCAGAGCAACCAGCTTTCCTCTGCCAAGTACAGAGCTGCAGCCGTGCGCTGGGTGGGTCACCTGCGCCAGGAGAACGAGCTTCTTGCTTCAAAGCTTCTCCCTCTGATAAGCACTAACAGGAAAAGTTCTCTTCATCTCTTCACTACTTGAAAACAGCACTGAAAAGTGAGTGAGCTTGCTTGGAAAAGTTGGAGAGACAAAAATTTATTTGTAACAGTGTTAGACATAATACAGAGGAAAAAACCATATTGGGCCACATCTCTCCACTGTGGAGTTTCATTGATGTTTCAACAGGGATGAATTTGGTCCAGAGAACACAAGTCATTAAAATACAGAGGCCTCGGGCTGTCGCTCGACTGGTCGATGGCCTGTTAGTTTCTCTCCAGCTGCCCCAATGACGCCAAACCCAGGCTGCCAACAGCAAGCTGGTGACCCTCTGCTCTGCTGCACAGTCAGCACCCAGCACCACGCAGACACAGACCCGGGGTGCCTCAGTGCCACGCGAGCTCCCTATTTCTGAGCTGATCTGTACAGAAGGAGGAGGACAAACTCTGGGTGACAGGAAAGACGCAGGGATATCCTCCGAGTGACTTCCTTCTACTTTACCACGGTTAATTTGAATTTATAGTATGACTCTACCACGCTTGCTGGCTTTAAAGCAAAACAACACTCCTGCCATTAGAGCTGTCTTCTACCGAATTAAGTTTTTTAAACCTGGTGCCACTTCTCCATTTGTATATTCTTAAAAAATAAACAAAACTGCAGGGCGGACACTGGGAGGACAGAAATCCCACAAGATTTTCCTCTGTCTGTTTTCCATTGTTCACTTCCAGAGGATCTGGGGTAGGGAGGAGAGGAGCAGGCGAGGAGATGGGATCCCTTGTTACTCTGAAGGACAGAGAACACAGTGCTCTTAACAGCAATTAAGAAGTAATTAAGAAATTACTTAGCCAGAGCTAAGAGCAGTGGAAGCAGTTCTGAGCCTGGGCTCGCAAGCCAAGCCATTTTATTTCCTCTTCTTGCTGAAATATTTGGTGCTGAATTTGGGAGTTTGAAGACTCGTTCCGTTTGGTGCCATGGAAAAGCAGGTTTGCCAGCCTCCCAGTCATTGCCCTCCACCCCCAGACCATCCAGTCTGATTTTTGCTATTTTTGGGAAAACGGCTGTTAGCATTCGCTTATATTTAGCCAAAAACGAAATGTTTGCATCTTGGAGGGAAAAAGACCTGCAGCGTGGAGCTCGACAGCGCTGTCTGGAAGTGTTTTTGTGCATAGAATCAATATCTATTTGATAATGGAACCAGAAAAAAACAGAGCTGGGACTGCATCTGAGGAAGGTCAGCGGAGAGCAGAACATTAAAATATGCTCCAGTTTTCAAATAAAGCTAATGCATAACCAGGACCTTAAGGACAAAAAGATAACACTGGCATCTTCACCTTAACTTCTCACTAAGCATCTCTGAACAGAGCAAAACACCCCGCGGTGTGAAGAAAAAGATACAAAACGTTAACAGAGGGGAAAAGGGCCGGAGCCGGGACCCCGCGCAGGCTTCGTAACGGCACCGTCTCGCTGGATTCCGCTCTGCTCCTTCTGCCACGACGACACAGCACGCAGGTGGGTCTGGGTGAGCCAGCCTGCATCCCACCAAGCTTCGGGCACCTCCTTGGAAGCTCCACTGCCCTTCTCCGCTCATTTACTGGCTGGCTGTACCCAGGCCTCTGCAAGGATAAGGGAAGATTCTTTGCAAATATTTCGGATATCATATTTCATTAGTGAGAGCCTTCGAGTTTGCTTTCAGGATTTTGAAACTCCTCATTTTTCTGTGTGGCACTGTTTTACCCTGAAGTTCTATATAAATCAGCCCGTTCCTTCCCTTAAATTCGTATATCATTATGTACTAAATAAATGAAAAGACAAAGACGAAATGTTTTTCCAAAGTTCTATGATAACTGAATACGCGTTGTTCCTCTGGTAATGGCTATTGATGTTATCGATCCACTTCTTGATGCCAGTCCCATTTGATCCTATGTGTATCGACGTGCTTTCACCTTTTTCTAACATCATGTGCTTTCCCACATTTTTAGGTTTCGGGGCTAGATTCTGATCCCCATAGCTGCATTGATGGGCAGCTTGCTCCTGCTGGAATGAAGAAGACTACAAGAAGAACACAGTATTGTGCAATATGGTAACAGTGACCAGAATTCAGGCCCCTGCAATGAAAATGTGATGTTAAATTAACTGTGTTAACTCATTATACTCTTTTATCAATGGCAACAAATTATTTTTCTTACTTTCAGAGCGAAAGGAAGGACATGAAATCTTTTCTCTTACCTTCCTGATGTGTAATTACTTCTAAATATACTCTAACTTACACCTCCTCTTTTTTGCTATGAAAGCCTGTATCATTTAATGAAAAAATAACAGATACAGCTCTCCAACAAAAGCCGTGGGGGACACGCAGAAAAGCTCCAGTAAAGTCACCCGGCCACTCCATCCAATCAGCTTGTTGTGAAAAGCTGAAATAATCGTTAATGATGTCTATACTTGGCATGCAAACATGATTTTTCCCACTAATATCAGAGCAGCCATTTGTTTACATGCATCGTCTAAAATTTGAAGGAGAAAGCCACTCTCACCTACGAATGTGCAAAATCTGGGTTTCCCCCATCAGAATGGAAATTGCTCGTATTTTCCATGTATAATCACCTTATTGTTCAGCTTCTCCTCATTGTCTGCATTTTCCATTACATTTTAATAGGCGCAGTGAAGACTGTGCATAAAATACCGCTGCTCTTTCTGAAGAAGCCGTGACAGAAGAGTACATATTCCCAGCCATACGCAAGCCTGCAGGCAAACACAGACAACATGTCAAGCAGACGGGCAGTTTAGCAAGAAGCTTTCATCGGAATGGAAATTAAGACCAAGCCCCTCCTCACGCTTCCCTTGCCGGGAAGGTTCGCACTTGCAGCTCAGCTGGACAGCAGGAATGGAAAACCCCTTAAATGTCAAAGCCGTAGCGGGGTTTTCTCAAGATATCGCAGGCCGCGGACGTCTTGCGAAACCACCTCTGCGTTGCAGAGAGCTGGGTGAACCGATGAGCTGCTCAGTTCCTGGGCACCCCACGGAGCCCGGGCAAGAGCGTAGATTTGATTTAACATCAGGAACTTCATTCAAAAATCTGGTTTTAACAAGAATTTGAACAAAATTACTCTGAGCGTATTTCAGTATTAGTAAGAAATGAGTAAAGAAGAATAAATCTAAGGAAGGTGGCATCCTCTTCGCCCGCGCTCTCCCTCTTCGTCAGGAAGCCGCAGACGATGCGTACAACGCTCGATGGAAAATTTGCGGTTCATTGCTTAACATTTCGCCAACTTGAAAATGGCAGATTTATCACCGACACCTCGCCTAAATGGAAAGAGTTCAAATAATCCCTCTCGCGTCGATATTGGGAAGATCCAGAAGATCCATACTCTCCTCGCCTTGCCCCTACTCGTTCTCCATTCAGGTTCCCCACGGTTTCCATCCCGCTCTCATCGCAAGCCCAGCAACCCGGTCCCGCTCCCGGCCACGCCGCGTTCAGGCAGCAGACGTGCCAGCTGACCGCATCACGGCTTTGCATTTCACACCTGCCTAATTAACACAGGCTTAACAAACTCCCATAGGGCAATTCCAGGCCGAGTACCACGTTCATCATTCCTGCACTGACTTCTGTTTGGATTCTGCTTTTGTCAATCACAGCTTCAGCATTCTGAGCAATTGCTTAAATCATTTGTAAACTAAATGACCTTTAATATTTTTCTTCATCATTATAACCAGAGAAGCCTGTAACTGGGGCCTTAACAAAACAACTGATACTTGTCCTTTTTGGTAATCTCAACACTATTTTTCTGATTTAAGCTCCAAACTTAATTCCAAGAGACACACCCAGAACTCCCACAATTGCAAATCAAATTCGTATTCGAGTGGTGATATGAGATTTCTTCCATTAAATAATATTTTTAATACTCATTACTTTCTATGTGATCAAAGCCCTTAAATCTGCACAAAAACATCTCCAGGTCGCGGTGCTGTCTGGTGGGTCAGTCGGAGAGACCCAGAGGCTGAGTCCAACCAGAGGAGTCAGCCGTGCCATGGAAGCTGTTCCTCATAAGCAGGACCCCAGACCAACAGGACTTCCAAGGAGCCTTCAAGCCCTGAGAACACAGCTGCAGGGTTTTCCTGCTCTGGCCCTGAGCCTCACACATAAGCAGACTGGCAGGCATTTCACAGCACGAGGAACAACCACCCGCAGGAACCTGCCCAGGTAGGACAAGCATGGGTCATGGCCCTGGGTCACGGCAATGTTCGCACAAAGCTCCATCCTTTCTCCAGCTGTGGTCTGGCTGCTGGGAAGGGCGAGGGATATCAGCTGCTTCCCCTCCATTGCTGCTTTCCCTCACGCTCACACCAAGCCTCGGCTATGGGGGAGGGTGGAAGAAATTCTTCTCCTTCACCATTTTCTGCCAGTTTACCCAACTCTTCCTGCCCCCTGACCAAACTGCTAACCACCCACCGGGAAAACACACGAGCCTGGGCAGACCGAATGCTGAACATGACTTGTCATGGTGCACTGTCACGATAGTTACAGAATCACAGAATGGTAGGGGTTGGAAGGGACCTCTGTGCACCATTCAGTCCAACCCCCTGCCCAAGCAGGGTCACCCAGAGCAGGCTGCACAGCACCGCATCCAGACGGTTCTTGAATATCTCCAGAGAAGGAGACTCCACAGCCTCCCTGGGCAGCCTGGGCCAGGGCTCCGTCACCCTCACAGGGAAGAAGTTCTTCCTCCTGTTCAGATGGAACTTCCCAGGCTTCAGTTTGTGCCCATTGCCCCTTGTCCTGTCGCTGGGCACCACTGGAAAGAGTCTGGCCCCATCCTCCTGACACCCACCCTTAAATTAGGTAATTAAGTTCCCTTAAGTTCACCGTTAAGTTCTGTAATCCCAAAACAAAGCAAGAGCCAGAGAGGAAAACGTGCCCTGGGAATCAGCACGAGGACAGCAAGCAAAGGGCAGTGCCACCTGCACTAAGCCTTATGACCGTAAATATCTTGTAATAAAGCTGTAGTAGATCCAACATACACGAACACAGTAATTCTTCACCTCAGACAGGGGTGTGAGCAGGTGCTGCCTCCTGAAGTCTGTATAATTACTAGTAATATCATGGATATTTTAATTCAGGGATTTCAACTCAGTGTGGAGCTCAGTGCCCACGTATTGGCTCGCTGAGCGCCTCGCTGCTCTCTGGACACCCCACGCTGGTCCCACGCACTGCGGCGTACCCCGAGGCAGGCTGGAGATGCGCTGCCGGGAGATGTCTGCTCGCTCCAACGTCCTCTACCCGCTGAGCGCAGCCTTCGGTTTCTTTCTGTGGAATAAATACACACAGGTGGCTACGCCCTAGGCTGTATCTGTTACACAAAAACATTCAATAAATCTGTCCAACTGCCATTTTACCGCGATGGCGTCGCCTGCGATCGGCCTGGGCTTTATGTTCAACAGCCGGGCGCGAGCGGTGCGTGGTTAGCAAGGGGGAAGGCAGTTGTGCCAGCTTCCCTTCCGAGCACGTGAACACCACGGCTGGAAATATCCACATATATTCTCCTACAGCCCAACTTGCACAATTTTTGTGTATGCAACATTAAAGTTTTCACTTTCTATTCCAGGAAAGGCTTTTTGTAATTCAGCCTACAGGAAAGAGGAAGAAGCACGAACAGAATCTGTTAATTTAAAACCTTAAGCCAAGATTTTTTTCAAAATTAGTTTGCAGATATGTTCCCTCTTCAAGCCAAGATTTTTTTCAAAATTAGTTTGCAGATATGTTCCCTCTTCCATCAAGTTCATGAACGTTATTAATTTGAAACAAAGTGATATAGTTTATGTACACAAAAAGAGTGAGAGTGGGTGCAAGTGGGTTTTCTCAGACTCTTCTGCCTTAACTTCTGTTACATCTCAGAGTAGCAACTTGTTTTTGAAACGCCAGCTTTCTATGGGTGAGCAACGGACAGGGCAGGTAAACGAGCGGTCAGCGCGTCTTACAAATCTGGCGTGGGAAAGCAGAAGTGCGTAGTCACTACAAACAGGGAATAAGAACAAAAAGTAGCAACACAGCAGATTAAGAAATTGCATTATTGCACAAAACAAGAAACTTTGAGCATTGAGGACCTCTAAACAGTAAGTCAGAGCTTACCTGTCACGTCAGCAGCATTCTGTGGGTGCATTGCTGCGACAGGGGACTCCAAGCACACGCTGCGCCCTAGGAAATGGGGCTTCCTACAGCTGGGCACGGCAGGACCGAAGGGTTCGCAGAAAAGCCTAATATAAAAGCACAAGACGTGAATTAAAGCCAGACCGTGTGCCTTAATGCACAGCAAAGAACTTCAGCTTCGATGAACAAAACCCCACGTTCACAGCAAAGCTGGGGTTCCCACCCCACGTAACCAGCAGAGGGGAATCAAAGCCAGCAGCCCTCTTCGGGGTTAGTTCAGCGGCAGTGACGCTACCAAAATCAACTTCCCAGCGCTGCTGACGGACGGAGCAAGCAGAGTTTCAGAGCTCAGAGCCACGTATTTCAATTTTACATAACTGGAGCCATATTTCAGGATGATGCTCTTTCTACTTACCCCCACCGAGAAGCAGCATTAACAAGACATGGAAACCGCCTGTGAGTCTTGGGGGCTCTTCTGCAGCTGGTTTTGAAGACACAGCTCTCCTGGCCTCCTGCAGTTGTCATTCACCAGGTGAAGGTCCTCAGCCCCTTGCTCACCCATCTTTCCACACTTAAACATCACCAGATAAAGGCCCAGGATAAGTGGCAAGACACCAGCTTGTTTCCAAGAAACAGCAGCTTCACAGGGTCCTAACAGCAGTGCTGTATTTTTCTCCCTGAAAAAGAGCCCCAAACCAGCATCCCAAGCAAAATAAAGACCCGAGAGAGCTGCTCCACACGAGAGCCCCAGCACGATCTGTGCAGATTTCAGTAACTCGGCTCCAGCCAGCCCTGCTGCCGACTGACACCCAGATTTCCCCCAGCTTGCTCCACCGCCTCGGATATTCCTCCAGCTTCTCTGCCTCCCCCAGAGCACAGCCCTCAAGCAAAGGGGGGAGACCTGCAACCCCTACGTGGGACGGGATGGGAGGAGGAGGAAGGTCTTCAGCCTCTTGGGATTCACAGGTCAATACCAAACGCTGTTATTCCCACCTCGAAGCCTGCAGGCAGCCAGGAGGTAGCACGTGGCAGTGGCAGAGTTCATTAGCAGCCGGGCGCTCATTTACCAAGCAGCTGCTGAACCACACGGTTCATTTATGTTCTCAGGAGACTGATGTGGTTACCACATATAAATTAACTCAAAGGAGATGAAGGCAGGAATTAAGTGGTGAGGCTGTTCTGGTTAAAAAAAAAAAAAAGAAAGTTAGGTTAATTAAAATAAAACAGCTAAATTTTGGAAACCTGTATGTAAAACAGGAGCAAAGCAGAAAAAATAAATCAGAATTGAAGTTTCATGTATCAGTAGTGGAGAGAAAGCTGGATTACCATAATCCTAGATTGTAACCTGCAGAATATAAGAACACCAACTGATGGAAGCTGTTACTTTGCACACCTGGGCATCTTTTTTTACAGGAAATAAACCTCCTTCCACTGAGAGGTGCACTTAGATTTATTTGCAAAACGGCTGTAAACCTCTGGAAATCCTGAACTACAAGGTACTAAAGGAAACCACTACGAGATATCATCATCTGACCATTCAATAAATATCAGAAGAGGTTGTTAGTGTTGATCTGGCATGTCCAAACCCCTCTTACACACCCAGGTAAGTTAGGTCACCATCTACAGGGGCTGATTTCCCACCACTGGCAACAGGTGACAGCCTGGAAAATAACAGCTCAACTACAGGTCTCGGTTAGTTGGGCAGACTTAACTGCAGAGCCCAGCTTACTCCAGGGCCCCGGTCCCAGTCCCTGACGAACGTTTCTCTGTGGGAACACGGAATTAGAACTGGAAATGAAAGCAAAAAATCCCTGCCAGTTATTTCTCCTCCAATTTCAGATTTTCTGGCACATGGATAAGCATCACTGCCAGCCAGAATTTGGCCTTATGTGTCTGACCTGTAAAATACAGCACTGCTTTCGTTTGTAATAAAATACATCTGCTGGCCTTCAGCAGCCTGGAGAAGCACACCTTTTAAGCAATTTTCCCCCCATAATTTGAGTTCACTGAGCCATTTTTCCTGCTAGCGAAAATGGGCATAGCTCCAGGACAGCTGATGAGTTTTACTCACTTATATTCAGAATGGGACTCGGTATCTTTCAAACATAAAATAAATCCAAAGCATGTCATGGATTGAAACACGTCAATTAAAATAAAATTAAACTAAAATATAGTTTCTAAGTGAACAATAAACCTATTTGTCTCATCTTTCCAGAAATGATCAGATTTTCCCCCTAAAATGTATTCTGCAGCAACACTGCAGATATCTTTCTTCTTACAAAGAGAAGTGAATTTTGACAAGTTATTTAAATTTTGGATTAAACCACAGTAGCAAATACCAGGTGGAAAAAGTACAGAGATGATACCTTACCATGGGCAGAACTGCACAGCATCAATAACCAAATATACTCTGCAGTGCTTGACATTAACAACGCGCGTTTATCTCCACCTTCACTTGCACTGCTAAAACATGCATGACTGGGCTAAGTAGCTGCATAAATTAGATGAAAATTCATTTCTCTTTCCCTCCTCTAAACTGTGCATTCATTTAAATTCTAAAAGGTAAGTCAACTTACCTTTTTTTAATGTGCTTCTTGCATTTTGTTTTCATCCTAGCTATCGTCGTCTGCATGTATGATAAAACTCAAAAACGGGCTCTGAACCCAGGCCTGAAAAGGTGTGGGATGGACACAGCTTCACAGCAACCTCGGACTCTGCCAGATACAGAATATTCATTTCCACGTCGTCTTCTGCCACTCCTTTTCCTTAAAGCCGATGGGAGAAGCAGGTCCATCAGGGTTTCTCCCACCGTAGCAGCTGATGGTGCCCAACAGCTTCTGTTCACAGCAACACCGAAACCACAGTTAACACCTAGGGCTCAGGGTCCGAGGTTAGCAGGAGAACAGGGCTCCTCCAGCACATTCCCCAGGGCTGGGAAGGACAGAAAAACAAACAGAGTCTGGCCCTCAGCTTTAAACTCTGACTTTCACGCTTCCTGAGGAAGAACCTTATGCAATTAACTTCTTTCAAGACTTTGATTTGAACTATAAATACATCCCAGGGGAAATCAAAGGCTAGACTGAGGCAGGACAAATGCCATGGAGCACTTTTTTCCTACAATTAATTGCAAACCCTTTGGTACCTGATGTGCTTTGGAATGTATTTCCTCTCACCCTCAGTTAACTTATTGTCTGCACCTCTGCCGAGGAAGATTTCACAGTGCTGTCCGCTCTGCACTCCTCCAGGATTTAATGAAGTCACTTGGCCTCTTCCAAACGACTCCTGACTTGATTTTTGAATGTTGAGAAGGGGATTAACGAGACACACGTGGAATTAGGGCACTGCATAGTAAAAGCAAAGCTTCCTTTCCTATCACCCTCTCTGAAAACAGGGACCAGCGTCAGTATCGCTTGTACTCCTTGCACCACTAAGGTCAATGGCATTTCTGATCAGGCAAGGAACGTTCACTGAGGTCTTGGACATGCACAAGTCCAACTGTATGTATTTATTTGCTACATACTCGGCAGGAATTATCTTTGCCTGTCATTTTAATCAGGAAGGAGACGTTCTTGCTTTGGCCACCCAGATCACTTCTCCTGCAAGAGCAGACTATTCTCAGCTCTGCCAGTCACCAAACTACAGCAATCTCTCTTCTCTTTCATCCATCTGAAAACACTCATCCTACCACAACGCTGTCACGGAAACATCTATACCCAAGACAGAATACTGCCTACAAAAATAACACAGAAGATTGAAATTTGGGCACTCAGAATGAGGAACAACGAGCAGGAATGGGATTTTCAAAGGCAGCTAAGGGAAATGACAAGCCAGCTTTCCAGGCAATTCAGGAGGAGCAGAGTGCCCATCTTCCTACAGCTCCAAGACCAAAGCGTATAAAAAGGCTGGGAAACACCTCCAAATCAGGGGTATTCACTCTGCTCAGATGCTTACATAGGCTCACTCCATCTATCAGACTGAGTAGCCTTGTCAGCCAACTATTTGTTTTGAGTTTATTTCAGATCTTTGAGGTTTGATCTCAAATTTCAGTATACACACCGCATTAAACCCACGTGCTGGCATGTGTGTGCGTGCTAGACGTTACGCACGAGATCCACTGAGCCGGGCACTTTTAAGTTCCACCAATCCTAAACAACACTGCAAGGCATCAGCAAAGGTTCGAAATCTTCAGACACGTGAAAGTTTTGCAGTTCCCTTTCCATTATGCACGCTGCTATATTTAGCAGACTTTGACACCACATCCTCCTCCTCCAAAAGAAGCCCCATACCACGAAGGCGCAGTCTTTACATAGGTACAGCTTCTTAAGGGTCCACTGCACTTCCTTCCTGAAAATTTCCTTCTCTGTATAGGCCAAACCAGGTACAATTTTAATTCTAAGCCCCTTCTTACAGTTTCTACCACAGTAAATGCAGCTAATTAACAAGCTAGATTACTTGCATTCAGAGCTTCAAGATGAACCCCCTCAGTTCAGATCGTCTCAGTGTTCCGAGGCACTCTTTCAAGCCTAACGCTATTTTCATTACAAATGCCAGCTCAGGGACGATTTTAAAAGCA